>NC_058086.1:142752620-143352620 GCF_014858855.1 Bufo gargarizans
ATCAGTGACGTGCAGACAGTACTCGATGATGATGATGTAGCTGATCGCACTTGGGAGCTGGGTGACAAAGGGGCTTCATCATCATCGGGAGAAGAGGGTGGCAACTTGCCCGTGAGCCAGCGTCGGAGCCAGCAAGTCGCTAGCGAGGGCCGGAGTCAGCGAGGTAGCAGCAGTGGGAGGTCGGGAGCTAAACATGCCAGGGGTAGACCAAGGGCTTCGCGGGAGGCTACCTGCTCAGGAAGTAGAGGTGCAGGGGTTCAAGGAGGCAGCAGCAGTAGCATTTAGTCAGTGTGTTGTGTTGTTGGTAAAATCACCTACTCAGCGGTGTGACAGTTTTTTCTTAAGCAGAGGAGGTGAACTTGGCCATATGTAGAATTTGTGGGCAGAAGGTGAAGCGTAGCCAGGGTGCCAATGTTGGCACTAAGGCCCTGCATCAACATATGCAGCGTTGCCATGCAGTGGCCTGGGAGAACCGTGGCTCCGATGTGGTGGTCCAGCCTGCTGCAGCAACAGCTACATCACCCGGTGGCACGCACCCGGTTTCAGGCTGTCAAGGTTCCACCACCTCAGCCGATGGGAGCTGTCTGTCATTCACATCATCTTCTGGTCCTGATGCTCCTGCTCCTCCTCCTCGTCAGTCATTCCGTCAGCAATTGATCACTGAAGCGATTGCCAAGAGACAACAGTATGCGTGCATTCATCCAACGGCACAAAACCTGAATGTGCTCCTGTCCAAGTTGCTGGTGTTGCAGTCCCTCCTTGGTGTAATGTTAGGTGAGAAAAAATTGCTTTTTTAGAAATGTGTTTATTTTATTTTTATTACGGTGTTCACATGAGTGGTTAGGTCATGTGATATTTTCATAGAGCTGGTTGTTACGGACGCGTCGATACCTTATATGTATACTTTTTAAAATGTATTTCACTTTAACACAATAATAGCATTTTTTAAACAAAAAATTATGTTTTAATGTCTCCATGTTCTGAGAGCTATATTTATTTTTTATTTTTTGAGCATTTCTCTTATGCAGGGGGTCATTTTTTGTGGGATGAGGGGACGGTTCTATTAGTACCATTTTGTGGAACATACAATTTTTTGATAACTTGGTGTTGCACTTTTTGTGATGTAAGGTGACAAAAATGGCTTTTTTTTTTTACACAGTTTTCTTTTAATGGTTTTTATCAGACGGGAGGATCATGTGATATATTTATAGAGCCGACCGTCATGGACGCGGCAATACCAAATATGTTAATTTGATTTATTTTTTTACTTAATTGGGGGGGGGGGAATGTAACATGTGAAACCTTTTTTTTTTTTTTTTTACATTTTATAATTTTTTTTTTTTATTTTACACTTTGCGTCCCCCATAAGGTCATATGAGACCTCCGGGGGACATTTAACTTCACTTTTTTTTCTCACTATTGATTTCTCCTGTAACTGGGGCTGATATAGTAGCCCCAGTTACAGGGTAATTACACCTGTGAAAGACCCGACAGCTCCTGCACTCTCCCAGTCCTGGCGGTTACATGACCACAGGCCGGAACAGGAAGCGCTATGTGCTCTTGTTGAGCAGTGTGTATGCAGCGATCTAGAAGGCAGGGACACCTGGGAACTGTCCCTGCCTTCTCTCTGGGTTGCCCTGCTGTCACTGACAGCGGACCCCTCGCTCGGCAGCTGCACGATTAGGCATTTTTTGGTATTGCAACTCGGCCCCATTCGCTTGAATGGAACTGAGATTGTCCTTGGCCATGTGACTGATTAACGTGATGTCACTGGCCTAGGAAAAGGCTGCAGTGCTTACGGGAGTGCTGCAACATCTTTAAACAGCTGATTGGTGGGGGTCCCCCACTGATCTGATATTGATGATGTCTCCTGAGGATAGGTCAGCAATATCAGAATCTTGGAAAACTATTTTAATATTAGTCATATGTAGGACATGTATTAATATAATGTTTGATCTGCAGTGTTTGAACCTCAGGCCTCTTTCTAATTTCCAGTTTAGGAAAGTAGGGGCCATTTTACTTTCATCATTAGTTAAAAGATTAGAATATATTCTGATGCTACAAACACATGATAGGAAAAAATATGTTTTTTCCAAGGGCAATGTAAATGATATTACATATAATCCAGTAACAAACATCTTAAAATTTACATGAAAAAATGAAGCAGAAATTCCCCCCGAACTCTTAAATATATAAGTAAATGTGAGGCTTATATTATATAAAGCAAAAAGAAAATATATATTTTATGACCTTTTGATAAATGCAAGTTTTACATTATATGGGGTAGAAGATAGAAAAATAAGCTCATGGTAAGGTAACATATGATTAAATATTAAAATAAGATAGGATCCTAACTTCTTTAATCATCCGTACTGCAGTGTCACACTAAACTAAAACCAGTTTTCGTTGCCGTACATTGTCACTGCCTAAGATCGGGTTAATAGGAATCGATTGATTGTCATCACGTGGTTCAGCACTCTCATCTAGAATCCATCAATTAATAAAGTACTATTTGTCACTGTCACAGCAGTGGCCCAGAGAAGGGTTTGTTCCACTACCTTCCTTGACTTATTTTGATGGAATGGAGAACAGAACAAATTGTAAATGCTTTGTTTTCTCATTACTTGCCTGTTTTTTAATGAATCCTCTTGTTCAGAGATGAATCTCCTTTAAACTTTGCTTATATTCATTTCTATTCTCTCCGGGAACAGGAAAATGTCAAAAAGTCACAGTGTAGACCATATGACTATCAAAGGTTACAAATAAAAGGTTAATTGATGTGGAGAAATAAAGGTAACTTACATAAGTGAGGTCGGAAGTTGCTTTGCATAACTGGAAAATGGTGAGGCTGAATTAAGGGAATAATGCCAATTTACTAATTAAAGTCGATCTGTACTTGTTCTGTTTATCTTCCTTCATCTTCACTTGCCCTCCAGCAGTTGGTTACAGTACAGCTTTCATTTTTCACAGAAAAAAATAGAATTAGTTTTTTTTTTTTATTAATTTATATTTGCTCTCTTTCCTTTTCCAATCCTTTTTAGTCTCCATATATTGTACTCTCTGTTGGCTAAGAAAAGCCTTTTCATATGGTATGGTAAAGAATACCAGGTGTTTATGGTCGCATAGTACAACCATTGGGAATGCTAGAAGCGACACTATCAGTAGCTTTGAACGAATCGAGCTTCTGATCATAGCTCCATCGCATGCCATGGTACAGAGCTACTCTCTCCTTGCTTCTAGCGGAAAATACAGTGCCACAGAGGCACCATATTTTAGTACACAAAGTGTCTAGAGGTCCATGCACACAGAATTATTAAAGGGGTTCTGAAGATTTTTCTTACTGATGATCTATCTTCTGGATAGATAATCAGCATCTGATCGGCAGGGGTCCGACACCTGGGAATCCCCGATCAGCTGTTTGAGAAGGCAGGGGTGCTGGCAGTAGCGCTGCAGCTTTCTTGTTGTTTCCTGCAGGCCCAGTGACGTCACAACTAGTATCACTGGCCTGGGCACAGCTAAGCGTTCACTTCAAGGGGGATTAGCTGCACCCAGGCCAGTGATACTAGTAGTGACATCACTGAGCCTGTGGAAAACAACTAGAAGGCTGGATTGCTACTGCCAGCACAGCTACCTTCTCAAACAGCTTATCGGCGAGGTTATATAGCCGATATAGCTTAGAAGGGTTGTCCATTATTGAATTTTTTTTTATTCCAGCCCCTATCCACTAGACCTGTGAAGGAAAGCATACTTACCCATTCCTGATTCTGGCTGCTCGTCTGTCTTCACTGCACTTGGTCCAACATGGTTGGGACTATTTGCACTGCTGCAGCCAAAACTGGCCTCAGCAGCGATGTACCCCCAAGCACCAGGTCTCTGCTGGGTCATGTGCCACTTTGGTCACTTCACCACTGAAGCCATTAATTGGCTGCAATTGAATACATGACCCTTTCTGTGTCGGAAGCTTGTGGAGATCAAAGCGCACTAAAGACAGTCTGGGGCCAACACAGCCAGAACTGAGTGGTGGGAAGCAGGTAAGTATGCTTTAATTCAATCCTGGAAAACTCCTCTAATGTCAAAAGACCCTGAAATGAAAAAGACAACTTGAATATTCACTGGTGCATTTGCTCAATTATCAAATGGTTAAAGATGAGATTATCAAAGCGCATCATCTGCATCCTTTTGGGATGGCAGCACTAAACAAAGAAATCCACTGTCTGCTGTTACAGCACAATGTATAATTATTCCAAGGGAAGTAGGAAAGTGTTGTCATTAGGGATGTCTCTTCAGATGGTAATTATGGATGTAGAAGCACAGTAATGAACTGTTGCACTTCATTGCCTTCCAGGTAATGTTTCTATTACCTGATGGTGTTCAAGATAGGAAAACAATTAGAACTTGTTAAGTTGACAAATGTTCAAAATATTCATCTGAGAGCTAGAGAGCTGTGCTTGGAGTGGAAAAGAAAGCAGCATGAACTTTAACACATAGCGGGACACAAAATAGCCTAAAAAGACAAAGGCAAATGAATAGTGACTAATAGAAGAATTTTGTTTTATTGGGTACGGCCACTTCCAGTTTGGATTGTAGAAAATAGTTTTATAGAGTTTAACATTAACAGGGCTTTCCACAAATAATACTTGTTGTCATCTACCAACAAGATAATTGATTAATATATGATCACTGGGGCTACCACTGCTTTAAACCTCCGCAAATAATTAGAATGGGGGTTCCAAGCCCCCCATTCCTCCTTATGACATAACTGCACCGAAGAGGCATGAGCACTGCTGCTCCATTCACTGTCAATGGGACTGAAAGACGTTGCATGTTATAGACTCAGTAAGTACACGTAGAAGATAATGTTCCCAGGTGCCAGATGTTTGTCAAGAGTCGAAGGTAAGCTGCAGACACAATATGATGCCAGTTGCCTCGAGTTTTGAAGTATTTGTTGAGGGTGAGTCAGTGAATCTGATGAAAAGAAATGCGTTTCTCCAAAAACACTATGACAACTACAGTAGTTTCTATTCTGTTGAACATTAATGACCATGTTTTTGGCAGCCAAAAACATTTTGGTGCAGAGTTTTGTATACATATAAACAATTCTGGTGAATTAGCCCAAAATGTACTTTATCTGTGCTCTGCTGGTGTGAGCTATTACAGTCCAGCGCCTTTGGAATGAGATCAATGTGAGAGCCGCTCATCCATCTTCTATATAGCCTGTGGCTGAGGTCCTAAATCCTAGTGACCTGCAGGAGAGACTGGAGAGCATGGACAGATTCAACCAGCAGATGAAAGTACAGCAGTTTATCCTCATAGACCCAGCACCACAATAGAAATACAACCCACCCCACCCATGTATGCTTCAAGTTCTGAGGGACGATCCATTCCCAGCCTCTCAGTGCCCTATTAGAAATACCCTATTTTAAAAATGGGCTGGATCCCCCCTGCGAACTTGAAGCATACTACATCTCTCTCTCTTTAATATATATATATATATATATATATATATATATATAGTGACAACTCGGCGTCACTTAGCTCTCCAGGATCGCCGTCTTCTCCGCTTAGACGGTTGGTACACCTCAAGAAGCCACTCCAACTCTGCAGATTTGGGTGTAAACTGGCCACAACCAGCTTTATTGTCACTTTTACAGCAGACCAAACATAAATCCTTGGCTGTCTGACCACTGAATGCATAGCATTTCTCCCTCTTTATTGGGATCTGGGTCTACCACCCAGCTCCCCAAAACACAGCACGGTGCCTACCCCACACAGGGTTAGAGGGTCCTGGCTCCCACAGGCCTCGTTGCATCCTGCTCTTTTCCCAGACTGGGAGCCCTGATTGAGGAGCTCAGCCAACCTTTACCTGAGCTCCTCAGCTGTCTGGTAATTATCTTAATTACCAGCCTAGCTGCTGCAGACAGACTATTTTCCCAGCCTTTCTTGTTCTCACCCAGCTTCCTCTGGGTGACATACACCATTTTAATGGCCCTCATATGGCCCTCTGGCAGATCCAGCGCCTATATGTATATACATATGTATATACAGTACAGACCAAAAGTTTGGACACACCTCATTCAAAGAGTTTTCTTTATTTTCATGACTATGAAAATAAAGAGAATGCCAAGAGTGTGCAAAGCAGTAATCAAAGCAAAAGGTGGCCACTTTGAAGAACCTAGAATATGACATATTTTCAGTTGTTTCACACTTTTTTGCTATGTATATAATTCCACATGTGTTAATTCATAGTTTTGATGCCTTCAGTGTGAATCCACAATTTTCATAGTCATGAAAATAAAGAAAACTCTTTGAATGAGAAGGTGTGTCCAAACTTTTGGTCTGTACTGTATACCATATTTTCTGCCCCATAAGACGCATTTCCCCCCTACCCCCTTAAAAGTGGCATCTTATGCGGCAAATACTAATGAAGCGCTTCCATTTTGGAATCGCTCATTAATACCGGAGGACCAGGAAGCGGTGAAGGCTCTGTACTCACCGCTTCCTGGTGCTATGACCTCACGCTGTGCGCATCGGGTCACAGCACAGCCAACAGCAGGAAGAAGACAGAGCGCGCTGGAGGTGAGGAGCGGCGGCGTCCAGGAGCAGGAGAGTTAAGTGTTTTTTTTATTTTATTTGCTCTGGGGCTCATACTGGGGGCATGATAAATGGCACTGGGGACATAATAAATGGCACTCGAGGCATAATAAATAGCACTGGGGGCTCATAATGTAGGCTCATAAATGGCATAGGAGGGTCATAAATGGCACTGGGGCTCAGAACTGGCATGGGGGCTAATGGGGGCTCATAAATGGAATGCGGGCTCATAATAGGGGCTCATAAATGGCATGGGGGGCTGATCTAAGGCATGGGGATCTGATCTGAGGTCTTACTGGGGTCTTAATAAAGGGGTTGTCTGGGTTCAGAGCTGAACCCGGACATACTCTTATTTTCACCCAGGCAGCCCCCCTGAGGCTAGCATCGGAGCATTTCATGCTCCGATGCGCTCCCTTGTCCTGCTCTAAATCGCGCAGGGCACAAGCTCTTTTGTTTTCTATAACCCACGGCCAGGTGAAAACTTCCGCCCGGCAGTGTGTTCGGTGACGTCACTGGCTCTGATGGCTTTAGCGCTTTTTACCGGATCTGAAAAAAAGGCCTTTTCACTGCGCGATTTAGCACAGGGCAAAGGAGAGCATCAGGATGCAGACGTACACATAGCCTTGCCTTGTCTGCAATATCTGGGCTGCACAGGGCCTGTTATACACCCTGTTTTCTGCTCATTTATTTCTCTCTCACTGATGAATAGCACTACAGGCCACTTACCACAAGGGCACTATAAGCTGTTCACCACAGTTAGTGTTGAGTGAATGGAAGCTAAACAAATTGACTTTGAGCCGAATTTCAGGAAAAAATTTGAATTGCCATGAAGCCAAATTTCCTGCCGTGTCATAGTAACGAATCAATTTTTCCTGAAATGGTGGTTAACCCCCCCCCAAAAAATTTTTAAAAAATTAAAACATACTCCATTTCCTCGCAGAGAGGCAGTCTCAGTCATCTTCATTGAAGAAAACACTCAAAATCTCGCAGGTGCTGCCATGTGACATTATCAAGCTGGTCAGGCATGGGGACGTCATCGGTGATGAACTACGATTACCCCTGAAAGACCTCAATGTCACTGTTAGATGCCACGACCAGCGTTAAATGCAGCATCTGAGGAGTTTAATGATAGGGGCAGCGCGATCGCCGTTCCCCGTCATTGCACCCCCTACATACAATGGAATGCGATTCGTGACAAAGTAATTTATAACGAATCGAATTTCTGTGTGAACTTCGGTGAAGCAGCCAAATGGTATTTTTTATAACTTCGCTCATCACTAACCAAAGTGAGTTCTTTCTGATATATTAAGCGCATCCATGTCGTGTTGGAACAGACTCTGCTTCTCCTCTGCACTAGTGTTGGTCGAACACCAAAGTGCTCGTGTGCTCTGGTGCTCAAGTGCTACAGAGCACCCAAGCACGATGGAAGTCAATTGGAGAACCCAAGCATTAAACCAGGCACTCCCTGCTCTAAAGAGGGGAGGGTGTCGGGACTCTAGTTCGACTTAGGAGTCCCTGCACTGACTCCATATATAGTTATGTCCATATATGGAGTAAGTGCTTGGGGACAGTGTATTTAAATCTAATTTAGCCCCTAGTTCTGAAAAGTTTCTGGCAGGATTTGAACTCACAACCTTCTACGTTACAGCCAAGAATCTTAACTACTACACTATAGAGCTGCATGGCCAGCTACTTAAATAAATAAATAATATATCAAAAAATTTGACTTCTGCTGTAAAGGAATACTTACTAGTAGTAAGTTTTTCTTTATACAGCAGAAGTCTCATATTATTATAATTTTTTAGTAACTTAGCCATGTAGCTTTATAGTGTAGTGGTTAACATTCTCAGCTGTAATGTAGAAGGTTGAGAGTTTGAATTCCATCAGAAACTTCAGAAATAGAGACTAAGTTTAACCCCTTCAACCCCGGGCCTGTTTTTACCTTCCTGATTTTTCGCAAATCTGACATGTGTCACTTTATGTGGTAATAACTTTAACGCTTTTACTTATACAGGTCATTCTGAGATTGTTTTCTCGTCACATATCATACTTCATGACAGTGGTAAAACTGATTTTAAAAAATTAATTTTTATTTATCAAAAAGTACAAAATTTAACAAAGATTTTGAAAAATTTCCAAATTTCTTTTATAATAGATAGTAATACCTCCAAAAATAGCAATTACTTTACATTCCCCATATGTCTACATCATGTTTGGATCATTTTGAAAATAAAATTTTTTGGGGGGGACGTTAGAAGGCTTAGAAGTTTGGAAGCAAATCTTGAAATTTTTCGTAAAATTTCCCAAACCCACTTTTCAAGGACCAGTTCAGGTTTGAAGTCACTTTGTGAGGCTTACATAATAGAAACCGTCCATTTTAGAAACTACACCCCTCAAGGTATACAAAACTGATTTTACAAACTTTGTTAACCCTTTAGCTGTTCCACAAGAATTCATTTTCAGAATTTCACTTTTTGGGCAGATTTTACAATTGAATCCATTTTTTCCAGTAGCAAAGCAAGGGTTAACAGCCAAATAAAACTCAATATTTATTACCTCACATGTACAGGCACACGGCAGGGCGCAGGAGGAAAGGAACGCCATATGGTTTTTGGAAGGCAAATTTAGCTGAACTGGTTTTTAGATACCATGTCCCATTTGAAGCCCCCCTGATGCACCCCTACAGTAGAAATTCAAAAAACTGACCACATTTTGGAAACTACGGGATAAGGTGCCAGTTTTATTGGTACTATTTTGGGGTACATATGATTTTTTTATTGCTCTATATTACGTTTTTAGTGAGGCAAGGTAACCAAAAAATGGATATTTATCTTTACAGCCTTTACCTGCGGAATTAGGTCATGTGACTTTTTTAAAGAGCAGATCATTAAGGACCACGGCATAGAAGGGGTTAATACGCCAGCATCGGCTTTTACAGTGATGCCGGCGGATACAGCAGGTGCCAGGCAATAACTATGACGTATTATTACGTCAAATTGCGGGAACGCAGTGGTTCCCATGACGTTGTAGTACGTCATAAGTTGGGAAGGAGTTAATTTAAAGATATACAGTACAGACCAAAAGTTTGGACACACCTTCTCATTCAAAGAGTTTTCTTTATTTTCATGACTATGAAAATTGTAGATTCACACTGAAGGCATCAAAACTATGAATTAACACATGTGGAATTATATACATAACAAAAAAGTGTGAAACAACTGAAAATATGTCATATTCTAGGTTCTTCAAAGTAGCCACCTTTTGCTTTGATTACTGCTTTGCACACTCTTGGCATTCTCTTGATGAGCTTCAAGAGGTAGTCACCTGAAATGGTCTTCCAACAGTCTTGAAGGAGTTCCCAGAGATGCTTAGCACTTGTTGGCCCTTTTGCCTTCACTCTGCGGTCCAGCTCACCCCAAACCATCTCGATTGGGTTCAGGTCCGGTGACTGTGGAGGCCAGGTCATCTGGCGCAGCACCCCATCACTCTCCTTCATGGTCAAATAGCCCTTACACAGCCTGGAGGTGTGTTTGGGGTCATTGTCCTGTTGAAAAATAAATGATGGTCCAACTAAACGCAAACCAGATGGAATAGCATGCCGCTGCAAGATGATGTGGTAGCCATGCTGGTTCAGTATGCTTTCCATTTTGAATAAATCCCCAACAGTGTCACCAGCAAAACACCCCCACACCATCACACCTCCTCCTCCATGCTTCACGGTGGGAACCAGGCATGTAGAGTACATCCGTTCACCTTTTCTGCGTCGCACAAAGACACAGTGGTTGGAACCAAAGATCTCAAATTTGGACTCATCAGACCAAAGCACAGATTTCCACTGGTCTAATGTCCATTCCTTGTGTTTTTTAGCCCAAACAAGTCTCTTCTGCTTGTTGCCTGTCCTTAGCAGTGGTTTCCTAGCATATATTCTACCATGAAGGCCTGATTCACACAGTCTCCTCTTAACAGTTGTTCTAGAGATGTGTCTGCTGCTAGAACTCTGTGTGGCATTGACCTGGTCTCTAAAATGAGCTGCTGCTAACCTGCGATTTCTGAGGCTGGCGACTCGGATGAACTTATCCTCCGCAGCAGAGGTGACTCTTGGTCTTCCTTTCCTGGGGCGGTCCACATGTGAGCCAGTTTCTTTGTAGCGCTTGATGGTTTTTGTGACTGCACTTGGGGACACTTTCAAAGTTTTCCCATTTTTTTGGAATGACTGACCTTCATTTCCTAAAGTAATGATGGCCACTCGTTTTTCTTTACTTAGCTGCTTTTTTCTTGATATAATACAAATTCAAACAGTATTTTCAGTAGGACTATCAGCTGTGTATCCACCTGACTTCTCCACAACGCAATTGATGGTCCAAACCCCATTTATAAGGCAAAAAAATCTCACTAATTAAACCTGACAGGGCACACCTGTGAAGTGAAAACCATTTCAGGTGACTACCTCTTGAAGCTCATCAAGAGAATGCCAAGAGTGTGCAAAGCAGTAATCAAAGCAAAAGGTGGCTACTTTGAAGAACCTAGAATATGACATATTTTCAGTTGTTTCACACTTTTTTGTTATGTATATAATTCCACATGTGTTAATTCATAGTTTTGATGCCTTCAGTGTGAATCTACAATTTTCATAGTCATGAAAATAAAGAAAACTCTTTGAATGAAAAGGTGTGTCCAAACTTTTGGTCTGTACTGTATATATCAGAAATATAATAAATAACTAAAAAAAAAAAATATATATATATATATATATATATATATACACACACACACACACACACACACAGTCAGGTCCATAAATATTGGGACATCAACACAATTCTAACATTTTTATGGCTCTATACATGATGGGGGTATTGGTTATTGTTTAGCACAGTTTTTATTTATTTATTTTTACAGCGTTCGCCAGGTCATGTGACACTTTTATAGAGCAGATCGTTATAGATGTGGAAATACCTAATATGTATACTTTTTCTTATTTATTTAAGTTTTACACAATAATAGCATTTTAGAAACAAAAAAAATGATGTTTTAGTGTCTCCATAGATTGAGAGACATAGCTTTTTTATTTTTTGACCGATTGTCTATGTTAGGGGCTAATTTTTTGCAGGATGAGGTGAAGGTTTGATTGGGACTATTTTGGGGGGCATATGCCTTTTTGATCACTTGGTGTTGCACTTTATGTGATGTTAGGTGAAAAAAAAGGCTTTTTTTGGCACCGTTTTTTTTTTTTTTTTTACAGTGTTCACCTGAGGGATTAGGTCATGTGATATTTTTATAGAGATGGTTGTTACGGATGTGGCGATACCTAATATGTATACTTTTTATTTATTTATTTCACTTTAACACAATAATATGATGTTTTAATGTCTCCATGTTCTGAGAGCAATATTTCATTTTTATTTTTTGAGCAATTTTCTTATGCTCATTTTTTGCGGGACGAGGTGACGGTTTTATTGGTACCGTTTTGTGGGACATACGCCTTTTTTATCACTTGGAGTTGCACTTTTTGTTATGTATGGTGACAAAAACAGCTTTTTTTTACATAGTTTTTTTTTAATGGTGTTTATCAGACAGGGTGGATCATGTGATATATTTATAAAGCCAGTCGTTATGGACGCGGCAATACTAAATATGTCTATATTATTTAAAAAAAATTCTATTTTAAACTTTTTTTTTTATTACTTAATTGGGGAATTTTAATTTTTTTTACATGTGAAACCTTTTTTTTTAAACAAATTTTTATTTTATATTTTTTTTTACACTTTGCGTCCCCCATAAGGTCATACAAGACCTCTGGTGGACATTTAACTTCATTATTTTTATTTTTTTTCACTCGACTTCTTGCTGTACAATGCTGTACAGCCTCAGTGCAGGGCTGATCGTGGTCTGTAAAAGACCCGACAACTCCTGCACTCTCCCGGCCCCGGGGGTCACATGAGCACTGTGTATACAGCGATCTAGAAGGCAGGGACTCCTGGGAACTGTCCCTTCCTTCTCTCTGGGGAGGCCTGCTGTCACTGACAGCGGGCCCTTCCGTTCGGCAGCTGCACGATTAGAGCGCAACTCCCATTTCTGAATGGACGTTCCAGAAAGCCCATTCAGAGATAAACATCCACCCATAGGATGTTTATATCCTATGGGTGAATGTGAAGTGGTTAAGTTTTCGGTGGAACACAGGGCAGGCCAGTTACAGGGAAACGTGGATGCCCTGTCTTGGGAACACTGTTTGATGTGCGTTCACCCCCTCAGGGTTTAACAAAGGGGTGGTATGTAGGAAGGTACAAGGGGTCGTCATTGATGGTAGGTATGAGTCACCAAGATTCCTAGTCTCAGTGATGTAAGAGCAAGTATTTTCATGGGTCAGCGGCAGCTAAAGCTGATTGACACTTTGCTATTTAGTATGGCTGTATATAGCTGATCCAGGATGGCTCTTACTGGGAGTAGTCAAAGTGCTGGTTGGGTGAATACTCCCCACATTCCAGGCCGGGTTTTGGCAGGCTTATAAAAACAGGCAGCACTGTCAGGTGGTGTGGATTTCCTCCCTCTGACAGTGGAGCTCTGGAGATCTCTGTGCTGAGGTCTGAATACCGTGTGTCAGGCAAGCAGGCCGCCATAAAGCCTGCAAATGGACTTTCTGAGGCTGAGCATTCAGCCGGGTCTGAACTGACACCTAGGATACCACATGAACTTTATTTTGTTTTTCTGTGTGTGAACAAGCACCAAGCCTGAAAAGTGACTGTTGTGTTATGTTATAAGTGTGATTAAACACTGAAGAGTGATTTACAACCTGGTCCTTTGCCTCTATACTGCGTCCACTAACCTGCCTACCAGAGCGAATCCCCACACTATGCACAGGGCAACTCTAGCAGATATGGAAAGGCTTGTGGTCTAGTAATGCAGTTATTCTTGGGTTCATTACTGTATCTTGTAAAACAACATTCTGCGATCATACCAGGCCTTTATCATTTCTATAAATGTATGTACAGCATTTTCACTCTGTTCATAGGTTAATTTACCTCTTTCTGCTGAAATAAAAACAGTCTACAACAAATAAATGCTCATCTGTGTAATTAATGTGCATGAAGATGATAAAACGAGGCCAGTGTTAATGTGGAAAGAAACAACTAAATCCATTATTCCTCGTATTAATCACTTACATTCACCTCTGTTTCCACCTCACCTCTTCATGAAAAGACTCTTCTGAATAGAACCTCATTTACAAATTAAAAAAAAAATGTTTTTGTCCTATCATAAAATTACAGTCAGTAAATTATTATTAGTGAGATAACACAGTTCAGAGCTTAGCAACCTCGAAAGGTCATTGTATTGTTCAAAATGCCACTGGTTATTACAGGGCTTTTAATAAGAAAAAAAAAAAACTGTTCCCTCTCTCTATTTCTACATACTTCACAGCAGGGAGAGTTGTAAAAGCTTCTCAGTGGGTCGTACGGCCACCATTTAAATTTGGCTTCGACTTAAAAGGATTGGAGTAGGTTGCCAAGAGAATGGCCCTATATATCCAATTGCCTGTAACAATGGGATGTCTATTCTGCCCCCGTCACAGCCAGCATGTTTAATGCAGCTCTATGGATTTACTCAGTGGGCTTTCCAAAGGACGTAGAGCCAAACAGGGCTGTGAAAAAACAAAAACCTATTTGTATGTTTCAATTTCAGGAACTTAGACCAGAGGATTGCGGGAAAGAATGTGTGTAAAATTCACTGAGCATCGATCCCTGTTATTATGATTAGTGAAAAAACTCAGCGCTTTAAATGAAATCATGGAATGTGCCGTAATATGCAGAGAGCTTAATACAGACTAATCTGTAACTTTGTATGATGCCTAGACTGAAAAATTATGTGCATCTGTAATACCGTTAGTATATATTCTACAGGCTTACTAAAGCTGAATACGTCGTGTAACTTTTTTGAGTTTGTCATTTGTGGATCATGATTACCAGTTGTGAAAATTAAAGGGGTTATCCCATGAATAATGTACAAAATGAAAATCAGACATAATATACTACGTGACAATCTATTTCTAATAAAGCTAGAACCAGCCCTGTACCTCCCATGGATCCAGAGATATCCCCATTCATTGCTCTGCAATATCAAGCTGGCAGCTCAAGGAGAGCATCTTTTCTGCTGCAGCTCAGGGGCGTTTTTTTAGCTCTCCCTATCATAACTCAGGAAGAAGTTGAAGGATAAAACTGAGCATGTGCGGCCATCTCAGTGAGCAGGTCAAAGAAAAAAAAAAGAAAAACTGCAGGTTGCGCTATACAGATACATTTTATTGAATAACTCAGTGGCTATGATAACTTTTTAACCACCTCCCGTCCGTTCATAGACTAAAAATGTCCAGGTGGTGGTTCTCTATCTCTGAATGGACGTTCCTGAACGTCTATTCAGAGACTGAAGCTGCACGGTAATCGTGCAGCTGCAGATCGGGTTGCCCGCTGTCAGTGACAGCAGGGCAACCCTTAGAGAAGGCAGGGACAGTTCCCAGGTGTCCCTGTCTTCTAGATCGCTCTATACACAGCGCCGGGGCCGGAGAGTGCAGGAGCTGTCAGGTCTTTCACAGACCTCGATCAGCCCTGCACTGAGGCTATACAGCGCTGTATTGCGTGATACAGCCTCTCTGGGGGGTGTATTTTTCCTGTGACTGGGGCTACTATGTCAGCTCCAGTTACAGGAGAAATCAATAGTAAAAAAAAATGTAGTTAAATGTCCTCCAGAGGTCTTGTATGACCTTATAGGGGACGAAAAGTGTAAAATAAAAAATAAAAAAAATAAAGTGTTAAAATAAAAAAATCTAAAAAAAATCTAAAAAAAAGGTTTCACATGTAAAAAAAAAATTCCCCAAGTAAGGAATAAAAAAAATGTTAAAAATAGAAAAAATAAAAGACATATTTGGTATTGCCGCGTCCTTGACGGTCGTCTCTATAAATATATTACATTATCCACCCAGTACGATAAACACCATAAAAACTAAAAATAATGTTTCAAAAACAGCTATTTTTGTCACCTTACATCACAAAAAGTGCAGCACCAAGTGATCAAAAAGACATATGTCCCACAAAATGGTACCAATAAAACAGTCACCTCATTCGGCAAAAAATGAGCCCCTACATAAGAAAATCGTTAAAAAAATATATATATATAGCTCTCAGAACATGGACACTTTAAAACATTATTTTTTTTGTTTCAAAAGTGCTATTATTTTGTAAAACTTAAATAAATAAGAAAAAGTATACATATTAGGTATCGCCACGTCCATAATGATTTGCTCTACAAAAATGTCACATGACCTAACCCCACAGGTGAACGGTGTAAAAATAAATAAATAAAAACTGTGCTAAAACAACCAATTTTTTGGTCACCTTGCCCCATAAAGTGATATAATGAATGATCAAAAAATCATATGTACCAAAAAATAGTACCAATAAAACTGGCACCTTATCCCCTAGTTTCCAAATTGGGTTGATTTTTTAGGAGTTTCTACTGTAAGGGTGCATCAGGGGGGCTTCAAATCTGCCTTCCAAAAACCATGTGGCGCTCCTTTTCTTCTGCGCCCTGCCATGTGCCCATACAGCAGTTTATGACCACATGTGGGGTGTAAAACCACAGAATCAGGGTAATAAATATTGAGTTTTGTTTGGCTGTTAACCCTCGATGTGTAAGAAAAAAATTGATTCAAATGGAAAATCTGCCAAAAAAGTGAAATTTTAAAATGTTATCCCCATTTTCCTTTAATTCTTGTGGAACGCCTAAAGGGTTAACAAAGTTTGTAAAATCAGTTTTAAGTAACTTGAGGAGTGTAGTTTCTACAATGGGGCCATTTATGGGGGTATCCACTATGTAAGCCGCACAAAGTGACTTCAGACCTGAACTGGTCCTTAAAAAGTGGGTTTTGGAAATGTTCTTAAGAACTTTAAGAATTGCTTCTAAAATTAATCTAACAAACATAGAAGAGGAATCTTTATGGTAAGAACAGTGAGACTATGGAACTCTCCGAGGTGGTGAATTCACTAAAAGAGTTCAAGAGGGGCCTAGATGTATTTCTGGAGTGTAATAATATTACAGGTTATAGGTATTAGATTTCTGTAGAAGGGTTGTTGATCCAGTTTTTTTTTCTGATTGCCTGATTGGAGTCTGGAAGAAAATGTTTTCCCCTAAAATAAGGAAAATTGGCTTCCACCTCACAGTTTTTTTTTCTTTTTGCCTTTCTCTGGATCAAGGATACCTGTCACGACCATGGTCATGGTCGTGACTACTGTACCGCATGCTGTTGCCTGCGGTCTGGTTTTGTTGTTCAAATACAGGTGAATGCCGCTAGTATGTTGCCTCACTTGTGGTTGCCGCTGGAAACATGTTGTTATTGCCAGTATAGCAGCCTGAGCTGTGCTAGGCTGCTTGCTGCTATGTGCATGCGGTTGCACCTGGCAACCTCTCTTTATAGGTGTGCCTTTTATCCGTTTGGTGTGCACGGGGTGTTATATGTGTGTGTGCACTGTGTTGTTCCGTCACTTGTGGTTGTCTGCGGCAATGTGTTGTTTATGTACATGTGGTGGCAATGTCTCGGCCTTCTGGCTGGCTCCCAGGACATAGTTGCCACGCATGTCGTTGCCGGCGATAACAGCTGCTGTGTGATAGGTGTTTGTTCACTTCCCCTTTATGTGGCTGTTTTCTCATGCCTGGTGTAGGAAGGGTTAAATCCCTTCTGTGTGTGTGTGAACACTGTGTGTGTCTGTGTGGGTGTGGATACTTGGGCCTATATAGCCTCTGCTGAGAGCAGTAGTCAGAGGGGTACTTCAGCCATGGTCTGCTGGAGTCGTCCTCCTACTTTATACCATCTGCCAGTGAGGGCCACCCTTGTGGTCATACTGTCACGGCTGAGGATGGGGAAAACCCTCAGCCCTGCGATGCCAGATGATGTTGGTCGCAGCTCGGCCAGGACGACAGAATTAGGGAGCAGGTCACCTCCTAACGCGTCCCTAACACTGACCCCGACTCCTAGCAGTATGAGCCAACCCTGATTGTAGGAGGGCTCATACACCGGAACCTAATAGTCCCTGCTAACCCTCAGGGTGGCCCTGAACTAGGAGCAGGTTAAGAGGACCTGTTCATCCTAGGCACGGAAGAACAGGAGTCTCACTGGCCAAGCTGCAAGGAAAAGGGGTACAAAAACAGAACTATGGATATGGCAGGTGAACTGCACTAGTTCCACCTACCTGCCACAGCCTTGCTGACTGGATCCCTGTGCTGACACGCTGATGTCCACACCATACTTAAATGGACACAGCCAACACACATACACACACAGGAACCCAGATCCATAGCTGCATTAAATAACAAAAGGAATACAACATCAACTGAACATATAAACATCTATGACCACAAGGGTGGCCCTCACTGGCAGATGGTATAAAGTAGGAGGACGACTCCAGTAGACCATGGCTGAAGTACCCCTCTGACTACTGCTCTCAGCAGAGGCTTTATAGGCCCAAGTAGCCATACCCACACAGATACACACAGTGTTCACACACACAGAAGGGATTTAACCCTTCCTACACCAGGCATGAGAAAACAGCCACATAAAGAGGAAGTGAACAAACACCTATCACACAGCAGCTGTTACCGCCGGCAATGACATGCGTGGAAACTTTGTCCTGGGAGCCAGCCAGAAGGCCGAGACATTGCCACCACATGTACATAAACAACGTGTTGCCGCAGACAACCACAAGTGACGGAACAACATAGTGCACACACATATAACACCCCGTGCACACCAAACGGATAAAAGGCACACCTATAAAGAGAGGTTGCCAGGTGCAACCGCATGCACATAGCAGCAAGCAGCCTAGCACAGCTCAGGCTGCTATACTGATAACAACAACATGTTGCCAGCGGCAACAAGTAAGGCAACATACTAGCTGCACTCACCTGTGGTTGAACAACAAAATCAGACCGCAGGCAACAGCATGCGGTATAGGAGTCACGACCATGACCATAATCGTGACAATACCAGGCTGTACGGGATGGATGAATGGATATCAAAACATGTTACATCAGTACATATTACATCACCATGTTACATCAGTACATATTTCAGAAGCTTTCTTTACTTTTAATGACTTTCTTCTCAAAACAGCATATTAATAAATTAGAATAATATTTGTGGGACCTGAAGCATGAAAGAACCCTGGATACATGAACTGTATGTGGTTGGCCAAGTTTCAGGAATCATCCTTCTATGTCTATTTAGTTCAGATTGTCTTGCTCTCAAGTTCTACCTCAGTTAAGATGGTGGATTGTGTCTCAGCTGGGTGCCATCCTACTTCCTGTTTCACATTTAAACCTCTCAAGCCTGTTGCTAATTGCTTGAGTATTGTGTTTTAGTGTTGTGCAGGAGAGATGTCGCGAACATAAAATTTTCTGCAAATGTTCGCGAACCGGGCGAACCGCCATTGACTTCAATAGGCAGGTGAATTTTAAAACCCACAGTGACTCTTTCTAGCCACAGTAGTGATGGAAAAGTTGTTTCAAGGGGACTAACACCTGGACTGTGGCATGCCGGAGGGGGATCCATGGCAAAACTCCCATGGAAAATTACATAGTTGACGCAGAGTTGGATTTTAATCCATAAAGGGCATAAATCACCTAAGAATCCTAAATTTTTTTGAACAACGTGGTTTAAAACATCCAGTGTGTGTATACGATCAGGCATGATGTTGTATCGATCAAGTAGTGTTAGGGTTACGCCCGCTTCTCAGACATTGACAGACCAAACTCCCCTTTTAATGCACCGCAAACAGTCCATTTGCCCAACCGCAAACTTCCCATTTGCACAAGGTTGGATACCAAGCTAGCCATGTCCCGTTGATGTCATTGAAGGTTTCTTCCTCCACCCAGCCACGTACAACACCAAGGGTCCCCGAAAGGTGAATTGAATTGATTTTTCGAACGGGGAGATGGTTAAAAAACGCTTGCTCCCTCCCCTTTGTTTGAATCCACGCGACGGTCACTGCGTCTGCGCCGTGCAATTTACTGTCAGACCACACATGGAGTACTGTGTACAGTTCTGGGCTCCAGTGAACAAGGCAGGCATAGCAGAGCTGGAGAGGGTCCAGAGAAGGGCAACTAAAGTAATAACTGGAATGGGGCAACTACAGTACCCTGAAAGATTATCAACATTAGGGTTATTCACTTTAGAAAAAAGACGACTAAGGGGAGATCTAATTACTATGTATAAATATATCAGGGGTCAGTACAGAGATCTATCCCATCATCTATTTATCCCCAGGACTGTGACTGTGACGATGGGACATCCTCTGCGTCTGGAAGAAAGAAGGTTTGTACACAAACATAGAAAAGGATTCTTTACGGTAAGAGCAGTGAGACTATGGAACTCTCTGCCTGAGGAGGTGGTGATGGGGAGTTCACTAAAGGAATTCAAGAGGGGCCTGGATGTATTTCTGGAGTGTAATAATATTACAGACTATAGCTATTAGAGAGGGATCGTTGATCCAGGGAGTTATACTGATTGCCTGATTGGAGTCGGCAAGGAATTTTTTATTCCCCTAAAGTGAGGAAAATTGGCTTCTACCTCACAGTTTTTTTTTGCCTTCCTCTGGATCAACTTGCAGGATAACAGGCCGAACTGGATGGACAAATGTCTTTTTTCGGCCTTATGTACTATGTTACTATGTTACCCGATATGAGTGGTATTTTCTGTAGTTCTATTCTCATCAGATTAATCCCTGTTACGTGACGTCCCCAATCTGGGGTCCATTTATTAAATTGATTTTTTGAACGGCGAGATTGTTAAAAAAATTTTGGCTTCCTCCCCTTTGTTTGAATCCACGCCACGGTCACTGCGTCTGCGCCGTGCAATTTACTGTCACACCCGATATGAGTGGTATTTTCTGTAGTACTATTCTCATCAGTTTAATCCCTTTTACGTCCCCTATCCGGGGACGTGTGTCGAATTGATTAATCATTGTCAAATTAACGACATCCGGAAAAAAAATTGTTCTGAGCTCTGTACTTGCTTTGTATTGGAATTGATGGGGATTTTTTTAATTGTCTGCATTATTTCTAATAAAAAAATCATGATAAAGTCTCTTAATAACTTATTTTATGTCTGCGCGACATGCACCCCCTTTTATTCTCCCTGCCTATTCGGCACTTTAAAGGTCCGCAGTAAATAATACAGTAACTCACAGATTTTTAGAATACCTTATCCTGGATGTTCATCTGCGAGGGCTATTCTCCTGCGTCCTTCTGGCTTCTTCTTTTTTCCTTTTTTCTTTTAAGAAAAATAATGTTTTTTTTATGAAAAATTATCCAGCCGATCGATTTTAGTCTGATCATAATGAAGCAACGGCCTTATCATCTGGGGTGTGGCAACATTGCCAACACACTCATAGAGGTGATGATCGCTTCATTGTGATACGCAAGCCCCTTCACCACAACACAGTTCCGATCATGAAGGGGAATTGACACATGTATGTGCCTTTTTTTTTGTTTTTGCAGCCACAGTGCAGCACTAGAGACCAGAAAAATTAGGCATGTACACATGCCTGAAAAACTAGGTATTGTTGCAGCCGCTGCTGTGTTTTCCAGGCAGAAAGGTGACTAAAACATTGTGGCTTGAACCCTAGTTGGTGGCAGAGAATTCACGAAAGTCATCCGGTATGCAGACATTAAATACAGCAGCATGGGGACCATTTTGAGGCCAAGGCATGTCATTAGGCCTTTTGTTAGTCAAACGTATCCCCCACTGTCAGTCCCTTCGGGATCCATGCCTCATTCATCTTAATGAAGGTGAGGTAATCAACACTTTTTTGACCGAGGCAACTTCTTTTGTCAGTGACAATGCCTCCTGCTGCACTGAAGGTCCTTTCTGACAGGACACTTAAAGCGGGGCAGGCCAGAACTTCTATCGCAAACTGGGATAGTTCAGGCCACAGGTCAAGCCTGCACACCCAGTAGTCAAGGGGTTCATCGCTCCTCAGAGTGTCAATATCTGCAGTTAAGGCGAGGTAGTCTGCTACCTGTCGGTCGAGTCGTTCTCTAAGGCTGGATCCCGAAGAGCTGTGGCGATGTGTAGGACTGAAAAAGCTCTGCATGTCCTCCATCAACAACACATCTGTAAAGCGTCCTGTCCTTGTGGTCGTGGTAGGAGGAGGATTACTTTCACCTCTTCCCCTGTTAGATTCCCGTTGTGCTGTGACATCCCCCTTATAAGCTGTGTAAATCATATTTTTTAGTTTGGTTTTGAACTGCTGCATCCTTTCTGACTTTCGGTAATTTGGTAACATTTCCGCCACTTTCTGCTTATACCGGGGGTCTAGTAGCGTGGCCACCCAGTACAGGTCGTTCTCCTTCATCCTTTTCATACGAGGGTCCCTCAACAGACATGACAGCATGAAAGACCCCATTTGCACAAGGTTGGATGCCGAGCTACTCATTTCCCGTTCCTCATCCTCACTGATGTCATTGACGGTCTGTTCTTCCCCCCAGCCACGTACAACACCACGGGTCCCAGATAGGTGACAACAACGAGCACCCTGGGATGCCTGCTGTGGTTGGTCTTCCTTCTCCTCAAAGCCACATTTCTCCTCTGACACCTCTTCCTCATACTCGTCTTCCAGCGTTGCCGCAGGTCCGGCAAGCGATGATGACAAGACTGTTTTTGGTCATCATCTTCCTCTTCACGCTCATCTACAGCCTGATCCAGCACTCTTCGCAGGGCACGCTCCAGGAAGAAAACAAATGGGATGAGGTCGCTGATGGTGCCTTCGGTGCAACTGACTAGGTTTGTCACCTCCTCAAAAGGAAGCATGAGCCTACAGGCATTGCGCACGAGCGTCCAGTAACGTGGCAAAAAAAATCCCAGCTCCGCAGAGGCTGTCCTAGCACCCCGGTCATACAAATACTCGTTGACGGCCTTTTCTTGTTGGAGCAGGCGGTCGAACATTAGGAGTGTTGAATTCCAATGTGTCGGGCTGTCGCAAATCAAGCGCCTCACTGGCATGTTGTTTCGGCGCTGAATGTCTGAAAAGTGCACCATGGCCGTGTAGGAACGCCTGAAATGGCCACACACCTTCCTGGCCTGCTTGAGGACGTCCTGTAAGCCTGGGTACTTAGACACAAAGCGTTGTACGATGAGATTCAACACATGTGACAACTTGCCCAAATTCAATGCCGCCAACAAATTGCTTCCATTGTCACACACCACTTTGCTGATCTCCAGTTGGTGTGGGGTCAGCCACTGATCCACCCGTGCGTTCAGGGCGGACAGGAGTGCTGGTCCGATGTGGATCTCTGCTTTCAGGAAAGTCAACCCCAAGACAGCGTGACACTGTTGTATCCGGGATGTGGAATAGCCCCTGGGGAGCTGGGGGGATTCAGTTGATGTGCAGCCAGACGCCGCAGCAGAAGAGGACTCAGCTGAGGAGGTTATGGAAGAGGATGGAGTAGGAGGAGTAGAGGAGGTGGCAGTAGGCCTGCCTGCAAGTCGTGGCGGTGTCACCAACTCCGCTGCAGAGCCACGCATTCCATGCATGGCAGCCGTCAGCAGGTTGACCCAATGTGCAGTGTAGGTGATATACCTGCCCTGCCCGTGCTTTGCAGACCAGGTATCAGTGGTCAGGTGGACCCTTGCCCCAACACTGTATGCCAGAGATGCCATGACTTCCTTTTCAATCACTGAGTAGAGGTTTGGGATTGCCTTTTTTGAAAAAAAGCGTCAAGCCAGCTGTCAGACGCCAGGCAAGGGGGTGACTCTGTGACATTGGCTTCTTACGCTCAAACATTTCCTTTACAGACACCTGACTGTGGGCAGATGAGATGGAACTGCTCAAGGTGAGAGGCGGAGTGGCGGGTGGTTGAGAGGGGGCAAGGAGGACAGCAGTGGTTGACGTGGCTGAAGATGCTGGACCAGGAGGAGGATGGTGGCTTTGAGCTTGTGTGCTGCTTCTACTCGTCATCATGTGTTGATCCCATAGGCGTTTGTGATGTGCGATCATGTGCCTTCGCAAAGCAGTTGTACCGGGTGTTGGATTTCCCACGACTCCGTTTCTTTTGGCACAGGTTGCAAATGGCATCGCTGTTGTCAGAGGCAGACACACACAAAAAATGCCACACTGCTGAGCTTTGCAATGACGGCATTCTGGTGGTGGCAATAGCATGCGTTGATTGGCGTGCTGTCTGGCTGACCCCGGGTGCCGATACATGCTGTCTGACTGTGCCACTAGCTCCTTGCGATGACCTCCCGATGCTTCCAACTCGTATCCTCCTTCTCTCTGTCTCCCGTTCTGAACTTTCCCCCTCTTCTTCTTCTCTTCGAGCAGGCACCCACGTGGCATCCACGGACACATCCTCATCATCAACCACTTCACTTGTATCTGACACCTCAGAAAAGGAAGCAGCAGCGGGTACAACATCATCATCATCATCACACTGTACGTCCATGTGTGTAATGCTGCCTGACTGAGACATATCCCTGTTATCTACATCCTCTGGCAATGGTTGTGCATCACTAATTTCATCCAACTGATGTGTAAATAACTCCTCTGAGGGATCAAGTGAAGCGGCTGTGGTGGTAGTGGTGGTGGTGGCGACGGGCGGGAGGTAACTTGAGAGCAGGTGACCAAAGCCGAGCTGGAGGAGGAGGGTGCGTCAAGATTCTTAGCGGAAGCTGTTGAAGATTGAGTGTCCTGTGTAAGCCAGTCAACAATTTTCTCTGAATTTTTGGGGTTCAGGGTACGTGGCCTCTGAACACTGGACATTATTCCAGGGCCAGTGGAAATCACAGCACCACGACCACGACGGCCCCTGCGGGGTGGCCTGCCTCTGCCTGTAATTTTATTTTAGATAAGTGGTACTATGCATGCAAGGTACTGTGCCACCCTATATAAGTGGTGGGCAGTGGGCACAGTACAGTCTGTGTGGGCCTGACACACGCGGGCTTGCAACTGTGATTATATCACAGAAAAATATTAAATATAATTTTTTTATTTGCAATGTATTTGAGTGAGTGACACCCTGTAACGGTATGAGTGGAGGCCTAGCCACTAGCCAGTGGCCACAATACAGTCTGTGTGGGCCTGACACACACTGGCTTGCAAATGTGATTATATCACTGAAAAATATTAAATATAAAAAAAAAATATTTGCAAGGTATTTGAGTGAATGACACCCTGTAACGGTATGAGTGGAGGCCTAGCCACTAGCCAGTGGCCACAATACAGTCTGTGTGGGCCTGACACACACTGGCTTGCAACTGTGATTATATCACTGAAAAATATTAAATATAAAAAAAAAAATATTTGCAAGGTATTTGAGTGAATGACACCCTGTAACGGTATGAGTGGAGGCCTAGCCACTAGCCAGTGGCCACAATACAGTCTGTGTGGGCCTGACACACACTGGCTTGCAACTGTGATTTTCTCACTGAAAAATATGAAATATAAAAAAAAAATATTTGCAAGGTATTTGAGTGAATGACACCCTGTAACGGTATGAGTGGAGGCCTAGCCACTAGCCAGTGGCCACAATACAGTCTGTGTGGGCCTGACACACACTGGCTTGCAACTGTGATTTTCTCACTGAAAAATATGAAATATAAAAAAAATATATTTGCAAGGTATTTGAGTGAATGACACCCTGTAACGGTATGAGTGGAGGCCTAGCCACTAGCCAGTGGCCACAATACAGTCTGTGTGGGCCTGACACACACGGGCTTGCAAATGTGATTATATCCCAGAAATCTTTTAAAAATATTTTTTTTTATTTGCAAGGTATTTGAGTGAATGACACCCTGTAACGGTATGAGTGGAGGCCTAGCCACTAGCCAGTGGCCACAATACAGTCTGTGTGGGCCTGACACACACTGGCTTGCAACTGTGATTATATCACTGAAAAATATTAAATAGAATTTTTTTTATTTGCAAGGTATTTGAGTGAATGACACCCTGTAATGGTATGAGTGGAGGCCTAGCCACTAGCCAGTGGCCACAATACAGTCTGTGTGGGAATGACACACACGGGCTTGCAAATGTGATTATATCACAAAAAAATATTAATATAATTTTTTTTCCCATGAAAGGAAATGGGAAAAAGGTTTAATGCTTGCGCGGGTGGTGCTGGCTAGAGGGTGGGGAGCGATCAGTTTGCCAAGTGTGGAAGAGTGGAAAAACTTATGTGAGAGGGTGCAGAGATACGAGTATGTTAGTCAGGAGAAAAGGGCGATAACAAGGAATGGAAAAAATAAATAAATAAAAATAAGCAGGAGGGATACTGGTCTGAAACAGATGTCTGAAAAGGGACCATGGAAATAAATCGCCTTGCAGAGGCCCCCAGGACAACCAAGAGGGTGGAGGGCTGGGCGGGATAGGGTGGGGGGTGAGGTTATGGTTTCCTTTCTGATGTATTTTTTCTGCGAAGCAAAATTAAGTTAGATAAGGGGAGTGTATTTAGCAAAGGTAGTGTATTTAGCAATTATGTAACACATGATGATGTATATTTTTGTATTTTGCAATGTATATCCCCCGGTGTACTCGGGGACTTGTTGGCTTCCTGTTTTAAAGAGATGTATGAAAAATGATAAATACATTTATAAAAAAAAATATATATATAATTTTTTTTATTTGCAAGGTATTTGAGTGAATGACACCCTGTAACGTTATAAGTGGAGGCCTAGCCACTAGCAGTATACAGTCTGTGTGGGCCTGACACACACGGGCTTGCAAATGTGATTATATCACAGAACATTTTTAAATAGAATTATTTTTTATCTGCAAGGTATTTGAGTGAGTGACACCCTGTAACGGTATGAGTGGAGGCCTAGCCACTAGCCAGTGGCCACAATACAGTCTGTGTGGGCCTGACACACACGGGCTTGCAAATGTGATTATATCACAGAAAAATATTAAATAGATTTTTTTTTTTATCTGCAAGGTATTTTCTGTCACACCCTGTATGAATGTTGTGCACGTGCTGTCTGTGACTGAGCCTGCAGCCTCTCACACTTGGGCAGCCAGCCCTGATAAGGGCACACACTGATGTACCAGCCCTGAAAAGGGCTTTTTGGGGTGCTGTCAGGACGCTGTTCTTACAGCAGATGAGTCTGTGGACACAGAACAATGCCCTAGCTAACGCTTTCCCTATTGAATCAGCAGCAGCAGTACTCTCCCTCCTCTCACTGAGAATGCAGCTTCCGAATGAATCTAAAATGGATGCTGTCCAGGAGGTGGGAGGGTCTGGGAGGGAGGGTCTGCTGCTGATTGGCTGGAATGTGTCTGCTGACTGTGAGGTACAGGGTCAAAGTTTACTCAATGATGATGTATAGGGGGCAGACCGAACATCGCATATGTTCACCCGCCGCGGCGAACGCGAACAAGCTATGTTCGCCGGCGAATAGTTCGGTACATCACTAGTGTTCACTGCTGGAGGCTGCTTCTGCTGTTTGTTCAGATAAGTAATTTACTTTATTGTGTTTCCTTGCTGGCTTGATTCTAGGTGACCCTGACTCTGTCCGTATTAAGTGCAGGGAGCCGGTGGTCGTGTCCCCTCACTATTATAGGGTTTTCAGGTTTCACACAGTATTAGGTACACAGGCATGCAATCGTCTACCATACAGACCTTTAACCACTTCAGCCCCGCTAGGTGAAACCCCCTTCATGACCAGAGCACTTTTTACACTTCGGCACTACACTCCTTTCACTGTTTATCGCTCGGTCATGCAACTTACCACCCAAATGAATTTTACCTCCTTTTCTTCTCACTAATGGAGCTTTCATTTGGTGGTATTTCATTGCTGCTGACATTTTTACTTTTTTTGTTATTAATCAAAATGTAACGATTTTTTTGCAAAAAAATTACATTTTTCACTTTCAGCTGTAAAATTTTGCAAAAAAAACGACATCCATATATAAATTTTTTGCCAAATTTATTGTTCTACATGTCTTTGATAAAAAAAAAATGTTTGGGCAAAAAAAAAATGGTTTGGGTAAAAGTTATAGCATTTACAAACTATGGTACAAAAATGTGAATTTCCGCTTTTTGAAACAGCTCTGACTTTCTGAGCACCTGTCATGATTCCTGAGGTTCTACAATGCCCAAACAGTAGAAAACCCCCACAAATGACCCCATTTCGGAAAGTAGACACCCTAAGGTATTCGCTGATGGGCATAGTGAGTTCATAGAACTTTTTATTTTTTGTCACAAGTTAGCGGAAAATGATGATGATTTTATTTTATTTATTTTTTCTTACAAAGTCTCATATTCCACTAACTTGCGACAAAAAATAAAAAATTCTAGGAACTCGCCATGCCCCTTACGGAATACCTTGGGGTGTCTTCTTTCCAAAATGGGGTCACTTGTGGCGTAGTTATACTGCCCTGGCAATTTAGGGGCCCAAATGTGTGAGAAGTACCTTGCAATCAAAATGTGTAAAAAATGGCCTGCAAAATCTGAAAGGTGCACTTTGGAATATGTGCCCCTTTGCCCACCTTGGCAGCAAAAAAGTGTCACACATCTGGTATCGCCGTACTCAGGAGAAGTTGGGGAATGTGTTTTGGGGTGTCATTTTACATATACCCATGCTGGGTGAGAAAAATATCTTGGTCAAATGCCAACTTTGTATAAAAAAATGGGAAAAGTTGTCTTTTGCCAAGATATTTCTCTCATCTAGCATGGGTATATGTAAAATGACACCCCAAAACACATTCCCCAACTTCTCCTGAGTACGGCGATACCAGATGTGTGACACTTTTTTGCTGCCAAGGTGGGCAAAGGGGCACATATTCCAAAGTGCACCTTTCAGATTTTGCAGGCCATTTTTTACACATTTTGATTGCAAGGTACTTCTCACACATTTGGGCCCCTAAATTGCCAGGGCAGTATAACTACGCCACAAGTGACCCCATTTTGGAAAGAAGACACCCCAAGGTATTCCGTGAGGGGCATGGCGAGTTCCTAGAATTTTTTATTTTTTGTCACAAGTTAGCGGAAAATGATGATTTTTATTTTTCTCTTTTTTCCTTACAAAGTCTCATATTCCACTAACTTGCGACAAAAAATAAAAAATTCTAGGAACTCGCCATGCCCCCCACGGAATACCTTGGGGTGTCTTCTTTCCAAAATGGGGTCACTTGTGGCGTAGTTATACTGCCCTGGCAATTTAGGGGCCCAAATGTGTGAGAAGTACCTTGCAATCAAAATGTGTAAAAAATGGCCTGCAAAATCTGAAAGGTGCACTTTGGAATATGTGCCCCTTTGCCCACCTTGGCAGCAAAAAAGTGTGACACATCTGGTATCGCCGTACTCAGGAGAAGTTGGGGAATGTGTTTTGGGGTGCCATTTTACATATAACCATGCTGGGTGAGAGAAATATCTTGGCAAAAGACAACTTTTCCTATTTTTTTATACAAAGTTGGCATTTGACCAAGATATTTTTCTCACCCAGCATGGGTATATGTAAAATGACACCCCAAAACACATTCCCCAACTTCTCCTGAGTACGGCGATACCAGATGTGTGACACTTTTTTGCAGCCTAGATGCGCAAAGGGGCCCAAATTCCTTTTAGGAGGGCATTTTTAGACATTTGGATCCCAGACTTCTTCTCACACTTTCGGGCCCCTAAAAAGCCAGGGCAGTATAAATACCCCACATGTGACCCCACTTTGGAAAGAAGACACCCCAAGGTATTCAATGAGGGGACTGGCGAGTTTCTAGAAATTTTTAATTTTTTGCATAAGTTAGCGGAAATTGATTTTTTTAGTTTTTTTCTCACAAAGTCTCACTTTCCGCTAACTTAGGACAAAAATTTCAATCTTTCATGGACTCAATATGCCCCTCAGCGAATACCTTGGGGTGTCTTCTTTCCGAAATGGGGTCACATGTGGGGTATTTATACTGCCCTGGCTTTTTAGGGGCCCTAAAGCGTGAGAAGAAGTCTGGAATATAAATGTCTAAAAATGTTTACGCATTTGGATTCCGTGAGGGGTATGGTGCGTCCATGTGAGATTTTATTTTTTGACACAAGTTAGTAGAATATGAGACTTAGTAAGAAAAAAACAAAACAAACAAAAAATTTCCGCTAACTTGTGCCAAAAAAAATGTCTGAATGGAGCCTTACAGGGGGGGGGGGGGGGGGTGATCAATGACAGGGGGGGTGATCAATGACAGGGGGGTGATCAATGACAGGGGGGTGATCAATGACAGGGGGGTAATCACCCATATAGACTCCCGGATCACCCCCCTGTCACTGATCACCCCCCCTGTAAGGCTCCATTCAGACATCCGCATGATTTTTTACGGATCCATGGATACATGGATCGGATCCACAAAACACATGCGGACGTCTGAATGGAGCCTTACAGGGGGGTTATCAATGACAGGGGGTGATCAGGGTGATCAGGGTGATCACCCCCTGTCACTGATCACCCCCCCTGTAAGGATCCATTCAGACATCCGCATGATTTTTTACGGATCCATGGATACATGGATCGGATCCACAAAACACATGTGGACGTCTGAATGGAGCCTTACAGGGGGGTTATCAATGACAGGGGGTGATCAATGACAGGGGGTGATCAGGGAGTGTATATGGGTGATCACCCGCCTGTCATTGATCACCCTCCTGTAAGGCTCCATTTAGACGTCCGTATGCGTTTTGCGGATCCGATCCATGTATCCGTGGATCCGTAAAAATCATACGGACGTCTGAACGGAGCCTGACAGGGGGGTGATCAATGACAGGGCGGTGATCAATGACAGGGGGGTGATCAGGAAGTTTATATGGGGTGATCATGGGTTTATAAGGGGTTAATAAGTGACGGGGGGGGGTGTAGTGTAGTGTGGGGTTTGGTGCGACTGTACTGACCTACCTGAGTCCTCTGGTGGTCGATCCTAACAAAAGGGACCACCAGAGGACCAGGTAGGAGGTATATTAGACGCTGTTATGAAAACAGCGTCTAATATACCTGTTAGGGGTTAATAAATTCGGATCTCCAGCCTGCCAGCGAGCGATCGCCGCTGGCAGGCTGGAGATCCACTCGCTTACCTTCCGTTCCTGTGAGCGCGCGCGCCTGTGTGCGCGCGTTCACAGGAAATCTCGCGTCTCGCGAGATGACGCATATATTCGTGACTGTGCGCAGGGCTGCCACCTCCGGACCGCACATCTGCGTTAGTGATCAAAAAAAATTTTTTTTTTTGTCACTGCGGCGGGGCGGGCGTGGGCGAACACACGTGTGGGCGACCGATCAGGCCTGATCGGGCAAACACTGCGTTTTGGGTGGAGGGCGAACTAAAGTGACACTAATACGATTATAGATCTGACCGTGATCAGTTTTGATCACTTCCAGATACTATAAAAGTACAAATGCTGATTAGCGATACGCTAATCAGCGAATAACGGACCGCGGTGCGGTGGGCTGGGCGCTAACTGATCGCTAACTACCTAACCAAGGGACCTAAACTATACCTAAAACCTAACGGTCAATAACAGTGAAAAAAAAAAGTGACAGTTTGCACTGATCACTTTTTTCTTTTCACTTGTGATTGACAGGGGTGATCAAAGGGTTAATTGGGGTTCAGGGGCTATAGTGTAGTGTTTGGTGTACTCACTGTGAAGCCTGCTCCTCTGCTGGATCCAACCGACGAAAAGAACCAGCAGAGAAGCAGGCAGCCATATAACAGATCATATTTACTAATATGATCTGCTATCTGGCACTTTGATTGGATTTTTTAAAAATCAGCAACCTGCCAGCCACGATCATTGGCTGGCAGGTTGCTGACGAAATACCTCTGTGCGAAATGCCGGCGCGAACTGCGCATGCGCGCGCGCATAGTCGCGTCATCTCGCGTCTCGCGAGATGACGCGTATATGCGTGACTGTGCGCAGCGCTGCCACCTCCGGAACGCACATGTGCGTTAGGCGGTCTGGAGGTGGTTAAAGGGACACTGACAGGCCCAATTAGCATATTGAGTTATATATATCACAGTACAGGTCATATAAAGTGTATTAGAATCATGTACGTATCCCCCCTGCCCACCTTATAAATACGGAAATATAAAGTTTTATAACCTGCTTGTCCGGTCTCCAATCTGCCCAAGGGGCGGTGTTTCATCTGAAAATGCGCCCAGCCAGCCGCTCCCAACTGCCGTTCTGAAGCCCCGCCCAGCTCATCAATATTCACTTCGCTGGGCGGCGGCTACAACTCTCCAGGTCACGATCCTGCACATGGGCAATCGAATCCTCCTGGCATCGTTCCTGTGTAATCTTCTGCGCCTGCGCCCCGCCATGGTTAGATCGCGCCTGCGTACACACCCTGCCTGCGTCCCCGAGTCTCTGCCTCATGCGCATGCGCCTGAAGCGCTGCTGCTATGAACAGTGTCTGGCGCATGCGCATGAGGCAGAGGCTCGGGGACGCAGGCAGGGTGTGTACGCAGGCGCGATCTAACCACGGCGGGGCGCAGGCGCAGAAGATTACACACGAACGATGCCAGGAGGATTCGATTGCCCATGCGCAGGATCGTGACCTGGAGAGTTGTAGCCGCTGCCCAGCGAAGTGAATATTGATGAGCTGGGCGGGGCTTCAGAACGGCAGTTGGGAGCGGCTGGCTGGGCGCATTTTCAGATGAAACGCCGCCCCTTGGGCAGATTGGAGACCGGACAAGTAGGTTATAAAACTTTATATTTCCGTATTTATAAGGTGGGCAGGGGGGATACTTACATGATTCTAATACACTTTATATGACCTGTACTGTGATATATATAACTCAATATGCTAATTGGGCCTGTCAGTGTCCCTTTAAATGTGCATAGCAGTCAGGGAGAGCTCTTAGGGTTTTATAGGGCTCACCTATAAGCTCCTTAGTTTGGGATCAAGCCAGTCGCTCGTTTATTTATATGTTCCAGCTATCTGCTAACTTCATCCATGACAGCAGTAGGTGAACTAGATACATGGCCTATATATTAGACCACCTGTTGAGACTAAGTCTGATGCACAGTATGTCTATGTATTACAGAACAGATTAAAGGGGCTTTCTCACTTCAGCAAGTGGCATTTATCATGTACAGAAAGTTAATACCAGGCACTTACTAATGTATTGTGATTGTCCATATTGCTTCCTTTGCTGACTGGATTCATTTTTCCATTACATTATACACTGCTTGTTTCCATGATTATGATCACCTACAATCCAGCAGTGGTGGTGGAAAAAAGTACATCATTGTGCAGTTTACATTTAAAACACATCCCAAAGTGTGTACAAAACATAAACAATATAAAAGATAATGCTGCATAAAAGTTCTTGGAGGTGAAGCCTGGATGCCGCTCAGCAGGAAGAATATTCATGAATACATTAATGTAGCGCATGTGCTACTGCTGTGGAAAGAGTACATTGCTTTGTGGCCCACCACACTTTTGAGAAGGACTGGTCGCCCGGATCTGAGTTCTGCACCCCACAGCCTGGACATTGTCGAAAAAGTTGAGAACAGTGTTGCACGCCTGCGGTTACTTGGGAAGTTTGCAGGGTGTATTTAGAGTGAGACTCAGGGAGGATTACTGCCATCATTACTGCTGTCTATATACAACTAATTGGGAGACCCCTACACCTACTCTCTTGTGTTGCACCCATTTATCCAACATCAGGGGCACCCCAGCCACCACCATGCAGAAGCCCCCAAAAACTCATAGTGTGCCCAGGGAGAAGAAAGTGTGCACCCTTCACATACTTACCGACGTTTCAATTGGTAAAATTGGGACATCTAAGCCCCACCATGGGAACATCCCAACCCACTTATGGGCAGGCTTTGAGTTAGCCCCTGCCCATTTTCAGTCCAGGATTGTCGATAACAAACAGGGACAGTCTCGCCAAATTTGGGACAGTTGGCAACTATGTCTCTACTCACTGCCCCCAGGGAAGCTGGGCAGAGGAGTAGCCACCGTGAGGACTACAACCATCCTCATCGCCACCGAAACTCCACCATTACCCCTTTCTGCAACCGGGAGAAGAGTCTGCTCTAGTGAAGAAGTTATCCCGTCCAAGTGAATAAAATGGTTGCAGAACACGTAAAATAAAAAATACATTACTAACCTGTTATTTTATGTATTCTATAGATCGCTGTCACTGGCCAAGTATGACACACGTCATCACTGCTGCCATGTAAACAGAGACCAACAAGATAATTGGAATATTATTGGGTGTAACAGGCAAGTGTCTATTTTGTTATTTTTAGGCCTCATGTACACGACCGTGTGCCGCTCCTGCCCGTGCTGCGGACTGCAAGTTGTGGTCCGCAATGCGTGGACACTGACCGACACTGACTAAGCAAATGGGTTCAAGTGAATAGGTCTGTGCTCCGTATCCGATGGTCCATACCACAAATAAAGTAGTGCATGCACTATTTTGTGGTGCGGAGGCATGGACAGAACACTACGGAGTGCTTCCGTGGGCTTTCGATCCATGTCTCCGTTATGCACCGCACCTTCCGGATTGTAGACACATTAAAGTGAATGGGTCCGCATCCAAGATAAGGTACGCACACAGCTGGTGCCCGTATATTACGTATATTACGGATCCACTGTTTGCGGGCCTCAATATGGGCACGGACCTGCTACGTTTGTGTGCGTGAGGCTTTATACATTATCTGCAGATTTTCTTTTCTCCCTTTTAAAGCTAAACGCACACGATCGAGATTATGTGAGGCAAATCCGCACCGTAGGTCATGTACATTGTATTGTATAAGAATTTGAAATTCTCATGCACAAAATGCAAATTCGCAACAATTGAAGCGGATTGTCTGCATGGATTTCCCTGTGAACAACCATGGGCGTCCGCAGGGGGGGGCAAGTGGGGCCCTGGAAATCTGTGAACTGCCTCTGCTCTGCAGCACTGGCGGATCCAGGGGGGGGGGGCAACGGGGCAATTGTCCGTCCCACCGAGGCGCTTAGAAGTGGGGGGGAGCTGCGGCGGGGCACAGGGAGATGAAGCGCTCATCTCCATAGTGATCTGTATCGCCGTCCTAGGGACAGCGATACAGATGACTGTGCTGAGGCAGGGGAGGGAGAGGCGTGTCCCTTTCCATCCTCTGAAAGGCTGCAGGCACTAGGCCGCCTGAGCCGTACAGCGCGGGACACAGGCTGGAAGAGGCCTGCATTGCATCGCTGCCAAGGAGGTAAGTATAAGTGTTTATTTTTTTTTGCGTACAATACTGGTGGCTACTGGCACATAATGGGGGTCTCTGGCTACTGGCACATAATGGGGTCTCTGGCTACTGGCACATAATGGGGGGGCTGTCATTAATGGCACATAATGGGGGGGCCGTCATTACTGGCACATGATGGGGGGCTGTCATTACTGGCACATGATGGGGGGCTATTACTGGCACATGATGGGGGGGCTGTTATCACTGGCACATGATGGGGGGCACTATAGGGGCATCTACAGTGTTTTATATCGGGGGCTCTGTACAGTAGAATTTTATACTGGGACACATTATGGTGGGTACTATGACAAAGGGGAGAGAGGAGTACTATGGGGTCATCTATGGGGGGCACTAAGAAGGGGTATTTTATACTGGTACATTATGGGGGGCACTAGGAGGAAGGGGGGAGAGGAGCACTATGGGGGCATTTACTGGGGGCACTATATAGGGGTATTTTATACTGGCACATTATGGGGGCACTATGTGGACAATAGCTCAACTGGGGGCATTACAAGGGGGTATTTTTTGCACTGTCACATTATAAGGAGAATTATTTCTACTAGGGGGCATTATGGTGGGCTTTATTACTGCCCCATGGTATGACCCCCTAGTAGCAGCACCGGCCTCTCCCTGCTCTGCTATCCCTCTGCCCCTTCTCCAAATCCTTATTATGAAATTTTTCTCATTAGGATAAAACACAACATCAGCTCCGCCGAGCCCCGGCCAAAGTGTGGAGGTGGCGTTCGAGATCCCCAAGGGCCAAGCCAAGTAACTGTTCATGTGAAATATGTTTATGTTATACACATATAGCCTACACTGTGCCACACAATATACAGTATACCGCTACACTGTGCCCCACAATATACAGTATACCTCTATACTGTGCCCCACAATGTACAGTATACTGCTACACTGTGCCCCACAATATACAGTATACCGCTACACTGTGCCCCACAATATACAGTATATCGCTACACTGTGCCCCACAATGTACAGTATACCGCTACACTGTGCCCCACAATATACAGTATACCGCTACACTATGCCCCACAATATACAGTATACCGCTACACTATGCCCCACAATATACAGTATACCTCTACACTGTGTAGTCTGTTCTATAAGCACCATTGTTTTGTGGCGGCAGACAGAAAATATTCTGGAAGTGCCCTTCCCGAGACCAGGCTCTGGATCCGCCACTCCACAGCTCATGCGTTATTATATGCGTTATTATACTTTGTGATAATGAATATGCTCCTCCCCTTCATTACATTCTCAGAAACAAGCAGAGCATGGATGTTAATAAAATTATGCCCCCCCCCCGGGAAAAAATTCTGCGGACGCCCATGTGAACAACCATGCGGATTTCAGTGTGGATCGTCCACACATAAATCCTGAAGGTGTGCATTTACCTTAATGATTTTAAATGGGGAATAGATATATACGAGAAATGTCTGAATTTTACAGTAAAAGTGGGTTATGTGTGACTTATGTGTGATTGGAATGGGCTCAGCATGCATGTTGGTACCTGCATCCGTTGTAATGGAGGCCATTGTGGCACCAAGGATGGTAGAAGGCAGAGTGGACCCAGCATGCATGTGGATCCAACACTACCTGAATTTTGTGGCGGCCATTATGGCACATAACAGGTAGTATTTAGTGTTAGGACCCGTCTAACAGAGATTGCCTTGACGTTTGGCAGACGGGCTCAGATGGTTTTGTACAAAATGCATTGGCCAAGCATGTCACTTTATAAATAAGTGTAGCATTAGCACTATAAGTTTTGTGACTATGGCATTATTGTACTTTATCTGATTTGCAGGGTGCTGCTGCATTGTCTCTTTTTTCCTTTATGTGTGATTGGTGTCTGCAGCATGTGACCTCCAAAGGAGCTGTGGAAAATGAAAGGTGGAATCTGATTGGTTGCTATGGGCAACTAAGTCAGTTCTACTTTACACCAGTTTTCATGCAATTTTTGTAGACAAAACCAAAGTAGAAAAGACAAAGTAGATCCAAAAAGAAGCAAAAGTATAAAGGAAAGACAGTTTGGGTTGTATTCACATGGAACTGCATCAAAAAAGCGCTAAAACTGCATGCAGTACTTTTACCCCGAGTTGTACAGTTTTCACTAACACGGCTTGAATACCGAAATCAGGAGCTTCACCTGTACGAGCCGCGTGGGTGAAAACCGAGGGCCCGCGGCCACTAGGGGGCCTGGCGGCTATGGCAGGGAGAGATGAGAGCTTCCATTGTGGAAGCGCTCATGTCTATATTCATCTGTATCGCCGAACTCCCGACGGCGATACAGATGGACGGTCGGGGGCAGGGGAGAGGCGTCTCTCTTGCCCGTGCCTCTGATAGGCTACAGACACTACACCTGCAGCCTATCAGAGCCGTACAGGGCGGGACACCGGCCGGAAGAGGCCTGCATCGCATCACTGAGAGTGTCATGGAGGTAAGTATAAGTGTTTATTGTTTTAATTATTTTTAGTATAGTATGGCAAGAAGGGGGTGGGGGCACTATGGAGAAGAGGGAAGGATTACTATGGGGGCATCTACTGAGGGCCCTATATACTGGCAAATATTATGGGGGGCACTATGGGGGCTTCTACTGGGGGCCCAATATACTGCCACACATTATGGAGAAGAGTGGGGGAAAGGAGCACTAAGGGGGCATCTACTGGGGGCCCTATTTACTGGCATGCATTATGGGGGGGCACTATGGAGAAGTGGGGGAGACGAGCACTATGGGGGGCATTATATAGGGGCATTTAATACTGGCATTCATTCTTCTCAGGCATCCTGCTGTCCATGGTGCTGAACAGATCTGTGCTAAAGGCATAGATCTGTTCAGACAAAATGTAAGTAAAATACAGTACAAAACACTATATAGGGTACTGTACTGTATTATACAGACATCAGACCCACTGGATCTTCAAGAACCAAGTGGGTCTGGGTAAAAAATAAAAATAAAGTAAAAATCAAAATACACATTTATCACTGATTAAAAATAAAAAAATAAAATTCCATACACATGTTTGGTATCGCCGCGTCCGTAACGACCTGATCTATAAAACGGTCATGTTACTTTACCCGAACGGTGAACGCCATAAAAATAAAAAATAAAAAACTATGATAAAATTGAAATTTTGCCCACCTTACTTCCCAAAACAGGTAATAAAAGTGATCAAAAAAGTTGCATGTACGCCAAAATTGTAACAATCAAACCGTCATCTCATCCCGCAAAAATCAAACCCTACCCAAGATAATCGCCTAAAAACTATGGCTCTTAGACTAAGGAAACACTAAAACATGATTATTATTTTTTTTTTATGAAATCATTGTGTAAAACTTACATAAATTTAAAAAAGTATACATATTAGGTATCCCTGCGTCCGTATCGACCGACTCTATAAAAATATCACATGACCTAGCCCCTCAGATGACCACTGTAAAAAAAAAAAAAAAAAAAACGGTGTAAAAAAAGCCATTTTTTGTCATCCTACGTCACAAAAAGTGTAATAGCAAGCAATCAAAAAGTCATATGCACCACAAAATAGTGACAATCAAACTGTCATCTCATTCCGCAAAAAATAAGACCCTACTTAAGATAATCGCCCAAAAACTGAAAAAAACTATGACTATGGAGACACTAAGTGAAGATAAGCTGGTCAACACCCACTTGGATGCACGCCGCACGGGACCAGGATCAATTTCCACGTGCAATGAAGTAAAGGATCCCAGCAGACGTGACTGGATGCTTGTAACAAATTTATTGTCAAAGTAACAATATGTCCTGTATTCTAGGACGCGTTTCGGCTATAGTAGCCTTTTTCAACAGATAAATATCCATCATATAACACAGTACACCTATAATGCCAGGGATAGGGTACCGCCCAGTGACATCAGACCCCAAAAGGGGGTCGTACATGGGAGGTGACCAAAGAGTAACAAAAAATTATATGTGAAGAAAGAAAACCATATGACGGCAATGTATCACAACACTTATGTTATATATTATAGATACCATCTCAGATGGGAGATTCTTCAATGAGTAGATGATGTCTAAAAAATAATAATAATGATATATGTTAGATCACAAAAATTTAAACACTGCTGTTTGTTTTTTTTGCTTGTTTTCTTTGCGATTTGTGTATCGCGGTTGCAGCAACGTGTGAGTTGCACTGTGACCCCATTCATTCTGATGGCAACCCTGCTACACTGCGATGGCTGAACTCTAAGGCCCCTTTCACACGAGCGAGAATTCCACGCAAACGCATTGCGCCCACACGGAATCCAGACCCATTTGTGAATGGGGCTGCGTGAAAATAGCATTGCACCAGCAAGCAAGTGTAGATAGATGTGATGCGATTTTCACGGATGGTTGCTAAGAGATGTTGTTTGTAAAAATTCAGTTTTTTTATCACGCGAGTGCAAAACGCAGTAAATCGCATTGCACCCACGCGATAGCAACTGAACGCAAACAAAACTGAATGGCTTTGTTTGCGAAATCGCGCAGTTTTCACTGAATGTATCTGGACATAATCAGGACACGCTCGTTTGCAAGGGGCCTAACAGATCAGCATTGGTTATTTAGTTTAAAGGCCATCTGTCAGCAGATCTGTACCTATGAAACTGGCTGACCTGTTACATGTGCACTTGGCAGCTGAAGGCATCTGTGTTGGTCCCATGTTCATGTGTGTTCGCATTGCTGAGAAATGAGCCTCTAGGAGCAACAAGGGGCGTTACCATTACTCCTAGAAGATCAGCACTCTCTGCAACCTCTCCACTTTGATTGACAGGGCCAGGCAGTGAAAACATCATCCCTGTTAGGCCTCACAGCAGTATGTATTTTGCGGTCCGCAAAAAATACGGAATGCACACGGACGTCATCTGTATTTTATGGCACCTGTTGCTCCTAGAGGCTCATTTATAGATAATAAAGCATCATTTTTCTCTGCAATGCGGGAACGGAACAGCTAGCCCCTAATAGAACAGTACTATCCTTGTCTGTTATGCGGACAATGATAGGACAAGTTCTATCTTTTAGCAGAACGGATATACGGAAATGCGGAAACAAATTGCACCTTCCGTTTTTTGGTTTTTTTTTTGCGGAACCATTGAAATGACCGCAAATGGAAATTGCAAAAACGGAAATAAAATACGTTCGTATAAAAGAGGCCTTAATCAAAGTGCGGAGGACACAGCAGTTGCAGAGAGCACTGAGCCTCTAAGAGTAATGGCAACGCCCCCATTGCTCCAAGAGGATAATTTCCATATATTTGAACATCATTTTTCTCAGCAATGCGGGCACATACTGTATGAACATGGCACCAACACAGATGCCTTTAGCTGCCAAGCGCACATGTAACGGGTCAGCCAGTGTCATAGGTACAAATCTGCCGACAGAGGGCCTTTAACTAAGACTACTTTCACCCTGGCGTTTCTGGGTCCGCTCTCACAAGCGGCCCAAAACGGATCAGTTCAGCCCCAATGCATTCTGAGTGGATAAGGATCCGTTCAGAAGGCATCAATTTGGCTGCGTTTGGTCTCTGTTGCGTTTTTTAGACGGTCACTAAAACGCAGCTTGCAGCGTTTTGGTGACCGTCTGACGATACGGAGCCTAACGGATCCGTCCTGACTTACAATGTAAGTCAATAAAGGCCGGATCCATTTTTCACTGACATAATATGGTGCAATTGAAAACGGATCTGTCCCCCATTGACTTTCAATGTAAGCCAAGATGGGTCCGTATTGACAGACTTTTTTTTATGAATAATGCAAATGGATCCGTTATTAACGGATACAAGCGTTTGCATTATTCGTGCGGATCCGTCTGTGCAAAGACGGATCCGCACAAAACGCCAGTGTGAAAGTAGCTTACTGTTAAAGTTCAGTATTTTTTTTTTTTTAGCATTTTACAAAGAACTGCATGTAAATAGCTCCAGAATGAAAAAGTATGACAAACTCAGCTCTGCTACATCAACATATATTTGCATTATCTATTAAATATTCCTCTTGCAAAGAGGATCAGTCTTCTGCCCAAATAGCACTAGAAGAGTGTAGACGACCACAAGTGACGTCACTGCATGTCGTCGGTGGAGGGGAACCGAATGACACTTGAGGCTGAAGGAGAGGAGTGAGGAAAGAGTTAAAACAGGAGCTGGGCGAAGAGGAAGGGGCTGCACCAAGAACCTGTGGAGTGCAGCAAAGTGAAAGTAAAGCAGGAGGGGGGTGGGCACGAAGCGTCGGGCATCCAATGAGACCTGCCCGGAAGTGACTGGCACACACGGACTGCTCACACACCGGGCGGCAGGCAGCAAGCATGGCACTGCCTAAAAAGAGAAGGCACGACAGGACCGAGCAGGACGATGAGTATTTCCAGTGTTACTCAGACATCACTGTCCATGAGGAAATGCTCTCGGACACCGTGCGCACACATGCCTATAGGTCGGCCATTGCCCGCAATCATAATGCCTTACTTGGCAAAACTGTACTGGATGTGGGTGCAGGTACTGGCATCCTGAGTATTTTCTGTGCCCAGGCTGGAGCCAGTAAAGTGTATGCAGTGGAAGCCAGCGCCGTGGCTCAGCTGGCATCCCAGGTGGTAAAGGAGAACAAGCTGGATGGACAAGTGGAAGTGATCCAAAGGGCAGTGGAGGACGCGGAGATACCTGGGCAGGTGGATGCCATTGTCAGCGAATGGATGGGCTACGGTCTCATGTACGAGTCGATGCTGAGCTCAGTTCTGTATGCCCGGGATAGATGGCTGAAGCCTGGGGGGCTCATTTTTCCTTCCTCTGCTAATATGTTCATAGCCCCCGTTAATGACGCCACCGTGGAGAGCCGCTTGGACTTTTGGAGCGAAGTGAAAGACATGTATGGCGTTGACATGACTTGCGTACAGTCTTTTGCCCGGAAATGTATCATGGGTAAAGATATGGCTGTCTGCTCGGTGTACCCTGAGCATGTGCTCTCACACCCCGTCAGGTTTGCCACCCTAGATCTCAGCAGTGCCACCTTGGAGGACATTGGAAACATTACTGGTTCCTTCCAGTTCTGCTGTTTTGGCTCCTCTTTAATGCATGGATTTGCTATCTGGTTCTCAGTCTTATTTCCAGGAGAAAATGGCATCGTTCTGTCTACGTCGCCATATGGTGAAGAAACACATTGGAAGCAAACGATCCTATACCTGGACGAAGAGCTTCAAGTAGAACAGGACACAAATGTCAGGGGGGACATCAAAATGTCACCTTCAGAGAGCAACTCCAGGCACCTAAGTGTTACCCTCAGCTACTCCATTGGAGACGGAATACGCAGGACTAAGGTTTTCCAGATGGGGAACTGATGCAGGAGATATTTACAGGGAAAGAAGCTATCGTTTTATCATTCTTGTAAAGTAAAGCATATTAAATATGTTGTTTAGTTGTCCATTTGTATTTCACAATCCCTACTGTGTATATGGCCTAAAAGTGGGTGTCCTTCAGTTTTTTCTATATTGATATCATCACTAGAGATGGCCTTGCAGTCATTTCGCAGCGAACTTTGCTTGTGCTGGGCAAAGGCATTTTTTGGAGATCCGGTGACGTCCCGGGGCTCTCCATGGGGCTGCCAGGAAGCCCGGTGACGTCACCGGCATTGATGGGCGGGATGTAGCACTGCCCTAATCAGTAAAACGGCTAGGGCAGCGCTAAAGCCCACCCATCAGAGCCGGTGACGTCACCGAACACACTGCTGGACAGAAGTTTCCGCCCGCCAGTGTGTTATAAAAAAAAAAAAGAGACCTTGCCCTGTGCGATTTAGCGCAGGGCAAGGGAGCTCATCGGAGCATGAGATGCTCCGATGCCAACATTAGGGGGGCTGCCTGGGTGAAAATAAGGGTATGTCCGGGTTCAGCTCTGAACCCGGACAACCCCTTTAAGGACTGGTATAGGTGTGCTATTGATAGGTGGGATATACTTATAATAAACTTTCTAACATAGAAAGTATATTATAGTGTATTTGTATTGTGCAGCAGTTGTGTGCGATACTGCAGGTATATAGAGGGACAGGTGTTATTGGAACAACTATTTGCAATGAGTGTGATATACCTGTTGCCTCTAAAAAAAATAATAATGATTTAGGCTACTTTCACACTGCCGTTTCTGGGTCCGCCTGTGAGATCCGTTTCAATGCTCTCACAAGCGGCCCAAAACGGATCAGTTTAGCCCCAATGCATTCTGAGTGGATAAGGATCCGTTCAGAATGCATCAGTTTGCCTCCGTTCAGCCTCCATTACGCTCTGGAGGCGGACACCAAAACGCTCATTGCAGGGCTGAGCCAAACGGATCCGTCCTGACTTAGGCCTCATGCACACGACCGTTGTGTGCATCTGTGTCCGTTGTTCCGTTTTCCGTGATTTTCTGCGGACCCATTGACTTTCAATGGGTCCGTTGAAAACTCGGAAAATGCACCGTTTGTCATCTGCGTCCGTGTTTCCTGTCCGTCAAAAAAATAGGACCTGTCCTATTTTTCTGACGGACAACGGTTTACGGACCCATTCAAGTCAATGGGTCCGTGAAAAAACACGGAGGCACACAAGATTGGCATTCGCATCTGTGATCCATGTCCGTAGGCTACTTTAGCATAGACGGATCCGCAGATCCGTCTGCATACAGCTTTTTCAGAGCTGAGTTTTCACATCGTGCCGCATCTGAGGGTTTAATTGTGCGTATCATTAGCCCCCTGTAAGAGATCGGGTGCTGCCAGGCAGCAGGGGGCAGACCCCCCTCCCTCCCCAGTTTTAAATTCATTGGTGGCCAGTGCGGCCCCCCCCCCCCTCCCTCCCCTGTATTAAATTCATTGGTGGCCAGTGCGCCCCCCCCCCCGGCCCCCCTCCCTCCCCTGTATTAATTTCATTGGTGGCCAGTGCGTTTTCACAATGTAACTCAAATCCAATGGTATATTCTAACATAGAGGTGTTCCCATGGTGATGGGGACGCTTCAAGTTAAAATATACCATCGGATTGGAGAAAACTCTGATAGGGACTCCTGACTTTACATTAAATGTCAATGGGGGACGGATCCGTTTGCAATTGCACCATATTGTGTCAACGTCAAACGGATCCGTCCCCAATGACTTGCATTGTAAGTCAGGACGGATCCGTTTGGCTCTGCACGGCCAGGCGGACACCAAAACGACTTTTTTTTATTCATATCTGGTGATCCTCCAGAAATCACGAAAGAAAAAACAGATAACGGAACCCCGTTTTGCGGACCGTGAAAAAATACTGTCGTGTGCATGAGGCCTTACAATGTAAGTCAATGGGGACGGATCCGTTTACATTGACACAATATGGTGCAATTGTAAATGGATCCGTCCCCCATTGACTTTCAATGTAAGTCAGGACGGATCTGTTTGATCTGTTTTTTTTTTTTTTTTTTTTACAGAATAATGCAGACGGATCTGTTCTGAATGGATACCAGCGTTTGCATTATAGGTGCGGATCCGTCTATGCAGATACCAGATGGATCCGCACCTAAACGCAGGTGTGAAAGTAGCCTTAGTGGTGCGATATACCTGCTTCCACAAAATATTGATTCAGGTGTTTTATATACCTGTTTCCACAAAATACTGATTGAGGGGTGTGATATACTTGCTTCTAAAAAATACTGATTAAGGGGTTCTATATACCTGCTTCCACAAAATACTGATTAAGGGGTTTGATATACGTGCTTCCACCAAATATTGATTGAGGCCTGCGATATAGCTGCTTTCACAAATACTGCTTTTCTCTAGGGACTTTGGCACAGGGTCATTTTGAAAATAACATGCAGAGGAGGAGGCAGGCCATTCCTCAGGGGTGGTAGGGGTCGGGAAAGTGCACCAGGCCAGAGCCTAAGTGGGAAGTTGGAGAAGGTACGTGCGATTACTTCAAAGGACGCACCAGAGTTGGTTGAGGGGCTCACTCAGCCTTCCACTTATGCACCCTCCTCACTCTCTGCTGTGTGCACCCCCAAAGACACCACCACCATAGCCCCTCCTCTCGAGTCAGGAATTATTTTCCCATCCATTCCCAAACCTCACCAATGCGCAGCCATTCTTGGCATCGGATGAGAAAGAGGTAGCAATGGCCGCCACCCCGCGGTCTGACGACAGTACCCAGATCAGCCCAAGGAGGGTGGTCCCCGCTGTTGCTGCCTACTCCGAGATCTCTAACGTCAGCGGTGGTGAAGGTGACAATGATGATGTGTCGATGGACGTCACATGGGTGACCACAAGAGAGGAAGAGGAGGGGAGTTCAGAGGGAGAGACGGAACAGCAGATATGGAGGAAAAGCAGGCAGAACTCGCAGTGCACAAGAGGCAAAAAGCAGACTGCAAATATATCTGGAGCGTGCCATCCACCATGCACGGTCACATCTGGTGCTCCCAGGACACCGGCACATGGCTACCCAGTGTGGGCTTTTTTTTAACGTGTTAGCTGCTGACAATAGTGTTGCCATCTGCAGTCTGTGCTGTCAATGCATAAGTCGCAGTAAGCCCAACACTCACCTAGCGACGACCGCCTTAAGAAGGCACCTGGCCTCCCATCACCGAGCCCAGTGGGAGCAACAACGTCAGAACCCACAAAGCCACACTCCCGGCGCTCACCGTCCTGCCTCTTCTCCTCTCTCCTCCCATTTGTCCTCCACTCCACTGTACCGTCGTTGCGTACATCTGGCAGAAGGCAGCCTTCTGTGGCCCAAATGTTAGAGCGTAAAAAGTTGATGACGCCGAATAACCCTCCTGACCACTGGCTTGTCGGAACTGCTAGCCTGCCAACTTCTGCCATTTAAACTGGTGGACTCGGAGGCCTTTAGAAAATTTGTTGCCATTGGCACACCACAATGGAAGGTCCCCGGAAGGAAATATTTCTTCCAGAAGGGCATCCCAGAGCTATATGGCCACGTTCAGCGGCAAAGTAAATATATCTCTGGCACATAGTGTCAGTGCCAAAATACATCTGACCACAGACACGTGGTCTAGCAAACACTGGAAGGTACATCACTTTTACTGCCCACTGGGTGAACCTTCTGACGGCTGTCAAGTATGGAACCCATGTGGATTCGGTGTTACCACCACGGATTGCATGCAGGCCTGCCTCTTCTTCTCCTACTCCATCCTCCGTCTCCTCCTCGGCTGACTACTCCTTTTCCACTGCTACCGCCTCTTCCGCTACACCCCCCACGGTCCCCAAAACCTATTCGACATGCCAGGTGAGACGTTGCCATGCTGTGCTGCGGCTGTCTTGCCTGAAAGCCAAGAGCCACACTTGCACTGCTTTCAGCTCTGCGGCCACAGGCCGATCAGTGGCTAACCCTGCTCAATTTGACAGTTGGTAAAGTGGTGTGCGACAACGGTGCCAATCTGCTGAGTGCGCGGAAAAAGTGCAAAATGACACATGTGCCTTGCGTGGCACACGTCCTGAACTTAGTCGTGCAGCGATTTGTTGCCAAATACGTGCCTTGATGCAGGCCAGGAAAATCTCTGGCCATTTTAGAAGATCTTACACGGCCATGGCTCGCCTTGCTAACATTCAGCGGCGACACCACCTGCCCGTCAGACGTCTGATTTGTGACTGCCCGACGTGCTTGAACCTTATATATGATTGATAGCTGCTACAGTAGCAACGTTCCGTGCCGTTAACGACTACCTGTACGAACTCTTCAGCTGGACAGTATCTGGGGAGCTTGGTTTCTTTTCACCGCGCCAGTGGCTGCTCATGCGCGACGCATGCAGACTAATGCGGCCATTTGATGAGATCACCAAACTGGTCAGTCGCAGCCAGGGCACCATCAGTGACATCGTACCTTACGCCTTCTTTCTGGAGTGCACATTGTGTTGTGTCATTGATCAAGCCGTCGAGGAGCAGGAGCTGAAAGTCGCGATGCTGAATAAATTTCCAGGGGGGGCTACTCCATCTGAGACGCAGCAGGAGTTTGAAGAGGAGTCAGAGTAGGATGGTGGCTGGGGGTAAAAGGAGCAAGAAGAGCAGGTTTTGAGGGGGACTTTTAACTTTTCAGGGATTCCTGGTGTTGTCCGTGGCTGGGGGGAGGAGACCGAGGACGACATTCTCCTGGGCTATGAGCAGGAGCCAGGGCGGTCCACCGCTTCCAATTTAGTGCAAATGGGGGCCTTCATGCCCCAGTGTTTGAAGAGGGACCCCCGTATAAAAAGCCTAAAGGGCAAGGACCAGTACTGGGTGGCAACGTACTTAGACCCCCGGTACAAACACAAAATGGCGGACATGTTACCAGCATCACAGGGGGCTGTCAAAATGCAGCATTTCCAAGCCGTGCTGCGAGAGATGCTGCATTCTGCTGTTGCGGGCGCTGGCAGAGGAATTTCCACCGACAGTGAAACAGGTGCGGGTACCAATCCTACCACGCATGCAAGAAAGGGCGGTTTGAAGATATGTTGGTCACTTCGGATATGAGATCATTCTTTCAGCCAACCCATCGAGAGTTGACCTCCAGATCCAGCCTCAGGGAACGCCTAGACCGACAGGCGCCCGATTACATCGGGTTACTGACCGATGTGGACGCTCTGAGAAGGGGGGAACCCCTGGACTACTGGGTTTGCAGGCCAGAGCTGGCACAATTTGCCATAGAACTCTTGGCTTGCCCCTCATCAATTGTCCTGTCCGAAAGGATAATTAGCGCAGCAGGGGGGATTATGACTGATAAGCGCACTTGCCTAGCTCACGACAGTGTGGACTACCTCACATTTCTAAAAATGAATGAGGCATGGATTTCGGAGGAATTTAACTTCTGTGATGACCACGTGTAATTGAATTTCCTCACACCAGCCCACACATATCTGCCACCACACAGAACAAAGAATGGTCCTTGTCTTAATTATTTTCATCAGCATAAAAGGCTTTTTCTGTCAGGTGAATGCCTAATATTTGAAGCCTCTACTCCAGTGGCCTACAGTAACATTTTTATCCAGTGACTGCCTAATGTACCTCCAGACACATAATCACTTTTCTGTCAGGTGAATGCCTAATTGTTGGGGCCTATACTGGCATACAGTAACATTTTTAGCTGGTGACCTTTTATTGTACCTCCAGCCAAATCATCACAAGTACTTTTCTGTCAGGTGAATGCCTAATTTTTGGGGCCTGTACTGGCCTACAGTAAAATTGTTATCCACTGACTAATATACCTCCAGCCACATAATCATTTGTTGTTTTCTGTCAGGTGAATTCCTAATTTTTGGGGCCCGTACTACCGTGGCCTAATATAAAAATTTTCTAGGCTTCAGCAGGGCACATTTTTTAGAGTTTCCCTTTAAGGCGCATAAAAATGGCCCGTGATTAAAATACATATTTTTTCTGGAAATTTTTGCCATTGATCCCCCTCTGGTATGTCACTGTCCATTTTGTGGGACTATTTGTGCACTTACGTAAGTATTTGATGGCTGAAAATATGACCTGAAGGTTTTTCAGGTTCGTCTGCAATTAAAGTGAATGGGGCCCGCCACGAACACGCGGTTCGCGAACACTTGATCGCGAATACGCTTTCGCGAAACGTCCAGGCAAATGTTCATCCATCACTAATCATCACCTTTTTTGACTAAAGGAGTAGTTTTTAATCTTCTTCTGGGCCAATTCCTGACTGATAGCAACCCATTCTTTCACAATCACTTCTTGGAGTTTGTCAGAATTAGTGGGTTTTTGTTTGTCCACCCGCCTCTTGAGGATTGACCACAAGTTCTCAATGAGATTAAGATCTGGGGAGTTTCCAGGCCATGGACCAAAATGTCAACGTTTTGGTCCCCAAGCCACTTAGTTATCACTTTTGCCTTATGGCACGGTGCTCCATTGTGCTGGAAAATGCATTGTTCTTCACCAAACTGTTGTTGGATTGTTGGAAGAAGTTGCTATTGGAGGGTGTTTTTGGGCAAAATTGTGAGTGAGCCCACTCCCTTGGATGAGAAGCAACCCCACACATGAATGGTCTCATGATGCTTTACTGTTGGCATGACACAGGACTGATGGTAGCGCTCACCTTTTCTTCTCCGGACAAGCCTTTTTCCTGATGCCCCAAACAATCGGAAAGAGGCTTAATCAGGAAATATGACTTTGCCCCAGTCCTCAGCAGTCAATTCAACATATTTTCTGCAGAAGATCAATCTGTCCCTGATGGTTTTTTTTGGCGAGAAGTGGCTTCTTTGCTGCCCTTCTGGACACCAGGCCATCTTACAAAAGTCTTCGCCTCACACCTGCCTGTTGCCATTCCTGAGCAAGCTCTGCAGTGGTGGCACTCCGATCCCTCAGCTGAATCATCTTTAGGAGACGATCCTGGCGCTTGCTAGACATTCTTGGATGCCCTGAAGCCTTTTTAACAAGAATTGAAATTGATGATCCTATAGTTGATTGAGGTGCAATCTTAGTAGCCACAATATCCTTGACTGTGAAGCCATTTTTATGCAACGCAATGATGGCTGCACGCGTTTCATTGCAGGTCACCATGGTTAACAATGGAAGAACAATGATTTCAAGCATCACCCTCCTTTTAACAGGTCAAGTCTGCCATTTCAACCCAATCAGCCTGACATAATGATCTCCAGCCTTGTGCTCGTCAACATTCTCACCTGAGTTAACAAGACGATTACTGAAATGATCTCAGAGGGTCCTTTAATGACAGCAATGAAATGCAGTGGAAAGTTTTTTTTGGGATTAAGTTAATTTTCATGGCAAAGAAGGACTATGCAATTCATCTGATCACTCTTCATAACATTCTGGAGTATATGCAAATTGCTATTATAAAAACTTAAGCAGCAACTTTTCCAATTTCCAATATTTATGTAATTCTCAAAACTTTTGGCCACGACTGTATATACAGGGCTAGGGCGGACAGCCTTTCACTTGAAACAAAAACCGCCTGAGCGGTATACGGCAGCGACGGCCGTTTCGCACTCTTGTGCTTCTTCCGGCTACCTGAATGACGCAGCCAGGTGTGCCAACCTACTTAAGGAGGAGCGTGAGGTTAACCCCATGTGGAATATGTGATTCTCAATCGCGAATTAGGCAACACCTGTGTGCGTGTACAATTGAAAATTTCACACGTTTGAGGCACATCAACAGCTGTAATGATGGTTATGTAAGACAGGCCACCGAGCTAAAAAATCATCTATTGAAGAGGGAATATCCTTTGAAAATGCTTGATGAAGCTCTTACTAGGGCAGGTACAAATACACGAAGGGAATTATTACACCAGAATAAGAAACTTGAGGAAGACAATCGATTTGTATTTGTGTTCAAGTACAGCCCTATGGCTGACGTAGTCAAGAAAATCATCCACGAAAATCGGGATCTATTAAAGAGTGAGAAATGTCTAGACGAGTTTACGAATAAGAAACCCCTTGTAATTTTCCGAAAAACACATACCCTTAAAGACCAATTAGTTAGTAATCGCATAAAGTGTGAACAGCATCCAAACCAATGGCTAGGCTTGACAAAGCCCTCAGGTAATCACCGGTGTGGTAATTGTTCCTTCTGTGGATACATGTTCCGGGACAAGGTCCTTTCTTTTGGGAATGTATCACACAGAATGAAACAATTCTGCACATGCAAAACCGCATACGTTGTGTATGTGGTTAAATGCGAATGCGGAGCATTCTATATAGGGAAGACAATAAGACCCATGCTGGAGAGGTTCTGTGAACACCTCAATTCTATCAAAACAAAGAAAGGCTGCCCCTGTCTCATAGACCATGTATGGCAAAAACACGGGGGAAATAAAAAGTGCCTAGGTTTTGCTGGAATTGAAGTGGTTCCATATATGAAACAAGGAGGCAATAGGCATCGCCTCCTATTACAAAAAGAAGCCCGATGGATAATTTGCACGGATACCATGGGACCCCTAGGTCTGAATGATCAAAACGATCTTAGTGTATTTATTTGAAATGTTCTGATTGCATTGATTGATGTTCAATTGTACACGCACACAGGTGTTGCCTAATTCGCGATTGAGAATCACATACCCCACATGGGGTTAACCTCACGCTCCTCCTTAAGTAGGTTGGCACACAAGTGAAAGGCTGTCCGCCCTAGCCCTGTATATACATGTAGTTGTAATCGCAATAAAGAGATGGAACGTTGATATTCTGCAATTGGTGAATGCCGCTGATTTTCTTACTTTCTTGTTGGTACATCGATTACTGCTACTTTACTAAGCAGGCACCACCGTTTGTTTGCATGCACCCGATATACACAGAGGACGAAAGTTTTGAATTGTTTGAATCAGCGATTTATGGGGGAGCGGTGCTCTCTGAAAGTTCTTCATTGCTGGTGATATATATGGACTTTACTTTTGGTTTAATATCGATTGTCTAGGTGACAGATTCTCTTTAAAGAGGTAGTGCCATGATTTCACTGTATTCCCTGTCCTCGGGATTCTGAATAAGTTTCTAATTGGTGGATGTCTGATTACTAGAGACCTCACAATCGCAAGAATGGGTTCTGTGTCCTCCAACTGAATGGAAAGCCAGTTCAGCGTGTGTGGCACTGTCCATTTGTCCTCTATGACAGTACGGAGTACAGCTCATGGCTATCCTCATCAGTCCCATAGAGATGACTGGGGTGGCATTGTTTATTACCACTTCATTCATACAGGGGGACATAGAACTCACATTCACGTGGTTGGTGAATTTTCCTAGCAGTCGGACACCCATCTATTAGACACTTATCTCATATCCCGTAGATAACTTAAACTTCGGCACAACCTTTTTAACTTTATTTTGAACATTATCATGCAATTCTTAAAAAGGACTTATCAGTTAAAGTTAGTTTCACACTAGCATTTAAATCTGGCAGTCTGTACCGGCAAAGGAACAACCTGCTAGAGTTCTCCGCCAGGCATAGCCAGAAAGCACAGCCAGACCTTATTGACAATTTTATTTGGCATTAGTGTCGGGATTTGGCTGGACATTTAGCTTGCCTCTGCAAGCACCAATTTAATGTTGCGATTTGTCCGTCCAAATCCCGACATTAAAGCCAAAAACAGGCTGGATTCTCACTAGGTCCCATTATAGTCAACGGGGTTTGCCAGCGCTCTGACCTTTTCTAGCTATGCTGGATACTAGTATTGAGCGAGTGGACTTCAATCCGAATTCCAGGAAAAATTTGATTTGTCACGAAGCTGAATTTCCTCACGCTTCGTGGTAACAAATTAAATTTACCTAAAATGGTGGCTGAAAAAAAAACAATACATCATTCACTTGCTCGTGGAGAGGCTGTCCACTCCCGTCTTGATTGAAGAAAATCCACTAAAGGACCTTCGGCGAGCATAACCTTCAATCAGGATATGAGTGGATGGCCTCTCTGTAAGCAAATGGATGAGGTGAGGATATATATATATTTATATATATATATTTTTTTTTTAACCCCTGTAAGGCTGAATGTGATTCACAGAACCCAGCATCTCAGGGGTTAAATGACATGATGCAGTGTGATCACCGTCCCCAATCATTGCGTGGTACCTTGCAACCGAACCTGAGTTCGGGAAATGTTTTTTACAGTAAAAATTTATCTATGAAGTCACGCAAGACTTCGCAAAGTAATTACTTTGGGTCATCTGAGCCAATACATTCTAAGGCCCCATGCACACGGCCATGTGCGGGCCGTGGAACCGCGGCCTGGATCCCTCCTGAGAGCAGGAGCGCACGGCGTCACTGGTTGCTATGACGCCGTGCGCTCCCTGCTGCCGCCGCAATACAGTAATACACTGGTATGATCTATACTAGTGTATTACTGTTCTGTGCCGGCAGCAGGGAGCGCACGGCGTCATAGCAACCAGTGACGCCGTGCGCTCCTGCTCTCAGAAGGGATCCAGGCCGCGGTTCCACGGCCCGCACATGGCCGTGAAACACGGCCGTGTGCATGGGGCCTAATACCGTACGAAGTTTTATGCGAATCGATTTCATCCGAATGTTTCATCCGAAGTCAATTCGCTCATCCCTACTCATCTCTACTGGATACGATGAACTCTGGCAGACTGTTCTTCTGCTGGAACACCCTGGTGAAAGATTTTAACGCTTGTGTGAAACCAGCTTTAGAATAAAAAAAATTTAAAAAAATAATTATTTCAAGTAAATATCATTAACAATGCAGTGGATTTCCCCCAGGATTACAGGGACTCCCTTTTAAAAAAAATAAAAATTGATTTTGACTGTAGTGTGAGTCTTTCTTTTTTAGGAGGGTGGGGGCGAGCTAATAGTAAATAGCATATGATAAAGCTTTGTACTTCGCTCTGACCTGGATTTGAAAGAACTAATCAATTTAGCCTATTTTTCCATTTAGTCTAGCCTCTAGGTCCATAGAATACAATGGGTGAATCGATTTGCCTATTTCTCTCATAAACCTCAATGTCCTCACCTCTCATTATGAGGTTACTTTATTCTGAACATTGATACTGATGAGCTATGTAATAAGGTTACCTTGTGTATTCCTGATTCCTGCTAGAGGAGGAGGACAGTAATATGCTAGAGGAGGAGGATGCTGCTTCCTCTAAAGGGTTAATATGCCAGAAGAGGAGGACACAGCTGCCTGAATGGGGTAAATCGAATGCCTTATGCAGCCAGCTAGAACCGCAGGGGCAACACTTGAGGTGCACGGTGGGCCGATGAGAGACCAAATAATAACACAGTTCATCGGTTTACTCACGGTTAGCAGAAAGCCTCCCTGGACTGGCAGCACAGTGTTGAGGAAGATGGCAAGAAATCCTCCGGGGCATGCCCTGTAGTAGGGACGCACCAGCCTAGATGGATGTTGAGGTGCCCTTGATGGCAGACGCCAGTACCGTTAATGGTGGTACAACCAGTTGTAAGAATGAAGTAGACAGTGGTAGGATACAACTCACAACTTTTACTGATGTTGGTTCCAGTTGCGGCTGTAAGGTATTGCCTCTAAGGCTACTTTCACACTAGCGTTCATAGGTCCGTTCGTGAGCTCCGTTTGAAGGAGCTCACGAGCGGACCCGAACGCCTCCGTCCAGCCCTGATGCAGTCTGAATGGAGCGGATCCGCTCAGACTGCATCAGTCTGGCGGCGTTCAGCCTCCGCTCGCCTCCGCACGGACAGGCGGACAGCTGAACGCTGCTTGCAGCGTTCAGCTGTCCGCCTGGCCGTGCGGAGGCGAGCGGATCCGTTCAGACTTACAATGTAAGTCAATGGGAATGGATCCGCTTGAAGATGTCACCATATGGCTCAATCTTCAAGCGGATCCGTCCCCCATTGACTTTACATTGAAAGTCTGAACGGATCCGCTCAGGCTACTTTCACACTTAGAATTCTTTCTAAGTTATTAATGCAGACGGATCCGTACTGAACGGAGCCTCCGTCTGCATTAATATGATCGGATCCGTTCAGAACGCTAGTGTGAAAGTAGCCTTATTCGGGAGTCATTCTCACAATGATCTTCATAACCACTGAGTTTCAGGTCCAAACAATGCAATTTATTTTACACTCTTCATACACAACCGGGCATAAAACAAAAGCCTGCCCGTCTGGGCTCTACCTAAACATAATAAACATAATATCCCTAACTCGGCTATACGATAGCGTTCCAACATGGAACCAGGTGTGGCTTACCCCAGACATACAGCCTGAGGGCTGGTGGACTGTAACAAATGCAGTACCTTTGGAGGGGGTTGTGGTCTAGCAGTCCTCCTGACTCTGACCTTTCAATGCTTGTTCCCGGGTATCGCTGAGTCCCCCAAAGTCCAGGCTATTGCATAGCCTCATGGCCCCTCAGCCTTGCCTCGCTGAGACCACACTGACAGAGCTTCACCAGGCCTCTGTCTGCACACTCTCCAGAGTGAGACACACCCAAGATCCAGTAGCAGGATTAAATAGGATCCCTGGACATGAGCATGACCTAAGTCCCGGACTGGAACCTGGGGAAACAACACTTCAATGTTCACATTGCCACACGGCATATACATCCAGACAGAATACAGTCTTTTGTTCTTTAAAGGAATTCTGTTGATCCACTGTTAATAGATTTGGCTGGGTTTAGCTTAGCTTGAAGGTTCTGTATAAGTATTTCTGGTAAGTGACTTTGCTTCAGGTCCCTTGTAAACCAGAGTAATTTGGTGAGGTTGCCTGTAATGCTTATTGGTATGCTTAGTCCTATTACTTCTGTTTCTTCCAAGCCCTTAAAACAAGTAGCTAATGAGGTGAGGCTGCCTGTAGCTAGATTCTCCTCCACCATGTGCAAAGGTGCCCATTAAGCCTTAAGTAATGGCTGTTATCACCGATGTCTCTCTTTAGCTTGGTCTTCTTCCAGGGACAAAAACGCTATCCTCTGGTTGTAGGATGTAGGAACTAAGAGGATCATAGAAGGAAAACGCTCTCCTGTGCCTCATACCTTGGCTCTACTTCATTTCTGCAGCTGGCTTCACCCACTACTTTGTGGTTTGGAGCCTCAGCTTAACCACTGACTCTGCTCTTCACTAAGGGTACTTTCACACTTGCGTTTTTCTTTTCCGGCATAGAGTCCCGTCACAGGGGCTCTATACCGGAAAATAACTGATCAGGCATATCCCCATGCATTCCGAATGGAGAGTAATCCGTTCAGTTTGCATCAGGATGTCTTCAGTTCAGTCGTTTTGACTGATCAGGCAAAAGAGAAAACCGTAGCATGCTACGGTTTTATCTCCGGCGAAAAAAACTGAAGACTTGCCTGAATGCCGGATCCGGCATTTTTTTCCATAGGAATGTATTAGTGTATCAAATTACCGGAATGCCGGATCCGTCCTTCCGGTCTGCGCATGCGCAGACCTTTAAAAAAAAAAAAAAAAAACGGATCCGTTTTGCCTGATGACACCGGAAAAACGGATCCGGTATTGCAATGCATTTTTCTGACTGATCAGGCATTTTTCTGACTGATCAGGATCCTGATCAGTCAGAAAAATGCCTGATCAGTCAGAAAAAATGACATCCGTTTGCATACAGTTTGCCTGATCAGGCAGTCAGTTCAGGCAACTGAACTGCCTGCCGGAATCAAACAACGCAAGTGTGAAAGTACCCTAACTCTCCCACTTTACTTCTCTCTTTCTCCTTTACACTAGGCCTGACCTAAGTAATTATGTGAACCAAGTGCTATCCCCATCTAGTGGTGGAATGTATAAATTACATCAGACCAACCTATGAACAGGGATACAACAATACCAAATGACATGCAATATGATAATGCCGTTTCACAGTAATTTTGCAGTTCCCACGTGTCCTGAGTGGGAGGCTGCACTTATTCACACAGTCAGTGTTTCGGTCAGTGATTTCCATCAGTGATTTTAAGCCAAAACCAGGTGCGGCTCTAAACATAAAACATGGAGGCAAATGACCGATTTCAGACTTAATAACTGAACCATAGTCATTAATAAAATAAAGACATGACACCTTGTGTTGGAATAAAAATCGCCGCAATGCTTTATTAAGGGTAAATAAATTAATAAATAATTAAAACTTCAAATTCATAAATAAAAATTCCAATAATTACCGAAATCCACTCAGCAATAGCTGAGTGATACAGCCCCTCTAATAAAGCAAAGCGACATAAGCATAAGAACAGGAAGGGAGGGCAGGGCGACGATCCGGTCTTGATAAAGCTGGCCCAGAAGCGCCGCCGAAACCCTCTTTTTAAGGACTAAACTTTCCCGCCGCTGGCATCCACACCAATCAGCTGTCCAGAAATCTCACCCAGCAACCAGCTGCACCAATCAGAGAGGATCCCTGCTTGTCATCCAAGGCTCAGGTGAGACCGGCTCAAATCAGCTGATTCTGACAGGACTTAACCCTTTCATAAAACCTGGGGAAAAAAAGAGCGGGAAAGCAAGAAAAAGGAGGGGGGGGGGGAGAGAGAAAAAACTAGCAAAACCATACAAAATACACATATTAATGGTGTCATGGCCCCCATGTGTCCCCCAAGCGAAACGCTCTGGGGAGCCTGAACAGGAGCAGATCTTTCCCTTATACCTATATCTGATGGAAATCACTGACTGAACACTGACATGTTAATGAGGCATAACTCTTTCACTACAGACAGAGCAAGCTGTGGCAGGGTTACCCTCAGTTTTTGTTTCTTCCAGCATCCACAAGCTGCCCCATAATACACAGGAACCTACTGTATGTTCTATAATATAACATGTAGCATAAAGTAAGAAAGCAACAGAGATTTCTCTCAGCTCAGAAGCAGGTAGCAGGTCACAGAGAAGTCAAGATCTTATGAGACCTTGCCTGCTCACTGCTGCGGGTGTTGTCAGCTTCAGATAAGGTCTACTCAGGTCTTAAAGGGTCAGAGCTTGTGTCACTAAATCTGAGAGGATTTTTTTTATATTAAGCTTTAATATACTGGTCTCTTACCGCGTAAGGTTTCCCAAGAAGTGATAAGCCCTCTTTAAATACGAACAGTGTGACCTCCAAGGCCACCTTTTACATAACTGTAGTTTCCATTGTTCTGTACCATTAGAGGAGCAGAACAAGGAAAGCCACGTAAAGTGCCGGATTTGGCAAATAACTGAATGAAACAGGGAAAACACCATAAACCATTAGGATTTATTAAATGGATACTCTGTCACGTATAAATCAAAGGGGATTAATCAACTAAAAAAGTGACTTTTTAAAATGACCTTTATTATATTAGAAAGGTTATAGGTATATATGTACCACAACAATGTGCAAAGAGACATGCAAATACTTGAATTTCTTACAGGGGAGTCAAAACACCCAAGAAGACATTCATAGTGACAGGATAGAAAAAGGAGATTCGAGGAAGAAACCAATGTCTATAGAAAGGGCAGGGGTAGATAAATCTCACCCTAATTGCCCTACAGACTTCTTACCCCAGGGCGACCCCCTGATGGTGGAGGTTCCCTGTCCCCGAACCTAGTACTATCCAGTCCCTGTTGAACCCTAGAAGGGGGAAGATAATTCAATAACGGGTGTCAATGGTTATCCCAACGGATGGGTACCACTGAAACACTCCAAATAGAAAAAGGAGACCCCCTTTGAATGAAACAGAGCTGAACAGACCCCATCGACTATATTAGGTCTATTCAGTTTCCATTTTGGTGTCTGTTTTCTTTAGCAAACAAAATAAAATCATGCATGCATTTAAATCTCTGCTAATTTTTATTTTATTGTTGATGGGAAAGGTGTTATCAGTGACTAGACCATCATATTTGTATGAGAAAGGTCTCATGTTTGATGTAAGCCAATTTCAGTGTGAAAAATCATAGAAACAGCTTATTTCCCCCAATGGCAGCTCACACCTAAGACTCTGACTTGTTCATTGATATTCTGGACTCAATGAGAAATGTCTTCCTACTTATTATACAGTACATATTGTTAGGTTAAGACAAGGGTGTGTTTCAGTTGAGGTGGATCTGCTGAGCCTCTGGTCCAAATAAGCAGGTAAACCAGCGAGCACAAGTAGCATTGTTGCAGTAAGACTGAAGAACAAATGTAGAAGGGCTGGTGACATTGGGAAACTGGAAATGTAGCAGGGTTGGTGATGTAGCTGGTGGGTCTATTCACTTTCCATTTTGGTGTCTGTTTTCTTTAGCAAACAAAATAAAATCATGCATGCATTTAAATCTCTGCTAATTTTTATTTTATTGTTGATGGGAAAGGTGTTATCAGTGACTAGACCATCATATTTGTATGAGAAAGGTCTCATGTTTGATGTAAGCCAATTTCAGTGTGAAAAATCATAGAAACAGCTTAAAAAGTGAAGGTCCTACCATCGATGTATTCATTGTAGGCCTTTGAAATAATGCTAAAATTCAGCCCTGCTAAAATTTAGACCAGTGGCTTCCTGCTTTTATCTGCTGCTCTCCAACCATGTCTTTGATCTCTGGCTATGATATCTGGTTTGAGAATGTCTTCTGATCTTGGATTGCTTACAGGTTTACAACACATGTTACTGACCCAGCTTGCATAACCACCTTCCTCCCAGCATCTGCCTTCCAGAGGCTGTCATGGAGGACACACCTGTGCTTTCCTTTGTAGCGAAGTCCAACCTCCCTTGCAGGGATCTAGATTGACTCTAGGGTGCACCTTACACTTTGTGCCCTCAGCCAGTCTCTGCCAATCTGGTGGCAATTCTTCCTCCTGCTCTTCATCTAACTTGGGCTCTGCCTATCAGCATGCCTCTGACCTGCACTTCAGCACCTCCGCATCATTTCTGGACATCCTGTCGAGTGCATCAGAGAACATCTGTCTCCAGGAACACTATGATTGTAGTAATTGTAGTTTCTAAGTGATAAATGGTAGCAGATTAGGGGCCCTTACACCCACAATATAAATATGAATGAATTCTATCCTGGCATAGGCTTATTTCCAGGGAAATTTACTGGCGGGCAAATGATGTGTACATAGCGATGGATGCTCTTCACATAAATTAATGCTAGGAGCAGCAGGGGGCCCCAAGTCCCCCTCCTTAATTTAATGGTATCTCTGTCTTTAGGATAGAGATACAGTTAAATAGTGCAGTATTTTGTGCTGCACTGTGATATTTGGTTCTGGTGGGGCGGTATTTTGTGCTGCGCTAGAGTATTGTTAGCCCTGCCTACTTCTGTTGTCACTGCCTACTTCTGTTGCCCCTCCTTCTTTCAATTTGGACTCACCTACATGTGGCCACTTTTAGTTTTTTTTAGGGTCACTTTAAGTTCTCAGTCCGTTCTTGCTTATTTCCCCCAATGGCAGCTCACACCTGAGACTCTGACTTGTTCATTGATATCCTGGACTCAATGAGAAATGTCTTCCTACTTATTATACAGTACATATTGTTAGGTTAAGACAAGGGTGTGTTTCAGTTGAGGTGGATCTGCTGAGCCTCTGGTCCAAATAAGCAGGTAAACCAGCGAGCACAAGTAGCATTGTTGCAGTAAGACTGAAGAACAAATGTAGAACATTGGTGACATTGGGGAACTGGAAATGTAGCAGGGCTGGTGACATTGGGGAACTGGAAATGTAGCAGGGCTGGTGATGTAGCAGAATTGCAACTGCAGCATAACTGGTAACGTTGACATATTGGTTGTGAAGCAGAGCTGAAGAGTTTGCTCAACTGATGGTGTAGCGAAATTGGTGTTGATACAATATACGTGATGTAGCAGAGATAACAATGTTACAGTTGGTGATGTAGCAGAATTGAAAACATTGCAGAGCTGATGATGGCTGAACAATAATACAGAGTGTAACAGAACAGTGGTGAGAAGAAACAAAACAAAACTGGGAACTATCTTGAATAATGAGATGGTGTCCCGCCACCAGGGTCAAGTGACCTGCCAGATTGACATTAAAGGCATGTGCTGGATTGCCATTGCAGCCCACTGTGCTGCAGTGAAAACAGGACCAACCTGAAGAAGAGGAGCAGTGCTTCGGATAGGTGAGTAGCGCCCACTGTGCTACTGCAAATCAATGTTTGCAGATTTCACATACACATTAACAGTTTTTATTGATGGATTTTCTCCTGACTTGAGCATCATCAAGCTGTAAAGTAGCTGATCTAAGATATGCCATAACCTCCTGATGAGTAGGGGTCAGACTGCTGGGAACCTCACTGATGAAGGGCCTGATGAGGCACATTGCCGGGTCCAGAATTTTGCTGTGTTGAAACTGCAACACCACCCCACTCACGTAATAAGGGCCCTGTTGCTGTTACTGAACTATGATGGGTCAGGTGCCTTATAGGGAAAAGTCCTAAGTGAAAGCTTCATTCTAATTGGTGGAGGTATTAGCAGTCGGAGTCGGGAACCACAATCATTAAGTTATTACATATGAAAACTAGCGCTGAGCGAAGGGAAGTATTCGAAGCGGAATTTAGTTTGAAGTTTAGGAAAACTTTGATCTGCGACAAATCTGAATTTCTTTGCATTTAGTGGTAACAAATACGTTTTTCCTAAAATGGCAGCTGCACGTGTTGCAAAGTGAGAGTAAAAAGCCCAGGAACGCGAGATTACTCATAATGCCATGCAGTCAGCCACTAACAGATAGCCATCCACTGTGATTTCATAGCCCTATAAAACCCTCATACCGCGTGGTGTCCACCATTATCCAGTGAGCCGAGCATAGGGAGAAACGTGGCAAACGCTCATGTGCTCCGGAGAGTATTGTTAAAAATGATTAATAGAAGAATATTGGAGAGGGAGAATGCAGGGAGACTTATGCTGCATCAGTTTTACTTATTTATTCCTACATTTATTTATTCCTACATCAGCCGTGAATATAATTCCATATCAATAAGATAGAATCCTTTATTATTCTGGTGCCAACCAACACTATCCAGTCTGCACCCCTTATTGGGGGTAGGTTTTAATGATGACCATCCTCATCTTTTGCTGGCTTCATCTTCTTGGTGTCACGGCCATGGCTATGACCGTGACTCCTTACCGCATGCGGTTGCCAGCGGTTTAGTTTGTGTGTTCAACCACAGGTGAGGGTCGCTGTGCGTGGCCTCACTTGTGGTTGCCGCAGGCAACTAGTTGTGTTCTGTAATTGTCAGCAGAGCAGCCTGAGCGGTGCTAGGCAGCTTGCTGCTGTGGCATGCGGTCTCACCTGACTTCCTTTATGTTAGGTGTGTGCGTATGGTGTGCACTGTGTTTTATGTATTTTGTGCACTTCCCGTTTAAGTGGTGTTTTCCCTTCCCTGGTGCTGGAAGGGTTAACTCCCTTCCCAGTGTGTGTGTGAGTCACTGGGTGTGTCTGACCATTGGGTGTGGCCACTTAGGCTTATAAAGCCTCTGTCTTTGGTTTGGCTCAGTAGGTTGCTTCAGCCAGGCATAGCTGGAGCAGCCTCCTGTGTATTTCCATCTACCAGTGGGGGCCTCCCTTCTGGTCATAAAACTTTGTTACACGGTGTTATCTAGGTGTGTGTGGGGTTTTGTATTATTGCAGCTTATGGTCCTGGGTTCCTGTGTGATGTCTGGTGTGTGCTGTGTTCCTTGGTGTCTTGAACAATCAGCACCTGCACATGGGTTCCTGGTTGTGTTGTCTGTGGCAGGTGAGTGTTGTGTGGATTGCTTTTGCCTGTCACTGCCATAGCTGTTTCTGTTTCCCTTTGTAGCTTGGCCACATTAGACTCCTGTTTCTCCGTCTCCAGGAGGAACGGGCTGACTACCCAGCTCCTAGCTCAGGGAACGACGGAGGGTCAGTAGGGATCCGAGGTTCCTGCGTATGGGCCCTCCTACCTTTAAGGGCGGCCCATACAGCTAGGAGTCAGGGTCAGATTAGGGAAGCGCTAGGAGGTGACCTGCTCCCTAATTCTGTGGTTCTGGCCAAGTGACAACCCTTCCATCTCCTGGCACCGCACGGCTGAGGGTTTCCCCATCCTCAGCCGTGACACTTGGTCTCCATGTCCGAGAAAAGTCAGCAAGATGCAGAGAGAGGAGGAGCTGGACATATTCTCATCGATATTAGATGATGTGAAAAGGGAGGAAAAGCAGATGGCAGAAGAAGGGCTCCCACCTGTAGGGCAGGAGAGCCCTGGGGTTGGAGAAGTGGGTATGCCAGAGCTGATTAATATTCTGTGTTTACTGTCTAATATTGTCCCCCCAACTAACCAGCCAAACCCCATACCACAACAGCCCGTGTTTAAAAGTGCCATGTGGCCATTAACAATGAAGGAGGCCTATACAGTGCAGTCTTCGTTATTAAATGAAAGGCAGCTGGGGGCTTATTGCTAATAGCTGTGTGGCCGTACCCTAAAGCAGAGTGGCCTGGGTATACCTGATTTATAGCTTTTTTCAAATTAATTCATAACAAATCAAATTTCTTGGCTAACTTTGTCAAAGTTGCTGAATCAAATTTTTCAAAACTTTGCTAATCTCTAACCAAAACACTTTTACGAAACACCGTTCATATCCTACGCAACCACTAATGAAACCAGCTGAAACCTTAATAGCATATGCAGTAACATAAGCACATCTAACTAAAAGTTCTCCCTTTGTCTGTCGTCAGGCTCTAGGGTTCTCAATTAACCACTTAAGGACCACAGGTTTATACCCCCCTAGTGACCAGGCCCTTTTTTACAAATCGGCACTCCACAACTTTAGCGGTTTATTGCTCGGTCATGCAACTTACCACCCAAATTAATTTTACCTCCTTTTCTTCTCACTAATAGAGCTTTCATTTGGTGGTATTTTATTGCTGCTGACATTTTTACTTTTTTTGTTATTAATCGAAATTTAACGATTTTTTTGCAAAAAAATGAAATTTTTCACTTTCAGTTGTAAAATTTTGCAAAAAAAACGACATCCATATATACATTTTTCGCTAAATTTATTGTTCTACATGTCTTTGATAAAAAAAAAATGTTTGGGTAAAAAAAAAATGGTTTGGGTAAAAGTTATAGCGTTTACAAACTATGGTACAAAAATGTGAATTTCCGCTTTTTGAAGCAGCTCTGACTTTCTGAGCACCTGTCATGTTTATGTTTATTCTACAATGCCCAGACAGCACAAACACCCCACAAATGACCCCATTTCGGAAAGTAGACACCCTAAGGTATTCGCTGATGGGCATAGTGAGTTCATAGAACTTTTTATTTTTTGTCACAAGTTAGCGGAAAATGATGATTTATTATTATTATTTTTTTTCTTACAAAGTCTCATATTCCACTAACTTGTGACAAAAAATAAAAACTTCCATGAACTCACTATGCCCATCACGAAATACCTTGGGGTGTCTTCTTTCCAAAATGGGGTCACTTGTGGGGTAGTTATACTGCCCTGGCATTCTAGGGGCCCTAATGTGTGGTTAGTAGTTTGAAATCAAAATGTGTAAAAAATGGCCTGTGAAATCCGAAAGGTGCTCTTTGGAATGTGTGCCCCTTTGCCCACCTAGGCGGCAAAAAAGTGTCACACATCTGGTATCGCCGTACTCAGGAGAAGTTGGGGAATGTGTTTTGGGGTGTCATTTTACATATACCCATGCTGGGTGAGAGAAATATCTTGGCAAAAGACAACTTTTCCCATTTTTTTATACACAGTTGGCATTTGACCAAGATATTTATATCACCCAGCATGGGTATATGTAAAATGACACCCCAAAACACATTGCCCAACTTCTCCTGAGTACGGCGATACCAGATGTGTGACACTTTTTTGCAGCCTAGGTGGGCAAAGGGGCCCACATTCCAAAGAGCACCTTTAGGATTTCACTGGCCATTTTTTACAGATTTTGATTTCAAACTACTTCGCACACATTAGGGCCCCTAAATTGCCAGGGCAGTATAACTACCCCACAAGTGACCCCATTTTGGAAAGAAGACACCCCAAGGTATTCCGTGAGGTGCATGGCGAGTTCCTGGAATTTTTTATTTTTTGTCACAAGTTAGTGGAATATGAGACTTTGTAAGGAAAAAAAAAAAAAAAAAAAATCATCATTTTCCGCTAACTTGTGACAAAAAATAAAAAATTCTAGGAACTCGCCATGCCCCTCACGGAATACCTTGGGGTGTCTTCTTTCCAAAATGGGGTCACTTGTGGGGTAGTTATACTGCCCTGGCATTCTAGGGGCCCTAATGTGTGGTAAGTAGTTTGAAATCAAAATGTGTAAAAAATGACCGGTGAAATCCTAAAGGTGCTCTTTGTAATGTGGGTCCCTTTGCCCACCTAGGCGGCAAAAAAGTGTCACACATGTGGTATCGCCGTACTCAGGAGAAGTTGGGGAATGTGTTTTGGGGTGTCATTTTACATATACCCATGCTGGGTGAGAGAAATATCTCCATAAAACACATTGCCCAACTTCTCCTGAGTACGGCGATACCAGATGTGTCACACTTTTTTGCAGCCTAGATGCGCAAAGCGGCCCAAATTCCTTTTAGGAGGGCATTTTTAGACATTTGGATCCCAGACTTCTTCTCACGCTTTCGGGCCCCTAACATGCCAGGGCAGTATAAATACCCCACATGTGACCCCATTTTGGAAAGAAGACACCCTAAGGTATTCCGTGAGGGGCATGGCGAGTTCCTAGAATTATTTTTTTTTGGCACAAGTTAGCGGAAATTGATTTTTTTTGTATTTTGTCACAAAGCGCCTGCGTGCGCGCGTTCACAGGAAATCTCGGCTCGCGCGAGATGACGCCTATTAGCGTTAGCGTAGCCTGGGAGAGCCGCCGCGATGACGCCTTTCGGCGTTAGCGTGGCGGCAAGCGGTTAAGGGGGTTCTTTCACCCCAAAACGAATTTTTCTTTTTTGGGCATATTAAAATCCTTATTGGACGACTATTCCCTGTATAGGGCTCTTACCTTGTTCTGTGGCTTGGTTTCACTAAAAATCGATCTTTTAAAATATGCAAATGACTTCACTACCAGCAAGTAAGGCATCTACTTGCTGTTAGCCGCCGCATCCTCCTTTCAAAAAACTCCTCCTGCTGATTGACAGGGCCAGCGAGCGCTCTCCTCCTCCGGCTGGCCCTGTCTGCAATTCAAATCCCGTGCCTGCACCTCATTCGGCGCAGGCGCTCTGAGAGAAGGACGCTCGCTTCCTCAGCACTTCCTCAGTGCGCCTGCACCGATGACGTCTTCTCTTTCGGGTTTAGAGGTGACGTCATCGGTGCAGGCGCACTGAGGGAGTGCTGAGGAAGCGAGCGTCCTTCTCTCAGAGCGCCTGCGCCGAATGAGGTGCAGGCGCGGTACTTGAATTGCAGACAGGGCCAGCTGGAGGAGGATAGCGCTCGCTGGCCCTGTCAATCAGCAGGAGGAGGGGGAGTTTTTTTTAAAGGAGGATGCGGAGGCTACCAGCAAGTAGACACCTTACTTGCTGGTAGTGAAGTCATTTGCATATTTTAAAAGATCGATTTTTAGTGAAACCAAGCCACAGAACAAGGTAAGAGCCCTATACAAGGAATAGTCGTCCAATAAGGATTTTAATATGCCCAAAAATGAAAAATGAGTTTTGGGGGGGTGACAGAAGCCCTTTAATTACGTGGGTCCTTCTTTTTGCTATAGTGTGATGAAATAAAGGACATTTGACTAAGGCTACATGCACACAACCGTGCTGTTTTTTGCTGTCCGCAAACCGCGGATCCGCAAAAAACGGAAGCTGCCCGTGTGTCTTCCGCAATTTGCGGAATGGAACGGACGGCCATTGATATAACTGCCTATTCTTGTCCGTTTTGTGGACAAGAATAGGACATGTTATATTTTTTTTTCGGTGCCGCGGAACGGAGCCACGGATGCGGACAGCACACAGCGTGCTGTCCGCATCTTTTGCGGCTCCATTGAAATGAATGGGTCCGCATCCGAGCCGCCAAAACGGCGGCTCGGATGCGGACCCAAACAACAGCCGTGTGCATGAGGCCTAACAGTAATCTGAAATGTTTAATACGTTCAGTATAAGAACCATTTCACTTCATCTTGATTATCAGCAACAGAGATGGGCGAATCACTGAAAATTCTGGCTGAATCAGTAGACTGATTCGATTTGGGTCCAAATCAATTCTACCCAAACTGACAGTGCTCCAAATGGCCTGAACATTTCTGTAGGACTCTCTGACGTCTTCAAAGGCTTTTTTTCTCTCTCTCAAGTTTTATTTCTATAGTGTCAGTGCAGTATTATACACAGCCCTTAAATATGCGGGGATACAAAGTACACATAACTGGTAAACACTGCCAGCAATTTTTGCGCACAAGCAAGGGAGAGAGGGCCTGGAGATTGCAAACTACTAAGGCTACTTTCACACTAGCGTTCGGGCGGATCCGTTCTGAACGGATCCGCTCATAATAATGCAGACGGAGGCTCCGTTCAGAACGGATCCGTCTGCATTATTTTTAGCATAGAACAGCTAAGTGTGAAAATAGCCTAGTACGGATCCGTCCAGACTTTCAATGTAAAGTCAATGGGGGACGGATCCGCTTGAAGATTGAGCCACATTGTGGCATCTTCAAACGGATCCGTCCCCATTGACTTACATTGAAAGTCTGGACGGATCCGCACGGATCCGCACGCCTCCGCACGGCCAGGCGGACACCCGAACGCTGCAAGCAGCGTTCAGCTGTCCGCCTGGCCGTGCGGAGGCGAGCGGAGCGGAGGCTGAACGCCGCCAGACTGATGCAGTCTGAGCGGATCCGCTCCATTCAGACTGCATCAGGGCTGGACGGCTGCGTTCGGGTCCGCTCGTGAGCTCCTTCAAACGGAGCTCACGAGCGGACCAGCGAACGCTAGTGTGAAAGCAGCCTAAGATTGTGCTATTTTGTTTCTATCCATATGGACCTATACTGTACAGTGAATGCACTGCACTAGACCAAGCGATTACCCATGAAGCACAGTCAAATACTGGTTTAAAATGAGCCTTATTGTCGCCTTCCTCATCCATCCTCACCTGACAGGTAACACAACCCTGCTTAGAATGAGATTATTTCCTTGTCTGTTTTCTATCTCGGTTTCAATAAAATTGTGTTAGCAACGGGTCTGCTTTCTGTCTTGCCGAGCATGGATTTTGTGTTTAACTAATTTTCTGTGACAGGATCAATGCTTGTACAATGAATGGATAATTACATATTTGCATATAGAATAACTGCACAAATTGCCTATTTTTAATTTCTGGTTATACATAATTGGTCATCTCAGCTCAAGATATCAACCGATTTCACAAAGAATATTTAAACATTATAGGGCACAGGAAAAGAGTCGACAAGAAAGTCACGTGACATTTGATGTAATGTATTTCAATGGTGTAAAAATTCAACATGATACAAGTTGCGACGGCAATGCAAGAGTCGCAGAAAAATCAGACTTGGATGAATTTTTTGCGACTGTCGCAGTCGCAGCACGTAGAGTGTCTCATCGCAACACCATTGAAATCCATTACATGAAATGTTGCGGCACTTTCTTTCCGCGAGACACGTTGCTATGTAGCCAAAACCCTTAGGCCTCATGCACACGACCGTTGTGTGTTTTGCGGTCCGCAAATTGCGGATCTTCAAAACACGGATGGCGTCCATGTGTGTTCTGCAATTTGCGTAACGGCGCGGAGAGCCATTCATATAACTGCCTATTCTTGTCGTCAAAACGGGCAAGAATAGGAAAGGTTGTATTTTTTTTGCGGACCACGGGACGGAGCAACGGATGCGGACAGCACACGGAGTGCTTTCTGCATCTGTTGCGTCCCCATGGAAGTAAATGGGTCCGCATCCAAGCTGCACTGCGGCTCGGATGCGGACCAGAACAACGGTCATGTGCATGAGGCCTTAAACAAAGGGAAGTGATTTTGGAAGCAGGGACCTTTAAAGAGAAATTCTCATGATAAGCCTACTAAAATGCAAGAATAGCTGAAAACATCCAGGTTTCATTTATGTAATTATTATTTCTGAAGTCACTTTCACTCCCCCGCAGTAACCACACTGTCGGCACCAACACCAGGGACCCCCACAGATGAACTGCTTGAGGAGGTCACGGTGTGACTATGAGCACTGAGGCCTCCTTGTAGCTTACTAAGCTCAGCGCAATCCATTGGATATCAGCTGAGCTTGGTATTGCAGCTCAGCCCCATTCATTAGAATGGGACTAAGCTGCGTCTAGGTCATGCGACCGATGAATGTAACGTCACTGGCCTAGGAAGAGGCCGCAGCGCTCACTGGATGCTACAGTTTGGCCGAGGTGCCTAAAGTCTGATCCCTGCTAATCAGATATTGATGATCTATCCTGAGGCTAAACCATCAATATCAAAATCTCAGACAACCCCTTTTATAATTTTGGCACATCTTACTCCAATGGGTTTTTGTTTAAGACTGGAATATGGAACCTTATAAATATCCACAACCTAACTGCTTGAATAGTAGCAAATAAGTGTGAACATTGATGTTGGAAGTGAGAAGGGGAATGGTTAGCATTGAAATATTTTTTAAACTCCTTCACGTGGGTGCTCTTTAAGATATTATGCCAGGAGAAGAGCTTGCTACTTTAAAAGGTTACCTGGGGTATTTATCAAGGGGCGTAACTAGAAAAGGCTGACTTGGGGGCGTGGTCTGCCGGGCATGTGAGCGGACGTGATCTCCGGAGCTCCTGCACTACCCCGAGCTTTTATCCGCCTAATATACATATTTACCAACATTATATCGGGATCCCAGCGCTCCAAGCACCGGTGACACTGCCGGAATAGACTCTGACGTTTACTGCGATACCTTAGCGGCCGTCATGTCCAAAAAGGGAGCTGGGAAAGGAGCCAGCAAGGACTCACAAGATGGCGCCGGGAGTGCCACACCGCGTCGCAGAGAACGAGTGGCGGATTTACAGCAGGAGGTTGCTGAGAGGCTGAGTCAATTCGCCCATACACCGGAGCTTCTCAGGGAGAGCTGCGCCTCTGGCACCGAGCACAGTGAGTCCTCCTTGAGTGGAGCGGGACGGGAGTCTGAAGGGGAAGAGCCTGAGGAAGTGATGGGCCTGAAACAGCACCCTTACAGATTCGCCGCCATTCAAGATCCAGATGGCGCTGGGGATTCAGATGCATTGTACCCAGATGTGGAAGAGCCCACTATAAAAGATGTTCTACAGGCCATTACCAAGTGGGGCAAATCACTTACTATCCTGACCATGCAAGTGGGGGCTATTAAAGAGGACATTTCCATTGTCAGACACGATATTAGAAAGCTGGCAGATCGCACTACGTCCCTGGAAGATCGCATGGGAGACATGGAGGATGAGGTGCATCCGCTAAAAAGAGAAACAGCGGAACATTCTCGCAGGCTTGATATTATCTTTGCCAAACAAGATGACATGGAAAACCGCCTGAGGCGCAATAACGTGCGCTTGGTGGGTGTGCCTGAAAAGGTGGAGGGCCCAAATCCCACCGAATATTTTGAGAAATGGCTCAAGGATCAGTTTGGAGAGGGTGTATTATCTCCTCTATTTGCTATAGAACGTGCGCATAGAGTTCCGTCGCGGCCATTGCCACCAGGGGCGCCACCGAGACCTGTCCTGATGAAAGTCTTGCACTACAGGGATAGGGACTCTATTCTACGTAAAGCCAGGGATATGCCTGATCTCTCCATAGATGGTCACAGAGTCTCGTTCTTTCCTGATTTCTCTATGGAGGTCCAGAAAAGACGCGCCCGTTTCCTGGATGTAAAGCGACGTCTGCGGGTACTGGGAACATCGTACTCAATGCTGTATCCGGCGAAGCTCAGAATAGTGGCTCTTGGAACCACAAGCTTCTTTGAAGACCCGAAGGAGGCATCCAGATGGCTAGATCGACATGAGCGGCAGCTCCGGGTGGAAGGGAACCATGGCGACTGAGAGGCCCATTTGGAAAAAAAGGGACAATGCACCCGTCGAAGGGTGAATATGTTCTGTGTAGCAGCGCAGTTTGGAGTCTTGTTACATTTTGATGCCTGTTTTATATGCTATATAAGGTTTAGTAAGAGGTTCAGATACATGTGTGAGGTACTAGGCTGGTGAGCGATGCTAACGAGGTCTATTTTGATTACTTATACTTGGGGTTAGTGCAGGAAGGTGTCCAGCTTTCTACGTTCCAGTTACTTGTTAGGGTGTGATTATACCTGGCGTGATACAACAGCTCTTGATTTTGCCAGACGCCAAGGGTTTGGGAGGCCAGCTCTGCTAGCAGATTTTAGGAATACCCACGGGCCTTAATAACAAGGTGTATTAGTGGGGTCTGTTAGGAGGCGAGATTTCCAGGGTTAGTTAGGGAATGAGGGAGGGTCTGTTTGGGGTTGGGGCGGGATGGGGAGAGTTAGGGAAGGGGAAGGGGGATCCTAGGTCCATGAGGGCGATCCAGGGGAGACAGGTACTGTGGAAATGTGCATTGAAGGAGTGTGCCTTACAATATTCGGTACATATATGGGTTTTCATGTCTGACTATGGCTAATCCAGTGAATTTCCTGAGCTGGAACGTTAGAGGGGTTAAAGACGCCACTAAAAGGAAGGCGGTAATGGAAATGGTAAAGTCATATCATCCTGTGATTTGCTGTCTACAGGAGACGCATCTCCTTCCGGAGCAATCCCACTTACTGACTCCTAGATGGGCGTCTCAATGTTATCATTCTACTTACTCCTCCTATGCAAGGGGGGTTAGTATTCTGATTCATAGACAGCTGAGTTTTAGCTGTATAGATAAGAGGATTGATCCGAATGGGGGTTATGTCTTCTTATATGGAACACTTTTTAATGTTCAATGTATTATATGTGGGATTTATATACCACCTCCATATTCTCAGATTGCCCTTAAAAAACTGATAGCCTTTATGTCAGATTATCCGGGCGTACCTGCACTGATTTTAGGGGACTTTAATAATGTGATCTGTACGGAATGGGATAGGTTGCAGCCCTCTGATGTTCAATCTGGGGGGCAACTTACACCATTTGGGAGACTTCTGGGGGAAGCATCATTGTTGGATTTCTGGAGGCTGCGCAATCCTTCCGTGCGGCAGTATTCCTGCTGCTCTAGTACCTATCAGACACTGTCGAGAATAGATCTAGCGCTCGAAAATGAGGCGATGGGGTGCCGTATCTGCAACATTGACTATTTACCTAGGAAAATTTCTGACCACTCCCCCATATTGGTGTCTGCCAATTTCCTCACCCCTTTGAACAGCGGGAGACCATTATGGAAGTTTAACCCATTCTGGTTGTCGGTGATACCTACAATATCAAATATTGGGGCGGCGTTGACAGAATTTTTTAATATTAACCTGGTGGGAACTTCTCCATTAATAGTATGGGATGCCATGAAGGCGTTTCTGCGGGGAATGCTAATCGCGGAGGTCAATAAAAAACGGAATGAATTTCGAATAACAATTAGGAGTTTGGAGCGCCTTTTGGTGGATGCGGAAGCCCAGTATGTTCGACAGCCCACAGAAACACTCAGAGAACAGTGGCGAGAGGCACAGAGTAAACTAAATGATAAGCTTCTCCTCAGGGCAAAAAACAAACGTTTCTTCCAGAAACAATCATTTTATGAAGAAGGGGAACGGACAGGTAGATTGTTATCGCTACTTTCCAAAGCACAGCAGCCCTCTGCATATGTTGCTGCTCTTTGCGATAATGAGGGGACTGTTTGTACTGTTCAGGATAAGGTGGTGGACATTATGCATTCGTTCTATGCGTCCCTTTATGAGTCCAAAACCACTGCAGAAGTGTCAGACATTGTAGGATTCCTAGATGGAGTACAGCTTCCCACGTTAGGAGAGGATCAGGTGACGGCCTTGGACGGACCCATTACACTTACAGAGTTGGAAAAGGCCCTGAGTGAGATGTCAAATGTCAAGGCTCCAGGGAGTGACGGATTACCTGCGGAAGTATTTAAAACATTTGCCCCTATTCTGCTCCCCCAGTTGTTGGAAGTGTTTAAGGAGGCGCAGCGTCAGGGTGGTTTGCCTCTTAGTATGAATGAGGCGATCATAGTCGTTATCCCTAAGCAGGGTAAAGACCCTCTGTTAGCTGAATCATACCGACCTATTTCATTGTTGCAGGTTGATGTGAAGTTGCTGGCTAAAGTGTTAGCGAACAGGCTCAATACAGTGATTACGACGCTAATACATAGAGATCAGGCTGGATTCATGCCCAATATGTCAACAGCTGTTAATATTAGGCGCCTTTTCTTGAATATACAGGCGAGCCGATTCCATGGGTTGAATGCGGCGGTCGCGTCTCTAGACGCGGCCAAGGCATTTGACAGTGTGGAATGGGATTACCTGTGGGCCGTGCTCAGGAGGATGGGCTTTGGGTCTGTCTTTATCCAATGGATCAAGCTTCTATATAAAATCCCCACTGCTAGGATTCGGGTTAATGGGGCCCTTTCTCATTCTTTTCCGTTACATAGAGGGACAAGGCAAGGGTGCCCTTTATCGCCCTTGCTTTTTGCAATAGCTATTGAGCCATTGGCAGTAGCATTGAGGGAGGCGCGGGAGGTTCAAGGTTTTAAATATGGGGGGGGGTAACTGAAAAGGTGGCCCTCTATGCTGATGATATGCTTCTTTTCCTTGACGAATGGAACTCCTCCCTTCCAGCAGCCATGAGCATCATAAATGGGTTCAGTAGGTTATCGGGTCTGTGCATTAACTGGTCCAAGTCTGCACTTATGACGCTTTCGACTGAGGAGGGGCAGGTTGGAGACTCTACTGAGGGTTTGCAGCTAGTTAAATCCTTTAAATATCTGGGTGTTCAGGTCACCATTGATGTAATGGACTATGAAAAGTTGAATTTGACTCCGTTATTACAGCGATTTCGACAGAAGGTGCAGACTTGGACCACGTTACCACTTTCAGTAATAGGAAGAGTTAACCTCATAAAAATGATTTTAATGCCACAGCTCCTGTATCTGCTACATAATGCGCCTATATGGGTGCCTGCCAGATTCTTTGCACAGTTAATGCTATATTTCGAGATCTGATTTGGAGGAGAGGGGTTCCACGTATCAAACTAGCAACGCTGTGCAGATCAAAAACGGATGGGGGACTTGGGGCCCCAGATCCGTGGATTTACTATTTAGCTGCCCAACTTCAACAATTGCGGGGATGGGGAGTGGAGGACGGAATTGATAAGGCAGGAAGAATGGTGGGTCACTATGTTAAGGGCAAGAATCTGATGATGGCACTGGAAGATGGATCATTGGATAGACTGGGAAGTGATATTCCGTTACTCCGGGTGATTCACAAAGTCTGGTGGAAAGGCAGGTCAATAGCTGGGTTACAGGGCTATACCTAGGTTCACCGCAATTTGGCCTAACCTTCTGTATGCAGAATTACATAAAGTTGCTGATGTACAGGCTTGGGGTAGGTACGGACTCATTTACATGCATCAGCTATATGAGGGGGATACTTTGAAAGAATATGCCCAACTACAAAAGGAATTCCTGCTTCCACACTCCCAATTCTATTTATACTTGCAGGTACGGCATGCTATACGAGCTCAGGATGCAGCGGGTGGGGTTGCGCTGGCCTCCAGAAATCCGATGATTGATTTAGCAAGTTCCGAGGGATCCGCTAGTGGGGTCATATCATTGCACTATAGCAGTCTTATGGAAATGAAAGATTAAAAAGCAACCTCTTCGGCTGTACGATAAGTGGCGGGAGGATATTGACTGATCTGACAGAGGAGCAGTGGCGTGCAGTCCTAGAGGGGTTCACAGAGGTTGCGGTTAGTGAAACGCACAGGATGTCACAATTGCTACTTGCTGCATAGAGTTTATCGGACGCCTGTCCTTTTGAGGAGAATGGGGTACAGGTCAGATGACATGTGTCCTAGATGTGGTGCACCCAATGCTACGCTGATGCACCTTATGTGGAACTGCCCTAGGCTGAGGAGGTACTGGGAGGGCATAATAGATCTAATACGGAAAGTGTTTGAGATAAGAGTGGAGACAGATGCCAAATTATGTGTATTAGGCTGTACTGAGTCTGTACAACTAGCTGCTGAGCAGAAATTAGCGGTAACTCGCATATTGTATCAAGTGAGGAAGGTCATTGCGTACCATTGGGTGGATCATGATCCTCCGGAGGTGAGGGAACTTGTTGGTAAGGTGCATACACTACTACAAATGGAGAACTTTGTGTACCAGAAGAGAAATAACAGTAAAAAGTATGAGAAGATTTGGGGAAGGTGGAGGCAATACCACAATATTGTAGACTAATGCTACCTACGTAGATACTGGAATCCACACTGTCCCGGCTCTACTCATAATTTTTTCTAGGATCGCACATAAGAGACAAGGGTGTCTTGGATTACTGGGAGGAGAGGCGGGAGGTGTGCTCCCAAAGGGCATAGGGTGTTGTATACTCGGGTGTGGAGTGGTATATATGTTCCGCTATGTTGCAATGTAATGTACTGATATATTCAGATTAATGATATGTAATATGTGCTTGGGGAGTATGTGCCAGATGTCCAACTATATTGTATAATTCATGCTTTTCTGTATTGGACTCTCAATGGAATGGACTTATGGAGGGGCTCTACCTGGATCTGGGACGCATGGGTATGGGGGGGGGACTGTTTTGTTTGTCTCGTAAACTGACTTGAAAATCTCAATAAAAAAAATCTGATTTAAAAGAAAAGGCTGACTTAGTCATGCAAAAAATAAAATGTTTCTTAGTGCTGGACAGGAGGAGGAGTTAACAGTTTACCTTACAGGATGCCACCCATGATTTGTATGTCCCCTTAGTGCCCCACACAGTAGTTATTCCCCCTTAGAGCCCCCTTCAAGGTGAGGTGCCCCCTTGGTGTCCTTTCACAGTAGTCATGCTCCCTTAGTGCCCCCACACAGTAGTTATGCCCCCTTACAGTAGTGCTGGCCACTTAGAGCCCCTCTTACAGCAGTACTACCCCTGTAGTGTTAGTAAAAAAATAATAATAATAATTACCTAGCCCCATTCCCCCGATGAACAATGCTCCGTATGCTCTCTCCAGAAGTAGGTGCAATGCAGTGACATCATCGCGCCTGCTGAGTTGAGCAGTAGAGAACACAGGCTGAAACAATTTGCACCAACCTTTGCGACTTTCTGCTGCCAGTTTTCGCCGTACACGGGATGATAAATGTCTCCCTACATGGCTGTACAATGGGTTCTAACAGCACTCCAATAAGTATTGGGATTAATCATTTTGGGAGCTTTATGTTTTAACCCAATGATATTATATGTGTGTTACCCAAGCGTAATTTTCGCTCCTGCAGTCGATTCCGATGTTCCTAGGACTGTGCTGACACAGTTAATATACATTAGCATTCTGTGATGGATAATGCAGATGTCTTAAATGTCACTTAACCTTTGACACGGATAAGCTGGCCAGGAATCAATGCCATTATTTCTGTGCCTATACTGGAGGAAGAGAATGTTTTCCTGTCTTTGTACTATTGATTTGTCTGCTTATGTTAACTGTATTAACATACTGTATGCAGACGTCTCTCTCAGAGGACTCGACAATTTCCCTGCTGTATCTCTTTATCATTTCTATTGTATACAGCTCCAGCGATCTGCCGAGATAATGATTTGCATCGTCTTCGATATAATATCCTGTTATGAAAAATCAGCTTGGGAGTGAGCTATAACAGGGGTCATTGAAGCTGCTTGGGGATATGTTACCTTGGGGTTGATAGAGGAAGAGATTCTGGCTCACTTACAGACAAACCTATGGGATGTTTAGTAATATTATTTGGATTTGCAATAATTATGAGAATCACTTAACACAATAAATGAGTATATTCTTAAAATGTTATCTGGACTTTTACTGTTGAGGACCTACTGTAACCTTAGGATGGGTCATCAATATCAGATCGGAGGGGGTTCGACAGCCGGCACCCCCGCTGATCAGCTGTATGGGAAACCGTCACACGCAGTGCGCACGCGCAGTCTCCCTTCTCTCTTCCTGTCCGCTACTGTGGTCTATGGTCTTTGCCGTAGACAGCAGCGGTGAACAGGTAGAGAGATGGGATACGGCCTGTGCGCACTGCGTGCACCGTCTCCTCATACAGCTGATTGGCGGGGGTGGCGGTTGTTGCCCCCCCTCCCCTGCCTATCTCATATTGATGACCTATCCTGAGTATAGGTCATCAATAGTAAAAGCATGGACAACCCCTTTTTAAATACAATACATGTACAAGCAGAATTTCTAGAGATAAGTCTGTACAGTTTTCCATTTTATGGATTTGAGCCCAGTGAGTAGTGCTGAGCGAATCAAAGTATCCGAAACATAATTTGATCAGAAGTTTGGGAACAATTTGATTTGCCACAGAGCTGAATTTCCTCGTGCTTTGTGATAACGAATCATTTTTCCTAAAATGGTGGCTAGAGTTGTCTTAGAAAGAACAGAATAAAATAATGATGTGGTGATGTCATCGCGGTCAGCGTAGGTCCTTGGGTAGGTCTTTTCAACTTGAAAGAGGAGTGGACTGCCTCTGCGAGAGAAGTGGATGAGGTCAGTGATTTTATTTTATTTTTTTAAACCCAAAAGGCCATATTGCACTAGCATATTACCGTTTTTAACAGCCATTAGATGGGGGTACCTCTGTCTAAGCGGCCGTTAAAAACAGTCCCATTAATTCATAGGCTGAATACGGTTTTAACATAGCGATTCATGACAAATTAATTTGTAACAAATCAAATTTCTTGTCAAAATTCAGTGAAGCTGCTGAATCAAATTTTTACATCTCTACCAGTGAGCTGACAGCAGGTAAGATCAAGGTTGAAGATGGTGGCTTCCGCATGAAAAACAGACAGAGTCGCAGATCGGATAGGGTAAACAGGAAATTTCGTTTTTTCACATGTCAATAAAAAAATCTTGATGGTTACAATTAGGGATGAGAGAACCGGCTTCAGATGAAACATCCAAAGTCGATTTGCATAACACTTCGTTCTAATACTGTACGGAGTATTAGAATGTATTGCCTCCGAAGAGCCGAAGTTATTGCTTTGCGAAGTCTCGCGAGACTTCGCGCAATAACTTCATAAATTAATTTGTACTGTAAAAAAAACATTTCCTGAACTTGGGTTTGGCTCCAACCCGTAGTCGATTCGCTCATCCCTAGTTACAATCTTGTACAATGCACAGAAGCTTAGTGGTTGCAAAACACACTAGGTGGCACTATTACTCTTAGTGGTTGCTATTCATTCCTAGTGATGCAGATTATTTTAATGTTTCAGAATACAACTTGAACAGTGCTAAAACCATTTCAGGAAATATTCGATTCGCACTACATCCGAATTTCGTCACGCTTCCTGGTAGCGAATCAGATTTATTTTTGTAAAATGGCTGCTGTACATGTTAGGACATTGAGCAAGGAACTCTGGGAACGAGGGATCACCCACAATGCCATGGATGCAGCCAATCAGCAGCCAGCCAGCCATGTGATGTCACCGCCCTATAAATAGCCTCAGCCATCTTGGATTCTGTCATTTTCCAGTCTACTTATGCAGGGAGAGACGTCAGCAGGCACTAGGGACAGTGCTAGGAAAGACTTTAAACTTTTATTTTGCTGATAAGAAATTCAGGGAAAGGATAGGGAGGAATCATTCCACAGTATTGAAGCAGAACAGGGTCCAATAGGGGAGTTTACAGCCTGTGTAATAGGAACAATCCTATTACACCTTGCTGCACTGACTGGTGAGCCAAATTGCCATTATACAGTTCTGTCATTCCAGCAAACCGTTCTTGTTATTGGGGTGCAAGTGCTGTTTGATAGAGCCATTAACAGGGTTTATTACAAAGAAATATTTCTACGTCTTATTTGCCCTTGTGCGGTGCAGTTATATGTTCCAAAGCATTTTTGGCTTGTATTATTGGGGGGGGGGAAAGGGCTTATTAGCCGTTGTGTGGTGAAGTGAGAAAATTACAGCCCTTTTTGGCGTTTATTAGTGGCCAAAAATATATATTTGCTGTTCAGCGGTGCAGTTATATGTTCTAAAGCACTTTTTGGCGTGTATTTTGGCACAAAAAAAAGTTTTTGCTGTTGTGTGGTGAAGTGAGAAAATGACAGCCCTTTTTGGCATGTATTAGTGGCAAAAATATATATTATTTGGCGTTAAGTGGTGCAGTTATATGTTCTAAAGGCTTTTGTGGCACTTATAAGTGGAAAATAATAAGGGCCTATTTGCCGTTCAGCGGTGCAGTTATATGTTCTAAAGCCCTTTTTGGCATGTATGAGTGGCACAAAAAAAGTATTTAAAATTGTGTGGTGAAGTGACAAAATTACAACACTTTTTGGCGTGTATTAGTGGCAAATAAATAAATATTTGCCGTTCAGCAGTGCAGTTATATGTTCTAAAGCCCTTTTTGGTGTGTATTAGTGGCAAAAAAAATGTGTTATTTGCTGTTCAGTGGTGCAGTTATATGTTCTAAAGAAGTTTTTGGCGTGTATGAGTGGCACAAAAAAAAGTATTTGCCATTGTGTGGTGAAGCGAGAAAATTACAGCCCTTTTGGGCATGTATTAGTGTCAAAAAAATATATATATTTGCCGTTCAGCTGTGCAGTTATATGTTCTAAAGCCCTTTTTGGCGTGTATTAGTGGCAAAAAAATATATATTTTTTGCAGTTTAGCGGTGCAGTTATGTGTTCTAAAGCCTTTTGTGGAGTGTATAAGTGGAAAAAAGTAAAGGCCTATTTGCTGTTCAGCGGTGCAGTTATATGTTCTAAAGCCCTTTTTGGCATGTATTAGTGGCACAAAAAAAGTATTTGCCGTTGTGTGGTGAATTGAGAAAAATAAGCCCTTTTTGGCGTGTATTAGTGGCACAAAAATATATATTTGACGTTCAGCGGTTCAGTTATATGTTCTAAAGCCCTTTTTGGTGTGTACTAGTGGCAAAAAAATATATATTATTTGCCTTTCAGCGGTGAAGTTATATGTTCTAAAGCCTTTTGTGGCATGTATAAGTGGAAAAAAATAAGGGCCTATTTGCCGTTCAGCGGTGAAGTTATATGTTCTAAAGCCCTTTTTGGCGTTTATTAGTGGAAAAAAGTAAGGTCCTATTTGCCATTCAGCGGTGCATTTATATGTTCTAAAGCCTTCTTTGGCGTGTAATAGTGGGGGGAAAAAAAGGGCTTATTAGCCGTTGTGTGGTGAAGTTAAAAAATTGCTGATTTTTTAGGGGTGTTTTAATTTCCTTTTTATTTATTTATTTAATCTAACAGTATGTCAGACAGAGAAGTGCCAGGCCCTGCACAGGGGAGTGGCAGAGGCCGAAATGTTTCTGGCGCAGGCACAGGTCGCAGGAGAGTAAAGGGGCTTGGCAGCAGGAGTCGCAGCGAGAGGCCTGAGCTCCAGGTGTCATCTAGCAGTCGTGTCTTGACCAGCAACGTAGCAGTTCTTGAATGGTTGACTCAGTCACCTACTTCGTCCCAACTGACATCAGACACCCCAGCCAAGAGTCTGTGCGTTCATCAGACACAACCTTTAGTTGGCATGGCCCGGGAGCAGCCCTGTGCACTCACCTGTCCTCATCTTGCCTCTGTCCTTTTCTGTTCCCTCAGTCAGACAAGTATTATATGCTGTGGGCTCAGCTACACTATACAGTGAGGATGATCCACTAGAGGACAGTCAGCAGCTACTGGCCAGCCAATAGGTGGAGAAGACTTTGCTTCCTCCACTAGGCGGGTCATTAGTGAAGAGGAGAGTGGCGTGGGAGCTGGTGTTGCGAGCAGTCAGGCTCCTGACCCAGAGACCATTGAGGAGGACATCAGTGACGTGCATACAGTAGCGAATGATGATGATGATGTAGCTGATCATACTTGGGAGCCGGGTGAATTAGGGGCTTCATCATCATCGGGAGAAGAGGGTGGCAGCTTGCCCATGAGGCAGCGGTGGAGCCAGCAAGTCGCTAGCATGGCCAGGAGTCAGCAGGGTGGCAGCAGTGGGAGGTCAGGAGCCTACCTGCCCGGAAAGTAGTGGTGCAGGGGTACACTTAAGCAGCGGCGGTAGCAGTCAGTCAGTGCTGAGTGTTGGGGGTAAAATCATCTACTCGGTGAATGAGCTGTCTTTCCTTCCCATCATCTGCTGGTCCTGATGCTCCTGCTCCTCCCTCTACCCCTCGTCAGTCATTCTGTCAGCAATCGACCACAGAAGCAATTGCCAAGACACAACAGTATTTGTGCACTCATCCAACGGAGCAGAAGCTGAATGTGCTCCTGGCCAAGTTGCTGGTGCTGCAGTCCAAGTGGTGGACTCTGCAACTTTCAGAGAACTTATGGCATGTGCCGAGCCGAGGTGAAGAGTCATAAGCCATCATTTCTTTGCCAAAAAGGCAGTACCAGCCCTGCACAAATATGTAGAACAGAAGGTGGGCCAGTCCTTGAGCCTGTCGGTATCTGCCAAAGGCAGCGCCGACGTGTGGAGCTATAACTACGGTAAGGGACAATATATTTCCTTTACGGCCGACTGGGTAAATGTGGTTCCTACACAGCCACACCAGCAACTTGGCCAGGCGACGCAGCTTCAGCCTCCATGTTGCCATGCCATTGGTCCATCCTCCACCGTGTCCTCAGCCTCCACTGCAGGGATAATTCACAGTGCCCCTCCAGCATACCATATGTGCAGCGCACAGCGGTGTCATGCTGTTGTGCACCTCGTTTGCCTGGGCAAACTGAGTCACACAAGGGAGGAACTGCTCCGTGTTCTTCATCACAAAATCGAATCCTGATTTTCTCTGCAACAACTCAAAATTGGAACCATGGTGACCAACAACAAGAAGAACATGATGTCGGTGCTGCATAAAGGAGGGCTGAGCCATACGCCCTGCATCGTACACATGTTCAATCTGGTTGTCAAGTGGTTCCTGAAGTCTTCCACCCATCTGCAAGACATCATAAAAATGGCCAGGAAACTTTGCATGCACTTCAGCCACTCGTACACCGCACAGCACACCCTCCTTGAGCTTCAGCGGCAGAACGGCATCCCCCAACATAGGCTGATAAGTTTTCACCCATTGGAACTCCACCTTCCATATGTTGGACCGACTATATGAACAGAGAAAGGCCATAAACAATTTCTTGATGATCCAAGCGGACATAAGTACTCCCCTGTGTAACTTCGATGTCAGCCAGTGGCAGCTCATGCGTGACACCTGCCGTATGCTCAGTCCCTATGAGGAGGCTACGTTATTTGTCAGTCACCAGGGCTATGGGATGAACAACGTCATTCCACTGCTTCATGTCCTGGAACAGATGCTGGTAAATCTGGCTGGTCAAGGGACTGGAGACGTGGCGCCTAGATCTCACACGACATGAGCCCTGTGGAGGCTGAACTGGAGGAGGAGGACATTGGAGCACAAGTAATGTGTAGCGAAATGGGTGGTTTTTCTACACAGGTGACAGGAGAGGGGGAGCAGCAACAGCCAGAGAAGCTACAGGGTGATGAGGAAGACGAGGCAGAACACCCAGAAACACTGTGGCATTATGCTGTGGAGATGGAGGCAGGGAGTCCCTCCGAGTCACTTTCACAAGGGATGCCTTCTGTCTCTCCACCTTGTTGGACCCTCACTACTGGTCTAAAATGGGGGCCTTTTTTTTACACCGCTGAGAGGGAGGACAAACTGAACTACTATAGAGACATCCTATGTTGTCAGTTGGCCGCTGCTTATCTGCGCCATCGTCTATCCTCTCGCAGGTCTGATGGGGGGGAGCTCACGTTCCACTGCCATGGCTGCTGGTGGCATGTGGGGGGGGGGGGGGGGGTAGGAGCAGTTCCAGCTCCATCAGCAGCAACTTGAGTCTAGAGTGATGAGCAGCTTTCTTCATCCGCCTAGTGAAGAAACTACTCCCCGCAGCAGCAGAAGCTAGACCTGGAGCAGGTGGTGGCATACTTGGTCAGCACCCTGCCAGCCGTCCTTGAAGATCTGCTGGACTACTGGGCAGCCAAACTGGATTTGTGGCCGCAACTGACAGTTTGCCCTGGAAAAGCTGTCCTGCCCGGCCTGTAGTGTGGCATCAGAGCTGGTGTTTAGTGTGGCAGGGGCCATAGTTACCCCAAGAAAAACTCGCTTGTCCACCTAAAACGTGGAGAGACTGACCTTTTTCAAGATGAATCAGGCATGGATCAGCCAGGATTTCCACCCACCAATGCCTGATGCATCAGACTAGATCATCCATGGTGCCACACCAACACTTTGACAAAAGAGACTGGTTTCTTCTGGCTACCTGCCTCAGCTACTATTCTGATGCTGTCATCCGCCTGAACCCACACATCTGATGCCAAGTGCTCCTTCTTTCACCCACCATCTTCAGCTGGTACTGGTATTGCCACCCACCTCCCCACTCTTTCAACGGGTCACTCTGTGGTCTCCTGATGCTGCTGACATCTCACCACTTAGGTCTCCTGATGCTGCCACCTCCACACTCTGTCATTGTGCCACTGTGGTCTCCTGATGCTGCCGCCACCTCCACACTGTCATTGTGACACTCTGTGGCCTCCTCTTGATGCTGCTGCCACCTCCAGACTCTGTCATTGGGCTACTCTGTCGTCTCCTCATGTTCCTTTAACTTCAACACTATGTCATAGGGACACTCTGTGGACTGCTCATGCTGTTCCCACCCTCCCCACTTCATGACTGGGCCACTATTTTGCCCTTTGGCCTGGCTGACATCATTATTTATTTGACCCTTCTTCTGATCTGTCAGAAGGAGGGAAAAATGAGACACACAAAGGATCCTGGCTATGTAACAGCTGTAAGTACTGCATGACATAGCTTATGATTTGGTAGCCAAAAGCAGGAGTGGGTCCAAAACACAGAAGACAAGCAAATATTCTATTCATGTGTAGTCTCTGTTTTGTTTCCACTCATGTGTTTTTTGGCTTTAGCAATACTGATGGATTACTGACCAAATGCTGACCGAGTGAAGGTGGATGCTCCACAGACAGGATCGTTTTATGGGGGGGGGTTATTGTTCTGACAGATCAAAGGAAGGTCAAAATAATCAGCGATGTCAACACAAACTTACTGCTGACACCCACTCCACTCTGTCAGGGGGACTCTACTTGTATAAGCGTTTAATAGAACAGGTTCTGTAGAAATCTATGTGGAATCAGTGAATTGGTGTAAAAGTAATGCGCTCTTTCACGCTAATAGTAGTATCTTGGGCCTCTGCACAGTTCTTTATACCTGGTGCTAACATTGCCCTATAGGGCTGAGTTCACATGAGTTATTTGGTCAGTTTTGGCCCCTTAACTGCCCAAATAAGTGAAATAGGCAGTGATTCTAAAAGCGACACCTGTTATCTACATGTCATACTGACTCACAGTATTGTTTCACTACCACAGCAGACTTCTATGCATGTTACTGCAAGTCAGTGTTCTACACCACTATAAAGGCTCTCTGCAGCCAGGAAATAGCTGTTTTTTAACGAGATTTGCCGCAAATAAGTTCAGAACGAACCAAATTTTACCAGAAAATTCGGCAAACTGGCTGAATCGAATTTTTTTGAAATTCACTTATCTCTAGACACATCCATACAGCAGGCCTCAGGGCAGCAACATCAGAATCCACACTGGCTACCAGTCCTTCCCAAGCTTTCGTCCCATATAGTTCCTCCTACTCTCAGTTATAGCCTTCCACTAGGATTTTAACACCATCCAACCCATCTTGGCTCCTCACAGGGCTGACGTCTCTCACAGTCTCCACTGACTCCCCAGACGTGGGTCCACCCAAGGCTGAAAATATGCTCAACCTACATCACTTTAGAGACAGGAAGCCACACAAACTGGTTGTTTCTGCACATCTAGAACAAACTTTTCCCAGTGACTCCACCCAATGACCTAAACAGAACACTTTACTGCCACTGATCTCGCTTGATAGAGACCAGAATGTCATGGAGAAGTGCCGTGAACAACCTCTTGTTGACTACTCATACATATTCTTCCAGACAGAGTTTAATGTTGGAGCAAGGAATTAGTATACAGTTGTGGCCAAAAGTTTTGAGAATTACATAAATATTGGAAATTGGAAAATTTAGTGCTTAAGTTTTTAAATAATTTATAATAGCAATTTGCATATACTTCAGAATGATATGAAGAGTGATCAGATGAATTGCATACGTGTAAAGGCAAGTAGTTTACTGTGTAAACAAAAGAGAGAGGGCGCACCATAGGGTAAAAACGTTTGGAAATTCGGATTAAATCCCAACTTGGGAGATGATTTAATCCCCAATATGAAGGTTGGTATGCAGCCACGGATGTAGATGTCCTCGGATAAGCGTGCCTAGGCCCACACGGAGGATTAAAATGACAGGAAGAAAAGGAACATCCCTCGGCGCAAGGAACCAACCAGAGGTGGACGGTGAATCTTCAAGAGTTTTATTGCAATCACACAACGCTTTTCGGGGAAAGGGTCCCCTTCATCAGGTGAAGAATATTGCATCTATTCTTCACCTGATGAAGGGGACCCTTTCCCCGAAACGCGTTGTGTGATTGCAATAAAACTCTTGAAGATTCACCGTCCACCTCTGGTTGGTTCCTTGCGCCGAGGGATGTTCCTTTTCTTCCCGTCAGATGAATTGCATAGTCCTTCTTTGCCATGAAAATTAACTTAGTCCCAAAAAAACCTTTCCACTGCATTTCATTGCTGTCATTAAAGGACCTGCTGAGATTATTTCAGTAATTGTCTTGTTAACTCAGGTGAGAATGTTGACGAGCACAAGGCTGGAGATCATTATGTCAGGCTGATTGGGTTAAAATAGCAGACTTGACCTGTTAAAAGGAGGGTGACGCTTGAAATCATTGTTCTTCCATTGTTAACCATGGTGACCTGCAAAGAAACGCGTGCAGCCATCATTGCGTTGCATACAAATGGATTCACAGGCAAGGATATTGTGGCTACTAAGATTGAACCTCAATCAACAATTTATAGGATCATCAAGAACTTCAAGGAAAGCGGTTCGATTCTTGTTAAGAAGGCTTCAGGGCGTCCAAGAAAGTCCAGCAAGCGACAGGATTGTCTCCTAAAGAGGATTCAGCTGCTGGATCGGAGTGCCACCAGTGCAGAGCTTGCTCAGGAATGGCAGCAGGCAGGTGTGAGCGCATCTGCACGCACAGTGAGGCGAAGACTTTTGGAAGATGGCCTGGTGTCAAGAAGGGCAGCAAAGAAGCCACCTCTCCCCCAAAAAAACATCAGGGACAGATTGATCTTCTGCAGAAAATATGGTGAATGGACTGCTGAGGACTAGGGCAAAGTCATATTCTCCGATGAAGATTCTTTCCGATTGTTTGGGGCGTCAGGAAAAAGGCTTGTCCAGAGAAGAAAAGGTTAGCGCTGCCATCAGTCCTGTGTCATGCCAACAGTAAAGCATCCTGAGACCATTCATGTGTGGGGTTGCTTCTCATCCAAGGGAGTGGGCTCACTCACAATTTTGCCCCAAAACACAGTCATGAATAAAGAATGGTACCAAAACACCCTCCAACAGCAACTTCTTCCAACAATCCAACAGTTTGGTTAAAAACAATGCATTTTCCAGCACGATGGAGCACCGTGCCATAAGGCAAAAGTGATAACTAAGTGGCTCGGGGACCAAAACGTTGACATTTTGGGTCCATGGCCTGGAAACTCCCCAGATCTTAATCCTATTGAGAACTTGTGGTCAATCCTCAAGAGACAGGTGGACAAACAAAAACCCACTAATTCTGACAAACTCCAAGAAGTGATTATGAAAGAATGGGTTGCTATCAGTCAGGAATTGGCCCAGAAGTTGATTGAGAGCATGCCCAGTCGAATTGCAGAGGTCCTGAAAAAGAAGGGCCAACACTGCACATACTGACTCTTTGCATAAATGTCATGTAATTGTCGATAAAAGCCTTTGAAACGTATGAAGTGCGTGTAATTATATTTCACTACATCACAGAAACAACTGAAACAAAGATCTAAAAGCAGTTTAGGAGCAAACTTTGTGAAAACTAATATTTGTGTCATTCTTAAAACCTTTGGCCACGACTGTACATTATAAAGTAACACAGTTTTCTTCTTTTAATTGAAAGTATATAGTCTGATGTTGTTTTTTTTTTTTTTTTTTTTTTTTGGGGGGGGGATGCTCTGTTACTGACAATCTGTGATAGTAAGCAGCACTTGCAAGGATTCACAAAAGAATGCAGACTTGTTAGATTGCTTTAGACCAACTGTGTTCCACATGAGCACAGTTGCACCGCGAGGGTCCTATTAAAGGTCATTCCACACCTCATTAAATACTTATGCAATTAACTGCCTGTTGATTAAAGTTCTGAAATTGCTTCTACACCCGCATCTGCAATGCTCAATGGCTTGTAAGCATTTTTTGGGAAAATTTGAGTTACTGGCTAAACCGAAAACAGAATTAAATAGAAACTTTCACCACTCCTGACATACCTGTTTTAATAGCTACATGCATTCTTCGTGTAATAACAATTCTGGAGCATCTACAGTCAAGTCCATAAATATTGGGACATCGACACAATTCTAACATTTTTGGCTCTATACACCACCACAATGGATTTGAAATGAAACCAACAAGATGTGCTTTAACTGCAGACTGTCAGCTTTAATTTGACAGTATTTACATCAAAATCAGGTGAACGGTGTTTGCATATGTGCCTCCCACTTGTTAAGGGACCAAAAGTAATGGGACATTTGGCTTCTCAGCTGTTCTATGGCCAGGTATGTGTTATTCCCTCATTATTCTTATTACTATAAGCAGATAAAAAGTCCAGGGTTCATTTCAAGTGTGCTATTTGCATTTGGAATCTGTTGCTGTCAACTCTCAAGATGAAATCCAAAGAGCTGTCACTATCAGTGAAGCAAGCCATCATTAGGCTGAAAAAAAAAAAAACATCAGATAGCAAAAACATTAGGCATGGCCAAAACAACAGTTTGAAACATTCTTAAAAAGAAGGAACGCACCGGTGAACTCAGCAACACCAAAAGACCCGGAAGACCACAGAAAACAACTGTGGTGGATGACCGAAGAATTCTTTCCCTGGTGAAGAAAACACCCTTCATAACAGTTGTTGAGATCAAGAACACTCTCCATGAGGTAGGTGTATGTGTGAAAAAGTCAACAATTAAGAGAAGACTTCACCAGAGTGAATACAGAGGGTTCACCACAAGATGTAAACCATTGGTGAGCCTCAAAAACAGGAAGGCCAGATTAGAGTTGGACAAACGACATCTATAAAAGCCTTCGCAGTTCTGGAACAACATCCTATGGACAGATGAGACCAAGATCAACTTGTACCAGAGTGATGGGATAAGACGAGTATGAAGAAGGAAAGGAACTGCTCATGATCCTAAGCATACCACCTCATCAGTGAAGCATGGTGGTGGTAGTGTCATGGCGTGGGCATGTATGGCTGCCAATGGAACTGGTTCTCTTGTATTTATTGATGATGTGACTGCTGACAAAAGCAGCAGGATGAATTCTGAAGTATTTCGGGCAATATTATCTGCTCATATTCAGTCCAATGCTTCAGAACTCATTGGATGGCGCTTCACAGTGCAGATGGACAATGACCCAAAGCATACTGCAAAAGCAACCAAAGAGTTTTTTAAGGGAAAGAAGTGGAATGTTATGCAATGGTCAAGTCAATCACCTGACCTGAATCCGATTGAGCATGCATTTCACTTGCTGAAGACAAAACTGAAGGGAAAATGCTCCAAGAACAAGCAGGAACTGAAGACAGTTGCAGTAGAGGCCCGGCAGAGCATCACCAGGGATGAAACCCAGCGTCTGGTGATGTCTATGCGTTCCAGACTTCAGGCTGTAATTGACTGCAAAGGATTTGCACAAAGTATTAAAAAGTGAAAGTTTGATTTATGATTATTGTTCTGTCCCATTGCTTTTGGTCCCTTAACAAGTAGGAGGCACATATGCAAACTGTTGTAATTCCTACACCGCTCACCTGATCTGGATGTAAATACCCTCAAATTAAAGCTGACAGTCTGCAGTTAAAGCGCATCTTGTTCGTTTAATTTCAAATCCATTGTGGTGGTGTATAGAGCCAAAAATGTTAGAATTGTGTCGCTGTCCTAATATTTATGGACCTGACTGTATTCTTATGGCTCTATGTTGTACTATTCCTGTGTTATTTCTATTATAAGGTATGAATGAATGGCTAGCAGTCTGCAGTAAGGGAACAGCAGGGTGGCAACCTTTCTGACTCTATCCAATCAGTGCTTCCATTTTCAGATTGTGCAGGTACACACCCCCAACTGGTTACCTCCCCTCTGTGCCCTTACTGCAGACTGCTAGCAATTCATTCATAACTTCTAGTAGAAATGATAATGAATTGGCACTACATAGAGCCATAAGACGAGATACTATAGAAGTGTTATTACATAGGGAATGCATTTGGCTATTAAAACAGGCATGTCAGGAGAGGTGACAGGTCCTCTTTAAAGTCAGACTGGGTTTCTAGGACACACCAGATGGCATTATTCTTGAGGCTGAACCCATATATCATCACTAAAGTTTAATAGGTTTTGAAAAAAAGGAATTGGCTCCAAAGCCAGCCAAATGTTTTTTTGTTAGTTTTTTTCTCCTTTATCTTTGGGGCCCATTATGGCATCAGAGCCTGGGCTCACCAAATGATCCTCTGGTACTTTAGTGGACCAGTCTGACCCTGAATACAATTCACTATAGCTTGGTCAGATATGTAGGTACTATTACAAATACCATACCACGGTCATCCTCCTGACTAGTATTAAACCATGTATGATAATACTGCACAGCATAATAATCTTCAACTACATGGAGCTATTCATCATAATTATCTCATTAACCTATGACCTTATTAGGGTGTCTTCACACGCTGTAGATTTTTGTTGCAGAAAATATAGTTTCAGTCACTTGAATGGTGCTTGCAGAAATCCATGTGCTTCTTGCCAAAACAACCCTACTCTGGTGAATGCAACTGATTTTCAGTCACAGAATATTTCCTGCAACAAAATCTGCTGCGTGTAAAGCAACCCTTACACTTGTAGCAATGCTGTTTTTACATAGCTGAATGCTACAACTAGCTACAGAAGAGATACTTTTCATATATTTTTTGTTGATGGTAATTTACAATTTAACAACATAATTTATGGGGGAGGGTGGGCAACCTTAGGAGATCAGCCATTCAGCTGCTAGACCCGGCTTACTCAAGGTTCTTGTGCTCTGTTTTTCCTGGTAAAGAGTGCTCTGTTTTTAAAGGATAACTTTATTTTTATTTTTTATAAAGGGCAGAATAAATAGAAAAGAAAAAAACATTACTCACCTCACTGATTCTTTTCTGCTGTCGTCCCAGCACTTTGACCAAGTTCCCATAGATTTTGTCTATGGCAAAGTCCTCCGCTTATTTGTTTCTGCTGTGTTTTAGCATTTTGCATGAGATGATTTGCTTGTGACTTTAGCCCCATTCAGTGTAGCAAATCTGCGTACAAACCACATGGAAACCATGTCAAGAGAACTTAGGCTTTGTTCACATCACCGTTCAGCCTTTTCGTTCTCCTGCTCCGTTTAAGAATACTGCACATAACTGAGCCGGACAGAACCTAAGGACCCCATAGACTATAATGGGGTCTGTTAGGTTTCCGCTCAGAAGATGATTTTGGAGCGGAGACAAAAGTTGTGCATGCAGGACTTTCGTCTCCGCTTCAGAAATCTTCCTCTGAGCACAAACCTAACGGACCCCATTATAGTCTAATGCCCCCCCCCCCCTTGCGAGTGGTACTGTACTTTGCCCTTTATAAGATGTAGTGCATCTTATAAAGGGAATACTAGCAAGCGCTTCCATAAAGGAAGCGTTCACTAGTCTGTAGGAGGACAGGGAGAGAAGTGCTGTGAGCGCTATCCAGTACTTACCCCTCCTTCTGCTCTCTCTTCTCAGGGCCTGCGGCGCTGTGTCCTGGCTGCCTGCAGCACCAGGATGTACAGAGCGCACTCTGACCTGACGCTGCAGGAGGTCAGGTGACTGCAGTGCGGGCCCTGAGTAGAGAAGACAGCCAGGACAAGGAGAGCGGCGGCAGGAGAGGGAAGTTGCTTTATTATGTTACAGTCTGATCTGAGGTCTGATATGGAGGTCTAATAGAGGGGTCTGGAGAGGTCTCACGGGGGGTCTGGAGAGGTCTAATGGGGGTCTGGAGATGTTCTATCAGGAGTCTGGAGGTCTGACCTGGGGGTCTGGAGGTCTGACTGGAGGTCTGACTAGGGGTGTCTGGAGAGGTCTGACTTGGGGTTTGGAGAGGTCTGACTGGGGGTCTGGAGGTAATGGGGTGTGATTGGGGGTGTAGAGGTCTAATGGGGGTCTGATTGGGGTCTGGAGGTCTAATGGGGGTCTGATTGGGGGTCTAGAGGTTTAATGGGGTCTAATTGGGGGTCTGGAGGTCTGATTGAGGGTCTGGAGGTCTAATGGGTGTCTGGAGGTCTAATGGGGCTCTAGAGGTCTGATATGGGGGTCTGGAGGTCTGATATGGGGGTCTGGAGTAGAGATGGTCTTGCGGTTTGCCCGGCGGTCGTTTCGCAGCGAACTTTGCGTGTTCGCGATTCGCCGAACATGCGAACATATGGAGAAATTCGAGCCCGCCATATTCTTTTACATTGTGAAGAACTTTGACCCATGACACATCCATCAGGTGGTACAGGACAGCCAATTGAGATGTTTCAGCACATGGACATACCCCCTACCTTATAAATAAACCTGATCTGGCCGCCATTTTACATTCAGTGTTTTGCCAGTGTAGGGAGAGGTTGTTGTGTGGCGCAGGGACAGACTGTTAGGGACACCAAACGCTAGCTAATAGGGCAACAAAAGTCCTTTTAAGCACTAGTATAGGTGTACTATCGATATTTGTGATACACAGAGGGGGGCCATATACTTATAATATACTTTTATAATGAGTCAAAAACACATAGATCTATATAGTGATCACCTGGAAGTCAGGGGCTAGGGGCTTACTAGGGCCATTTTTAAATAGGGTAAGGTTCCGGACGGGGTCGCTCTTATCAGGGCGGGTGGTCTGTGGTTAGGCTATTAGGGCCAGAATAGCCCCCCCCCCCTGTAGGGCAATATCAGGGACAGTTCTTTGCCCACCACATCATCATCTAGCCCAGGGATAGATGTTTTTTTTTGCTTTCCCACCGGGATTCATCGATGTGCACTGGAACCCCCCGGATTGTGGTAGGACATATGGTTTCTGATTTGGTGCCGCCGAGCACTTGTTATTGCCTACCACATCTATGCTTTTTGCTTAACTTTAATAATTTAATTTATTTTCATTTTCAGGGATATCTTTTCCATTCATACGTCCGCAAAATGGGTCCGCATCCGTTCCGCAAAATTGCAGACCCATTCATTTTCAATGGGGCCGGAATGTGCTGTCCACATCCGCATTTGCGGATCCGCACTTCCGCATCTGTGCTTCCGTTTCCACAAAAAAAGTAGAACATATCCTATTCTTGTCCGCAATTGCAGACAAGATTAGGCATTTTCTATTATAGTACCAGCGATGTGCGGTCCACAAATTGCAGAATGCATATTGCCGGTGTCCGTGTTTTGAGGATCCGCAAAACACTTACGGACGTGTGAATGGACCCTCATAGTAAAATTATTAAAGGTTACGTTTTATCTTCATGTATATTCTAATGGATTGCCTTCCTTGTACAATGTTATAATATACTTTCTATGTTGGAAAGTATATTATAGTGCATTTGTATTGTGCGGCAGTTGTGTGGTTCTGATGCGATACTGCAGGTATATAGAGGGACAAGAGTTATTGGCACAAATAATTTCTACTGGTGTGATATAACGTTTAATACAAATACAGCCGGTGGCAGAAACACATTGCCGGCACCCGACCTCTCACAGGGAGCTGCGATCAGCGGCAACTAACCCCTCAGGTGTGGCACCTGAAGGGTTAATTGCCGCAGGGTGCCAGCAATATGTTTCTGCCGCTGGCTGTATTTGTAAAGTATTAAGCATTAGTTATCATTGGTGGTGCAGTGCGCCCACCCCTCCTCTTTGTGACTGCTTCTCCCCGTGCTGCTGAGGGAACACGGCCGTGCGGAGAGCAGCACTATGCATGTTCTCTGATACTGGGCTGAGCAGTAGCACAGACTAGTATCGAAAAAAAGGGAAATACCGGTATCGTATCGATACCTGGACAAAAGTATCAATTGGGTATCAAAAATTTGATACCAGAAACAGCCCTATATGGGGTCTGACATAGAGGTCTAAAGGGGGTTTGGTCTCAGATTGGGGATCTCATTTAGGGTTTTATATGGGGGTCTGATCTGAAAGGAAGGGGGGGTTTTTTTGTACTTGCACACAATATAAAGGGGTGTTTTCTGTGTTGTACCAGTATTTTCTGGGGAACTGTTTCTGCAGGAAAGTATTGGGGAGCACAGTGGGCACAGTATTGGGGGTGGCAGGATGGGGTGTTCAGAAGATGGGAGGATGATGGAAAAGTAAGAAAATAAGATGCCTGTTTGTTAAACTCTGCAGAGACGAGGCGCGGCTGAAAGAAGTCCCCATGGCGGTCTGGTCTGACAGGAGAAGAAGAGGAAAGAGAATGTCTACATCAGAGAAGAGAAGTCACTGGATGTAAGAGGTACATATATGGGGTTGTATGACCCTGTATGTTCTGTAGCGCTGTATGTAATGTTTTCCAAGTATGTCTTTAAAGGGGTTGTCTGCTTTTTTTTGTGTGTGTATGAGCGCTGCCTTCTCTGCTCTGTTTACTTGCTCATAACTGCAAATGCTACGGCGAGCAGGTGAACAGAACAGAGAAAGCAGCTCTCATATGAGTGCTACCCTCTCTTCAAACAGCTGATCGTCGGGAGTGCCGGAAGACCCGGCTAATCTGATATTGGTGGCCTATCCTGAGGATAGGTAATCAGTAGTAAAAAGAGGACAACCCCTTTAACAGTAGGACTGGAGGGAAGGGCACTTCAAAATTAGCCTTGGGCAGCAGAAAAGTTAGGTGCACCAGCGCTGAGTGAAGGAGGGGGGGGGGGGGCCCAAGCTGAACTCTTGCACCAGGACCCATGAGCCTTTAGCTACGCCCCTGGTCAGGAGGACCTACAAGATTCATATTGGCCTGTTACGAGGAAAGCATAGTGATATTTTAGCTATGAAGTTCATTCTCCTCTATGTCTCTGCCTGATAACGAAGGTGGAACTATATGGGGATATTTTATCTCAGGATCATGAAAAGAGTGTCCTGAGTTAAAGGCGGTCTGTCAACAGGAAAATCACTGTTAGACCAGTAAGAGGAGACTATTAGTGTTGGGCGAGCATGCAGGCCGAACATCATTTTGACTCGAGCAGCGCGATGCTCGAGTCTCCTCCCCACACGTTTGTTGGCTGCTACGCAGCCAATAAACATGCGGGGAAGTACTGCCACTCACTGTAATGCCGTAGCCATGTTGGTTACTGGCGATACAGTGTTTGGCTGGCCGGAACACGTCATCGGGTGCTATATAGCACCTGATGACACGTGGTTCAGCTCAGTCTTAGTCAGGGAGACCTGCAGCAGAAGGTACAGATAGTGCAGGGACAGGATATTTTTTTTTCAGGCTGGGATTACTGTTGAAAGGTGTTAGAGACCCAAAAGTCCTCTTAAGGACTGTTGTTTTATCTGGCAACAATATATATTATTAGCGCAACCTACGCTAAATTGCGTGCAATTGTTTGGCTGCTGCTGACAGTGACACAACCTCTGCTACATCTGTTGTGTTACATTTGCGCATCCCAAATATCTATGACATTCAGTGCAATTGTTTTGCCGCTGCTGACAGTGACATTACCTGCGCTACATCTCCTGTATAACATTTGCACATCCTAAATATCTGTGACATTCAGTTTAATTTTTTTGCCGCTGGTGACAGAGACATTACCTGTGCTACATTTCCTGTATAATGTTAGCACATCCTAAATATCTGTGACATTCAGTGTAATTTTTTTCTTAGCCGATGGTGACAGCGACATTCATTACCTGTGCTACATCTCCTGGATAACGTTTGCGCATCCTAAATATCTGTGACATTCAGTGTAATTTATTTGCGCATATACTTACAAAACCTGCGCTACTGTACGTGGGACATACTTGCAAGCATATACACCATTTAATATGCTCGAGACGAGCAGTAAGGGATGGGGAAGTGGTCCTGCTGCTGATGGTGCAGGCAGAGGCCATGGCCCTGGGCGGAGTCAAACTGTGCCTGCTGTCAGAGCACAAGAAACACATTCATCCACGATACCTAGCTTCATGTCCCAGTTTGCAGGACGGCGCAGGACACCACTCTTGAAGTCACACCGGTGCGACCAGGTGGTCGGTTGATTGCAGAAGATAATGCTTCCAGTCGGTTAAGCACCACCCTGTCTTCCACAAAGTCCAGTCTCAGAGTCTTGTCAACAGAATCCTTTCTCCCACCATGGAGAGTCTTGGCAAACAAGTGATCCCACACTCGGATATTTTCCGAGGAGCTGTTTTCAGCGCCATTCTTTGATTTGGGCCTCTCACCAAGCCCACTTGAAGAGGGACATGAGGAGATCTTGTGAACTGATTTCCAAACCCTGGAGCATCCACAGTCAAAAGAAGATGATAGTGGGGAACGGCAATTAGTGTTTCACAAGGTGGATGATGATGATGAGACCCGGTTGCCAATAAGTCAACGGCAATTAGTGTCTCAAGAGGTTGATGATAAGGATGAGACACAGTTGTCAATAAGGGAGGTTCTGGAGACTTACTTGACATGTTTTGTTTCAGAGAATCAGGAAGAGGGATATTCATTTTTGTCGTTAGCTGAGTTTGCTATAAATAACCGTAGACAGGAATCTACTGATAAGTCGCTGTTTTGGGGGGCATATGGGTTCCATCCACAGTTTGGTATATTTTCTGGTGCTCAAAATTCCGGCATTCCTGAGGAGGAACGATTTTCCTCTTCTTTGTCTGCTATTTGGCGGAAAATCCAAAATAACCTGAAAAAGATGGGCAACAGGTATAAGCGTGTGGCTGACAGGAGACGTATGAGTGGTCCTGACCTGAGAGTGGGTGATTCTGTGTGGTTGTCTACAAGAAACATTAAACATAAGGTACCTTCTTGGAAGTTGGGCCCAAGATTTTTTGGTCCATATAAGATCACTGCCATTGTTAACCCTGTAGCCTTCCGTCTTGAACTTCCTCAGGCTTTGAAAATCCATAACGCATTTCATAAATCGTTAAAGAAATGTGTTGAACCTGTTGAGCCGTCCTCCTTACCTTCTACTGCTGTCATGGTGGACGGCAATTTAGAATTTCAGATCAGCAGGATTGTGGACTCCCGAGTTCTCCGGAGATCCCTCCAGTATCTAGTTCATTGGAGAGGGTACGGACCAGAGGAGAGGATGTGGGTTTCAGCGACCGATGTTAATGCTAGTCGTCTGGTAAGAGCATTCCACAGAGCTCATCCTGAAAAGGTCAGTACTGGGTGCCTAAAGGTCATCCGTAGAAGGGGGAGTACAGTCACTAGAGATGGCCTTGCGGTTCTCCCGACGGTCGTTTTGCGGCGAACTTTGTGTGTTTGCGATTCGCCAAACATGCGAACATATGGAGATATTAGCACCCGCCATATACTTTTACATTGTGAAGAACTTTGACCCATGAAACATCCATCAGGTGGAACAGGACAGCCAATTAAGACGTTTCAGCACATGGACATACCCTCTACCTCATAAATAAACCCGATCTGGTCGCCATTTTACATTCAGTGTTTTGCCAGTGTAGGGAGAGGTTGCTGTGTGGAGCAGGGACAGGCTGTTGGGGACACCAAACGCTAGCCAATAGGGCCACAAAAGTCCTTTTAAGGGCTGGTATAGGTGTGCTATCGATATGTGTGATGCACAGAGGGGTGCGATATACTTATAATATACTTTTATAATGAGTCAAAAACACATAGATCTATATAGTGATCACCTGGAAGTCAGTGGCCTAGGGGCTAGGGGCTTACTAGGACCATTTTTATATAGGGTAAGGTTCCGGACGGGGTCGCTCTTATCGGGCGGGTGGTCTGTGGTTAGGCTATCAGGGCCAGAATAGCACCCCCCTGTAGGGCAATATCAGGGACAGTTCTTTGCCCACCCTGTCCTTCAGTACCACATCATCATCTAGCCCAGGGATAGATGTTTTTTGCTTTCCCTCAGGGATTCATGGATGTGCACTTGAACCCCCCGGATTGTGGTAGGACATATGGTTTCTGATTTGGTGCCGCCAAGTACTTGTTATTGCCTACCACATCTATGCTTTTTGCTTAACTTTCATAATTTCATTTATTTTCATTTTGAGGGATATCTTTTCCATTCACACGTCCGCAAAATAGGTCCGTATCCGTTCCGCAATTTTCCACAGACCCATTCATTTTCAATGGGGCCGGAATGTGCTGTCCGCATCCGTATTTGCGGATCCGCATCCACATTTGCAGATCCGCACTTCCGCATCCGTGCTTCCTATTCTTGTCCACAATTGCATACAAGATTAGGCATTTTCTATTATAGTGCCGGCGATGTGCGGTCCGCAAATTGCAGAATGCACATTGCCGGTGTCCGTGTTTTGTGGATCCTCAAAACACGGACGTGTGAATGGACCCTCTCAGTAACATTATTAAAGGTTACGTTTTATCTTCATGTATATTCTAATGGATTGCCTTCCTTGTACAATGTTATAATATACTTTCTATGTTAGAAAGTATATTATATTGCATTTGTATTGTGCGGCAGTTGTGTGCGGTTCTGCTGCGATACTGCGATAAGCGTTATTGGCAGAAATAATTTCTACTGGTGTAATTTACCAGTCGCCCCCCCCCCCAAAAAAAAAATAAAACTGATTGAAGCGGGGTGTTATATACCAATATACTTTCTTTTTAGTGCATTTGGGTACTGTATAGTGCATTTGCGCATGCGCATAGGATAGGCATAAGGCAATCCTTCATATAAGATAGGACCAGGGGCTATCCATAGTATTTAGTATATTGGGCAGACTAGATGGGCCAAATGGTTCTTATCTGCCGACACATTCTATGTGTACACGAAAATGATATTGCCGATATTTTGCATTGAAAAAAATTATGAATGGAGAGCGCAAATTTGAATAATACATCTGGTATGTCACTGTCCATGTTGTGGGACTATTTGTGCACTTCTAGTAATTATTTCTTGGCTGCAAATATGAGCTGAAGGTTATTCAGGTTCGCCTGCCATTAAAATGAATGGGACCTGCCGCGAACTTGCGGTTCGCGAACAATTGATAGTGTTCGCGCAATCGCGTTCTCGAACCATCCTGGCAGATGTTCGTCCATCGCTAACTGTCACACCTGTGACAGGTGTTAGAAGGTCTGACAGACTGACTGCACATGACTGATCTGACAGCCTCTTTTGGTTTCACTTTGTCTGTGTGTTGCTGGTATGTCCACACCTCCTGTTCAGGTGTGGATCCCTTTACCGCTCCGCTCCCTATTTAGTCTGACTTTACCCATCACTCTTTGCTCTGTATAGCTTTGATTGGTTTTGGAAAAGCTGGAGTGTGGTTCTTGCTGAAGTCCTGTTCCCCCATCATCCTCATAAGTTAAGTGTTCCGCTTGCTGTGTTTTGTTCCCCCCCTCCTGGTTGTTTACTAGACCTCAGCGAGACGCTGGTTCCTTCACCAGGGAAGGAACTGGTTGTCTCTGCCCTTTCATTACCTTTAGGTGCCCATACAGATAGGAGTTAGGGCCAGGAGCAGGGTTTTATAGGTGGTGACCCTTTTCCTTCCCTAGCGGAGAGGCCTAGTGTCTTTCCTCTTCCTTCTTGTCTTTTGGTATTCTCCCCTACTACATCCTTGACATCGTAGTTCCTTGGGCAACCGAGGAGGGGAGACGAGGGGAACACACAGCATTTCTAACAGAGGCAGGGCAACACTCTCCAAGGCCTTTGACAGTTTCATGACACCCCACCAGCACCCTCACCCTGATGCTCGGCCTAGTGTCACAAGGAGGGAAAAATTAGCGAAAATGGTGAAGGAGTACGCAGCAGACCGTGTCAGCGTCCTTAGTGATCCCTCTGTGCCTTACAACTATTGGGTGTCCAAGCTGGACACGTAGCACGAACTGGCCTTGGACGTGCTAGCCTGCCCTGCCGTCAGCGTTTTGTCCGAGCGGGTATTTAGTGCTGCTGGGGGCATAATAACTGATAAGCGCATCCGCCTGTCAACTGAAAATGCTGACCGGTTGACTCTTATCAAAATGAACAAGGCCTGGATTGCCCCTGACTTCTCTACTCCACCAGAGGAAAGCAGCTGAACATAAGGGCACTTTAAATGTGGCTTTTATGGTGTATTGAATACACTGTATTCCCATGCACCCCTTCCACCACAGAAAAGGGTATATGGTTTAATCTTCCTTTTCTCTTCCTCCTCCTCCATTATATCAACATACTTATTAGGCTGCCCTCACTCCTAATGTTTTAGAGGGTCAGCTTAGCAGCAGACCCTCACCCCTAATGTTTTAGAGGGTCACCAGCAGACCCTCGCCCATAATGTTTTAGATGGTCAGATCAGTAGCAGGCACTCACCCCTAATGTTTATATGGTCAGATCAGCAGCAGGCCCTTGCCCCTAATGTATTTGGGGGTCACCAGCAGGCCATCAATCATAATTTTTCAAGGGTGTGTATGATGCCCTCCTTTATGTGTAATAAAGGGTGTATTGGAGTGCCGATTCCTTGTAATTTTTGGCAGCCCTTTCACTTAGTGCATAGGCTTTATGAGTGTAGGAGTCCCACTGCCTAAGAAATTGTACCACAATGTGAATGAGGCCCTCCTTTATGTGATATACAGGTTGTATCGGAGTGCCTCTTCCTTGTAATTTTTGGCAGCACTTGCACTTTATATACAAGTAAATATACAGAAAATAATGTTTCCTAACAATTGTTCATCTAAAATCTTTTGTTTTGTGCGTATTATTGTCAGTCTGTAAAAGTGGTGTACTACTTGGACAACATCGTTCCCAGCAGCAACCTGGGAGTCCAAGATTTATCCAGACATCCTCCCCATGATGTTTCCGAACCATTTCAGTGATGTTTCCATCAATTTCTGACCTTTTCCTGTGAACCAGACACCCTTCCCTCTCCAGAGCAGGGGGTGCCTGGTTTAATGCTCTGGTACTCCCATTGACTTCCATGGTGCTCGGGTTCTCTGTAGAGCACCCCAGCATCCCGAGGTGTTCTACTCGAACACCAGAGCACCCGAGCACTTTGGTGCTCGATCAACACTAGTGACTATGGATGAATCTGGCCCTGTCAATCAAGAAAGAGACAGGGCCAGGGTGATTTAGACTCAACAGCTCATTTCCATTTGGATTAATACTTTTCTCTGGAATGAAGCAACAGATGACTAAGTGAACGGTGTCATTACAATCAGCTGCCTGGATTATCAGAGAATTTCATGGTGACAGACTCGCTTTAATATTTAATATTTTTATACTAGACCCCCACCGTCACATTACAATTTTTGCTCTATCGTTCATTCTTTAAGTTATAGCAACTCAATCTATTCAATGGGTAAGGTTTAGCCTCTGGTTTCTCAGCTAATGATAATGGAAGTTATGAGGGAATTAAAATGTTGATGTGAACGTATCTTATGCCGTATAATCCATCCCTAAAATTTCCTTTCACTAATTATTTAATGCCTAGTATGTATGATACTTATATTCAGCAGATGATACCTTCATGTCGTTAAGCTCCATCTTAACACTTATCCTTAATGTTGCTGGTAAATCTACTCTTCATTAAACACTCACACATAACATTCATTTTAATAGCAATGCTATCATTCTCCTACATATTCCACACTGATTTGTCTGTTCCCAGTTACACATGAAAATCCAATCAGGGATGGAACTCTGTTTCATTTTTAATGAGCATCCTGACCTGCTTGTCCCTGAACAACACAAAACACTCACAAATATATGTCGCCATATATATGTAAATGAAGGATTTTACTTTAAACTTTTTAGATTGAGCTGAGAGACTGAAACAATAGAATTTTTATGGGTTTCTTCATTTTTTAGGTAGTAATGAAAATATCTCTTTCTGTATTGGATTCTGCTTTTTTGTTTTTTGTAACCAGGTCCATATATATATATATATACACTCGCCTAAAGAATTATTAGGAACACCTGTTCTATTTCTCATTAATGTGATTATCTAGTCAACCAATCACATGGCAGTTGCTTCAATGCATGTAGGGTTGTGGTCCTGGTCAAGACAATCTCCTGAACTCCAAACTAAATGTCAGAATGGGAAAGAAAGGTGATTTAAGCAATTTTGAGCGTGGCATGGTTGTTGGTGCCAGACGGGCCGGTCTGAGTATTTCACAATCTGCTCAGTTACTGGGATTTTCACGCACAACTAGGGTTTACAAAGAATGGTGTGAAAAGGGAAAAACATCCAGTATGCAGCAGTCCTGTGGGCGAAAATGCCTTGTTGATGCTAGAGGTCAGAGGAGAATGGGCCGACTGATTCAAGCTGATAGAAGAGCAATTTTGACTGAAATAACCACTCGTTATAACCGAGGTATGCAGCAAAGCATTTGTGAAGCCACAACACGCACAACCTTGAGGCGAATGGGCTAGAACAGCAGAAGACCCCACCGGGTACCACTCATCTCCACTACAAATAGGAAAAAGAGGCTACAAGTTGCACAAGCTCACCAAAATTGGACTGTTGAAGACTGGAAAAATGTTGCCTGGTCTGATAAGACTCGATTTCTGTTGAGACATTCAAATGGTAGAGTCCGAATTTGGCGTAAACAGAATGAGAACATGTATCCATCATGCCTTGTTACCACTGTGCAGGCTGGTGGTGGTGGTGCAATGATGTGGGGGATGTTTTATGGGCACACTTTAGGCCTCTTAGTACCAATTGGCCATCGATTAAATGCCACGGGCTACCTGAGCATTGTTTTTGACCATGTCCATCTTTTCATAACCACCATGTACCCATCCTCTGATGGCTACTTCCAGCAGGATAATGCACCATGTCACAAAGCTCGAATCATTTCAAATTGGGCTCTTGAACATGACAATGAGTTCACTGTACTAAAATGGCCCCCACAGTCACCAGCTCTCAACCCAATACAGCATCTTTGGGATGTGGTGGAACAGGAGCTTCATGCCCTGGATGTGCATCCCTCAAATCTCCATCAACTGCAAGATGCTATCCTATCAATATGGGCCAACATTTCTAAAGAATGCTATCAGCACCTTGTTGAATCAATGCCACATAGAATTAAGGCAGTTCTGAAGGCAAAAGGGGGTCCAACACCGTATTAGTATGGTGTTCCTAATAATTCTTTAGGTGAGTGTATATAGATAGATAGATAGCGCAGGTTTAAGGCTGCTAGGGTAGATTTTTTGCCAATTCAGTCTTCTTTGTTCTCACTTACATTGTGCTCAATGAGCACTGTGTATGGTACAGGGACAGCCTCACTGCCTCTATTGGTACTGGTGGTTCTGTGATGGGTGGCATACTAAAAGCAGATAGCTTCTGACTCAGCACAGCCCTAACAGTGAAAATAATTACTATAACAAGGCTGATTCCTCCAATGTTACCGTAAAAAAGTATCATGTTAAAAAAAAATCCCCAATGGCCTTTTTGAGGAACCAACCTTAAAAATAAAAAAGCATAAATTACATAAAAATTATATTAAAAAAGGCCCACCCCCAAAAGACCCACCAATCAGTCATTGTTAAAATGCTTGCTCAAACCCAATTACCCTAAAATAGGCATGTAATATATCAATATTAGTAGTATATAATGACTAACACAAATTAAAAGTCTTTTTTCTAACAACATGGGGGCTACGTATTATGAGTGGAAGTCAGTTTTGATTTGAGTTGCCATTGGTGAATTTTTTGAATGGCACACATTTAAGTGTACTTCAGTTTTCCCAAAAAAGTTTGCATAATGGTAGTACTTCTTTTTACACTTATAATGGTAAAGGGATAGTTATGTTTAGGCTTCCTTAAAGTCTCTATCAGTCATATTGTTCCCTGTTTCAGCTACACTGCTAGATGCATTTCTCTCACAAGCAGTGGCTTCTCTTAGAGAGCTCAGAAAGCTGATAAGGAGGCATAAATCCTTTTTTTTTTAAAAACAGTGTAGTAGGGTGCTGAGCCCTTGAAATATGTCGACAAAGAAATAATCTTCATCACCCAGTATACCTCCTTGATTCCTGCTGACCCCTCCAACGGTTCTACTTCTGTTTTCCAGACTTATTTACTTACCTTTCCTGTGTGGGACTCAGAACGGGTGAAGCAGTCCAGGACCTCAGTTTGCTGGTCGGACAGAAACCAGCAAGGCATTCTACAGCTGACTACTCACAACAGTATCTGGTAAGCACAACCATTACAGCAATCTATTCATACATCTAGACGACGCTCCCTCCTGTCTCTCTTTTTTGTCGTACACCACTGGAATCAAAAGCAAGGAAGAATTAGTCTCAAAGGTAGAAGAGAACTTTAGCAAATCCATTCTCCATGTCACCACCCATGCAAACTTCTCCAACCCAACCAGATAATCAACACTGGGAGTAATTATCCACCCTCCTGTTCATTTTTAAAGATGATGTACCTGAAAGGGAGGAAAGAGTGCTCACTTCCAGCTGGTGCTAAAGTCTGGGTTCTTCAGTCATTGCCACCCACTGCAGAGCTTTCAGCTTTCTCTAGCATCCTTCCAATGTTAGACAAGGCTAACTGGAAATAAATGAAAAGGCAGAAGTGTTCATAGGGCAATATGTTTGAAGACAATGGTAAAATGGCTGATAATGGCAAGGCAATAGCTGATGTGCTCGCCTGGGGTAGTTGTGCAGTAAGCGCAATAGCTTCTGTGCTGTAAGCAGATGGACGCATCAAGATCCGGACATCACTGGGCACTCTTAGGGCTGTATCACATGAGCGGATGCCGTGCGTGTCATCCGCAACGTGAATGACAGCCAAGCCACGCACTGGACAGCAGAGAAATGGAGAATTACATGATTGATAATGCTCCGTGCTTTTCTGTGATCTTTTTACTACACAATCACGGTGACAACTTTACCTCACTTGATTAGAAGAAAGAACCGGCACTCCTTGCGATATAATTATCACTATTTTATTCGCCACTCATGGATTTCTGAAAGTTCCATCCAGTGAGTTTAGAAGCCGCGATTTGGAAAGAGAATCTAAGCACTTAATTTCTTTAGAGTTACACGCGGACACACTTGCTGAGTATTATCGTACACAACGTATACCACGAGGCAGGGGCGTAGCTAAAGGCTCATGGGCCCTGGTGCAAGAGTTAGACTTGGGCCCCCCTTCCCTCAGTGCTTTGTGTGTCTTCTTATGCAGCACAAGGGTATTTAGGCCCCCTCAGGCTCCTGGGCCCGGTAGCGACTGCTACCTCTGCAGCCCCTATAGCTATGCCCCTGCCACGAGGTCTTCGTGTGAACCTTAGACCTACACTGTTTGGTGATAATCTCGAATATTGTACTCGATTTGCCAGCATCTTAAACAAGTGCTCTCTGGATTTGATTACATTAACCATTGAACATCTCACTCAAGCTATTTCTGACAGTAAGCAGGCTATCGATTCCATTGAGACCCAATTAAAGGACTGTCTTAAGATAGAGGATTTACAAGCATTAAAAACAAAAGTTGATAAACAATGTACAGATTTAAAGATGCAAATTCAAGCTACCAAAATAAACAAATATATTCGGGATTCCGAGGATTACTCAACCAACCGTGTATACCGGTGGCAAGACAAGTCTGGTATGGCTATTCAGAACACCAGACGCCCAGGCCGCAGGGCAGGCTATTCATCCTCAGGATCTGGGAGCGAATCTACTACTGGCCAACAACCTTTTTTAGGGAGACGACGCTGGCCAAGAAAGCCAACACAAGGAGAGCCGGCCGCCATCATCGGAGAAATAGACGCCCCACGAGTGACTCGTTCACAGGTACCCGATTCTTTAGTGTTAAATCTGTCATCTAAGACTTTGAACTTAGCTCAATCACAGCTACTACAGAGGGGTTTATCATGTAGCCCCACTGCACCTCTTGACACCTTTAATTTGGACATGGATCTCCAAAGTTTTTTCCGGTCTATGCGGTTAAAAGCTAATTTCTCTAAAGAGAGAGAGTTCTATTCGTCATCTATTGGATGATGATACACTCATATTTAAACCTGCAGACAAAGGGGGAGCTTTGGTAATACTTGATAAAGATTATTATGTGCAAGAAATTCTCTGCCAATTATCCGATAGTGAAACGTATATAATCTTAACAAGGGATCCGATATTTGATATCAAGCGTGAGCTTGAAAATATAGTTAAGCAATATGAAGCGAATGCAACTATAGATCGGAAATTAGCAGAGTTTCTTATCAAACAACATCCTATCACCCCTGTATTTTATACCCTCCCCAAGGTGCATAAATGCATGGAACGTCCACCAGGACGACCAATAGTCGCAGCAACCGATTCAATATTGACCCCTCCAGCCATCCTCCTTGAAAAAATTCTTACACCCTTAACACAAACAGCCCCTTCATACTTAAGGGATACTCACCACTTCCTAGAGGAACTTAGAAAAATTAAGATAGATACAGATTGTATACTAGTGACCCTAGATGTGTGTAGCTTATACACCTCTATAACTCACAATAAAGGACTAACCGCAGTGCAGAATATGTTGGATCGTAGCGAATACACACCACAGCAGAAAGATTTTTTCTTGCCCTTTTGACCATAGTTTTGACAAGAAATTATTTTATTTTTCAAGATACTTATTATCAACAGTGCCGCGGGACCGCGATGGGGTCCAATGTCGCACCGCTGTATGCAAATTGCTATATGGCTCAGTTCGAACAGGATTTATACATCCTCATCCACTTTTTCAAGAGCATTGCATTTTTTTTAAGCGTTTTATAGACAATGTGTTTTGCATATGGCGGTGCGACATTGTGACCCTGCAAGAATTCTTTGTTTTTATTAATAGCATATGGCCCGAATTAAAATTCACAGCACATACTGAATACCTTTTTTAGATACTTGGGTCATAAAGGGTCAAGATGGTGAATGCCAAACAGACTTATATACCAAAAGCACAGATCGTAATAGCCTGCTTAGCTACGATAGTAATCACCCACCTGCTACCAAAAGGTCTATACCTTACTCACAATTCCAGAGGGTTAATAGGATTGTTAGTGATCCTTCTACTCGTACAGTTCGTCTTCAAGAGATGACCAATACGTTTAGGCAAAGGGGTTATCCTGAATGGTTACTTACACATCAACGTAGTAAATGTGAAATATCTCTAATAGAGCAGAGTACGACATCACAAAAAAAACTCCCCCTAGTTATACAGTACCATCCTTGGATTAATCGCATAAGGGCAGTGATTAATAAGCATTGGAACATTATAACTAGGTCTTATCCCCAGATCGCAGAATTCCAAAGTCTTCCGATGTTATGTTACAAGCGGACAAGTAATCTAAGGGACAAAATCATTAGAGCGGATATAGGCACTGTCAAAAAGGGCCCCCGACAAATGACATTCTCTACTGTCAGGAAGGGCACTGCAATGACCGGCTTCACGCAAAGGGAGGGAAAAGGGAAGGCCCTGCCCAAGGGAGAGGGAAAGGTGGTGACCCCTGACTCACCTTGCGGCTGGCACCTGACTGCCCTGACGTCCCTAGACGGGTTCCTCACCCGTACGCCGATCACGTGCCTAAACCCTGGCTTTCCCTAAGATGAGCCCTAGGTAGTGAACGGGGCGGTGGGATCACTAGTCCGCACCACTGACACTAAGAGGGAAACACCAGGGAGAGGACAGACAATACAGACAAACATATAATCCCAGGTGGGCGACAACAGCAGACCACAAAGGCCCAACAGGGATCCGGAGGGTAACGTTCTGGAACAACAGCCAGGGAACGCAGCAACACAGCTCCAGTGGGTCAGTATAGAAGTCCAGGCAGGAAGCTCTATATCTGGCAACCAGAAAAGTGGGAGACGGGAATATAAGGAGGTTGGGAGTGCTGTACAAGGAACAGCTGAGGAGAAAGAGCTACGGATCCCTGAGTGAGCCAAAAAGGGTTGCAAAGCAAACCCAGAAAGCTACCATAAAGAAACAGCCCTATCTTTCTACATAGAGCGCGCAGCCAACCGCTGCGACTTCCTGACCCCGGGTATAACGGAGTCAGGCGTGGTTCTTGACACCCTTGTGACAGGCACTTTTTCTTGTTTAAGCTGCATTCACTGCTCTAGCATAATAAAAGGTCCTTATATTTCACACCCACATAGTGGGGAACAAATTCCAGTAAAGGGCCACTTTACGTGTAATAGTTCCTATATTATATACCTACTGAAATGTCCGTGTGGACTCTGCTACGTAGGGGAAACTACAATGCGGATGAAGGATCGATTTCCTAAACACAAATCGACCATCCGTAATGAAAATTTACTATTGCCAATTCCTTTGCATTTTTTTCAACCAAAACTTAATGTGTCCCAACTTAGATTTCAAATTATCGAGGAGGTACTACCCCCTCGAAGGGAAGGCAACAGGGTGGAGTTACTATTGAAGCGTGAAGCCTATTGGATTCACCGCCTACAAACGATGACACCCAAGGGGTTGAATCGGGAGTACGCGGTGAGCAGTTTTCTATGAGAATGTATAGGAATTGTTTATTGCGAATAACCATTCATTTATATTCAATTTAGGTAATCATTTTTGTTTCTATACTTTCTATGTGTCTCCACAGTGTAGCTGATACTTAGCGATCCCCAAAGATACAGAAGGATCGCATTTATTTTCTTTCTCCTGGATGTTAGTAAACATACTTTGGTTGCCTTGCCAACATGACTTCAGAATCAGATGACTTGAAGGCTTCTATCATGTGATGAGGGGCGGGCTATTTAAACATATGTTGATGTTCATTTCATTGCCACTTGCTGTCTGCATGAGTTTGACAAAGGCACTTGCATGTGCCGAAACGCGCGTCACCTCTATCCATGAGTGGCGATTAAAATACTGATAATTATATCGCAAGGAGTGCCGGTTCTTTCTTCTAATCAAGTACCTGGGGGACACCCGCGGACCATGCACCCACAACAGCAGTGCCGCCCGACATCCATCATCAACTTTACCTCACTGTGATTTTGTAGTAAAAAGATCACAGAGAGGCATGGAGCAATATTAATCACGTTAATGCTCCGTGTCTCTGCTGTCCAGTGCGGGGCTTGGCTGTCATTCACGCTGCGGATGACACGCACGACATCCGCTCATGTGAAACAGCCCTTATAGGCAGCCAGGAAACTAGTATGTGTAATAAAACAACAAAGAATCAACATTACAGAGGACCAAGCTTCCAATAAAAGCATGCCAGGCAATGTGGAATTCATCTTCTACGTACTTTTAGGGTGAATTCACACGACCGTATGTATTTTGCGGCTCACAAAATGAGTATCCGCAAAACGGCCAAGAATAAGACATGTTCTATCTATATTGCAGGGCTGCGGAATGGACACACATTTTTTTTGTTGCTCCATTGAAATGAATGTGTCTACATCCGATCCGCAAAAAATGCAGATCAGAGCCAGACCAAAAATACAGTTGTGTGAATGGGGCCTTATTGAAAGCTTATGCCTTTGGTTCAATGTTAGCAGAGTCAAAGTGCAACCCCTACTCTGTTAATAGTCCATTCTATGTCAGTTCTATAGAAACAGGCAACATTGCTTACAACGAACCATCATATATACAACCATAGCATCTCCTCTACAGTACCTTGTTTAATCCTGGATGGAGTGTCCACAGAGTGACTAGATGTGCGGACTGTATGGAAAATCATCAAATACAATATTTCCTCAACGGAATTCCCTGACTAACTGGACCTAAGCTGGTAAAGTGGTAGAAATCCTTGTTTATACAGCATCGGTTTTTCCCAGCTTTGCCCTGATGCACAGAAACACCTTTTTACTGAGCAGCTAATAAACTGCAGTCTCTATTTTTAGTTTTCTTTTCATCACCTTTACATGGGATTGAGGATTGATCTCCCGAGATAAAGAATGAATCAATTTATGTGAACATCAAAAAGTGCTGTGTAAATTATAGGTAGCTGAAAGCTAATACATTGTATTTCTCTTCTAATATTTGCCTAGTATTATTTAGTCTTCCTAAACAGCTGCACTAGAAATGATAGACTTTCCAAACCAGAATATCTCTGAATTTAGAAGGTTCACCTTTGACGAGCTGAAGTTAAAGCAACTTTTGAAATACAATGCTTCAATGAGCAGGACCAGTTTCTGAAACAGAGTAGGGCAGTAGATTGTAAGTATTCAACTTCAAGTAATAGCTAGAAGTTGCACACCCGATGGCCAAATATGAATGTGGTTGCACCTCCCCTGAGTGTCCAATGTCATGGATCACCATTAGGACAGATATATTCGGAATGAGGAACCACACTCAAAGCATAAAGATGCAATCAAGGTACAGCCGCATGCTCAGGTTTCATGATGCTGTTTTGGAAGCCAGAACTACGAGTGAAGTCAAAAAGAGGAGAAAACATATCTGTGCTTTATACTTTTTCTCCATTTATGATCCAATCCTGATTTTGGCTTCTAAAACTGCTGCAGGAAACCTGACCGTGTGGCCGTACCCTTAGGTTTATTTAGGATCTAGTCCCCTAGATCCACTTATAGTTATACTGAATAAAAATAACTGTATTGTTCTGGTTATAGGCAGACGTCACAGGGACACCTCTTTTAAGAGTTTTTTGTTTCCAAAGCAGAACCAGACATACTGTAGGTTCATGGCTCACAATTACTGGAGGATTGAGTCGGATGGTTATACTGTGATCAGTTATTACAGCTGTTATAGGCATAGGGTAAGCCCACACAAAGCACACTTTTTATGCTGTGGATTCTGTTGATTTTGGTGCAAATCGGCTACCCAATTTCACCCAATCTGTTCCACAGGGTGAAATCCACTGTTAAAATCCACAGCAACAGAAATCTCATTAATGTGTATAGGAGAACTTTTACTCAGCTTTCTGGAATTACAGTGGTGATCCTACTTAACTGGTTCCTGTTGCAAGGGTCGGATGTGGAACTTAAAGTGGCCCTTTAAAAAACTAAAAGTGGCCCTATGTTGTAGGCAGGTCCAAATTGACAGAAGTCAGGGCCAACACATGTAGGCAAGGACAACAGACGTAGCTGGGCCAGCAATACTGTAGTGCAAAACAAAATTCTACACCAAATAGCTCAATGAAGCACAAAATACTGCTGACCCTGCTACAATATTCAACTGTATCACCGTCCTGAGAATGGCAATACAGTTGAATTCAGGAGAGCACCTGATGCTCCAATGTAAATTAATGCTGAGAGCATGTACTTGTCTGGTGACCATGAGGAGGCCTTGGGTGGCCCCCTGGACACTAGCCCACCAGGAAATTTCCCATGGAAAGTCCACCCCTGCCTGCTTCTGGGTTCGGTCTCTGTCACTCCTGGGCCGGCTCTTCCTCTCCCTGCAGTTCCAAAATCAACATCCATCGATGTAGGGACACGGGACGGCTGCAGCCAAACACAGAACACACCGGGAACCTGTGATTGACTACTGCAGTCATATGTCCCCCATCGATGGATCTTGATTTCAGCACTGCGCTCCCAGGAGCAACCAAGACCAAACCCAACAATAGGGACCAGGTGATCACTACCGTGGACTGGCCACTCAGGGAGGTCTTTATTAGTCTTGGATAACCCCTTTAAAATATGATGTGTATTTTCAGTTTGACTGCATGAAGGTTGAATTGCTGTTCAATGGGGATAGTTTCTCATTTTACCTAAAAAAAATCACATACATCAATGTGACGGAATTTTTTTTCGGAAAGCCGAGTGAAAATTTTTCTATGTATGTGAATCGGTTTGCGAAAATCCTTTTCACATGTGTGAAATGTGCATTGCATGATAATTTTGGTGGGGAATATGCCACAATTTACTTGTGAACAGACCCTACAGGGGCTGTATGTTTTCTGTTTCTACACTGGACAAGCTGGTCTCGGTGTCAAAAAATGTACAGCAAAACCTACGCATGGTTTAACACAAATTGCATAATTTTGCAATGTGGCTCCTGTCTGTGCAGTTTTTATTAGGGAGACATTTATTCACCTATAAAAAAAAACACACAGTAATAACTATGCAAAACCACATCATCTTGCCGTAAAATGTGTGCGCACCTATCTGTGGTGTGTTAAAACTACTGATCATGATTACCTGGATGAAGCAATGTTTGGTATTTGCCACAGCACAAAGTTATGTTTCAGTGCATCTTACGGTATATGATTTTACACTGCTACATTATATATTATTTTACCTGCTATATATTTTTTTTCATTTTATGCAGTTTATATAGCGCTACTATATTCCGCAGCACTTTACAGACATTACCATCAAGCTGTCCCCATTGGGGCTCACAGTCTAAGTTGCATCCTATATGATTTTACACTGCTATGTCGGTACTGTTGGATATATTGATAGGTGTGTCTATATTCAAAATCCTAAACAGTGACATAAGCATTGCTCATAATTGCTCATTTCATAGATTTCTTAGAAATCTGAATGAAAGGAAGCAATTAGTAATGTTTATGTTATTAAAAAGCGGATTCTAGGTCAGCACTGCCCTCCCTGGCTCCTTATGGTAAATAACAAGCTGCAAATTCTCACACGTCTATGAAGCACATGCAGAAACCATCTCTGTGTACAGGAATTGGTAAAATGGGCGGCAGATGTTGCAAACACAGGGTGGCATTGGCATCTGTTCTGACTGATGACATCAGGCATCATAGGTGAGAAACACTAAAATGCACAATTATATCATACAGTATTTTTGACTCCAAACGTTACAGCTCTGAATATGAAGTAACTGAAAACATTTCAGAAATGATCCTTTATGAGCAGGAGTAAAAGGTTAATGCTACATGGCACATAGGGAACACATATTCTGAGCCACTTCACTATAGAAGTCAGGGGTGGAACGGGCATAGACTCGGCAGGGAGAAATCTCAGCGAGGCACTCAGAATATGAGACTGTCCACCTCCAAAAATGATTCAGTAGCTCTTCATTCTGGACTTCCCTGCCACCGATTAGCTGTAATCCAGCCTACAGTAAGCACAAGGTGTCACATACTCAGGGGCGGACTGGGAACTTAAAGTGGCACTACGTTTTGTAGTCAGGTCAAAACTGATGGAAGGCAGGGCCAGCATTACCATATTGCGGCACATGGAGGCAAATGACCCCTTTCAGACTTAATAACTGAACCATAGTAATTAATAAAATAAAGACATGACACCTTGTGTTGGAATAAAAATGTCCGCAATGCTTTATTAAGGGTAAATAAATAAATAAAAAATTAAAACTTCAAATTCATTAAATAAATAACCATTAAAAACTCCAATAATTACCAAAATCCCCTCAGCAATAGCTAAAGTCATACAGCCCCTCTAATAGGGTGGCCACTGGCTTTACCCTAGAAAGCCGGACCGGCCCAAACCACACCCACAACGCCCAAACCACTCCCACAATGACCCAAACCACGCCTCCAAACCACATAAAGCCACACCCCCGTGACAGTGAAGCCACGCCCCCACCATCGGCTGGAAAACAACACGGGGGAGGAGAGGGAAGAACTTTGTGAGTAAAAGGTAAACGGGGGCAGCTGGGGCGCTTCTCTTCCCCTCAGTCATCCACAGGGAGCCATATCTGCGGCTCTAGTGACTGACTGGGGGTGAGAGAAGCCTCGGTCAGTTGCTGCAGCTTACGCTCAGACAGCACAATGCTGCTGTCTGAACGTGAGCTACTGAAAAGGAGGACATTCTTGTGTCCGTCCAGGCACTGCGCCGGACGGAGGACAGGGAGCCTGAAAACCGGACTGTCCGGCCTAAAACCGGACGTCTGGCCACCCTACCCTCTAATAAAGCAAAGCGACATAAGCATAGGAACAGGGAGGGAGGGCGACGATCCGGTCTTAACCTCCTCAGGACCGCCGTACGCAGGATTGCGTCCTGCCGGCGGTCCTGCTCTTCTGGGTGGACGCATATACGCGTCCTCCCGCGAGAGCCGAGATTTCCTGTGAACGCGCGCGCACAGGCGCGCGCGCTCACAGGAACGGAAGGTAAGCGAGTGGATCTCCAGCCTGCCAGCGGCGATCGCTCGCTGGCAGGCTGGAGATCCGAATTTTTTAACCCCTAACAGGTATATTAGACGCTGTTTTCATAACAGCGTCTAATATACCTCCTACCTGGTCCTCTGGTGGTCCCTTTTGTTAGGATCGACCACCAGAGGACTCAGGTAGGTCAGTACAGTCCCACCAAACACCACACTACACTACACTACACCCCCCCGTCACTTATTAACCCCTTATAAACCCCTGATCACCCCATATAAACTCCCTGATCACCCCCCTGTCATTGATCACCGCCCTGTCATTGATCACCCCCCTGTCAGGCTCCGTTCAGACGTCCGCATGATTTTTACGGATCCGATCCATGTATCCATGGATCCGTAAAAATCATGCGGACGTCTGAATGGAGCCTTACAGGGGGGTGATCAATGACAGGCGGGTGATCACCCATATACACTCCCTGATCACCCCCTGTCATTGATCACCCCCCTGTCAGGCTCCATTCAGACGTCCGCATGATTTTTACGGATCCGATCCATGTATCCATGGATCCGTAAAAATCATGCGGACGTCTGAATGGAGCCTTACAGGGGGGTGATCAATGACAGGCGGGTGATCACCCATATACACTCCCTGATCACCCCCTGTCATTGATCACCCCCCTGTCATTGATCACCCCCCTGTCAGGCTCCATTCAGACGTCCGCATGATTTTTACGGATCCGATCCATGGATCCGTAAAAATCATGTGGACGTCTGAATGGAGCCTTACAGGGAGGGTGATCAGTGACAGGGGGGTGATCACCCTGATCACCCCCTGTCATTGATAACCCCCCTGTTAGGCTACATTCAGACGTCCGCATGCGTTTTGTGGATCCGATCCATGTATCCATGTATCCGTAAAAAATCATGCGGATGTCTGAATGGAGCCTTACAGGGGGGGGTGATCAGTGACAGGGGGGTGATCACCCTGATTACCCTGATCACCCCCTGTCATTGATAACCCCCCTGTAAGGCTCCATTCAGACGTCCGCATGCGTTCTGTGGATCCGATCCATGTATCCATGGATCCGTAAAAAATCATGCGGATGTCTGAATGGAGCCTTACAGGGGGGGTGATCAGTGACAGGGGGGTGATCACCCTGATTACCCTGATCACCCCCTGTCATTGATAACCCCCCTGTAAGGCTCCATTCAGACGTCCGCATGCGTTCTGTGGATCCGATCCATGTATCCATGGATCCGTAAAAAATCATGCGGATGTCTGAATGGAGCCTTACAGGGGGGGTGATCAGTGACAGGGGGGTGATCACCCTGATTACCCTGATCACCCCCTGTCATTGATAACCCCCCCTGTAAGGCTCCATTCAGACGTCCGCATGCGTTCTGTGGATCCGATCCATGTATCCATGGATATGTAAAAAATCATGCGGATGTCTGAATGGAGCCTTACAGGGGGGTGATCAATGACAGGGGGGTGATCACCCTGATTACCCTGATCACCCCCTGTCATTGATCACCCCCCTGTAAGGCTCCATTCAGACGTCCGCATGCGTTCTGTGGATCCGATCCATGTATCCATGGATCCGTAAAAAAATCATGCGGATGTCTGAATGGAGCCTTACAGGGGGGGTGATCAGTGACAGGGGGGTGATCAGGGAGTCTATATGGGTGATCACCCCCCTGTCATTGATCACCCCCCTGTCATTGATCACCCCCCTGTCATTGATCACTCCCCCCCTGGTAAGGCTCCATTCAGCCATTTTTTTGGCACAAGTTAGCGGACATTTTTTGTTTGTTTTTGTTTTTGTTTTTTCTTACAAAGTCTCATATTCCACTAACTTGTGTCAAAAAATAAAATCTCACATGGACGCGCCATACCCCTCACGGAATCCAAATGCGTAAACATTTTTAGACATTTATATTCCAGACTTCTTCTCACGCTTTAGGGCCCCTAAAAAGCCAGGGCTGTATAAATACCCCACATGTGACCCCATTTCGGAAAGAAGACACCCCAAGGTATTCCGTGAGGGGCATATTGAGTCCATGAAAGATTGAAATTTTTGTCCTAAGTTAGCGGAAAGTGAGACTTTGTGAGAAAAAAAACAAAAAAAAATCAATATCCGCTAACTTATGCAAAAAAAATAAAAAATTCTAGGAACTCGCCATGCCCCTCATTGAATACCTTGGGGTGTCTTCTTTCCAAAGTGGGGTCACATGTGGGGTATTTATACTGCCCTGGCTTTTTAGGGGCCCGAAAGCGTGAGAAGAAGTCTGGGATCCAAATGTCTAAAAATGCCCTCCTAAAAGGAATTTGGGCCCCTTTGCGCATCTAGGCTGCAAAAAAGTGTCACACATGTGGTATCGCCGTACTCAGGGGAAGTTGGGGAATGTGTTTTGAGGTGTCATTTTACATATACCCATGCTGGGTGAGATAAATATCTTGGTCAAATGCCAACTTTGTATAAAAAAATGGGAAAAGTTGTCTTTTGCCAAGATATTTCTCTCACCCAGCATGGGTATATGTAAAATGACCCCCCAAAACACATTTCCCAACTTCTCCTGAGTACGGCGATACCAGATGTGTGACACTTTTTTGCAGCCAAGGTGGGCAAAGGGGCACCTTTCGGATTTCGCAGGCCATTTTTTACACATTTTGATTGCAAGGTACTTCTTACACATTTGGGCCCCTAAATTGCCAGGGCAGTATAACTACGCCACAAGTGACCCCATTTTGGAAAGAAGACACCCCAAGGTATTCCGTGGGGGGCACGGCGAGTTCCTAGAATTTTTTATTTTTTGTCACAATTTAGCGGAAAATGATGATTTTTCTTTTTTTTTCTTTTTTCCTTACAAAGTCTCATATTCCACTAACTTGCGACAAAAAATAAAAAATTCTAGGAACTCGCCATGCCCCTCACGGAATACCTTGGGGTGTCTTCTTTCCAAAATGGGGTCACTTGTGGGGTATTTATACTGCCCTGGCAATTTAGGGGCCCAAATGTGTGAGAAGAACTTTGCAATCAAAATGTGTAAAAAATGCCCTGCAAAATCCGAAAGGTGCACTTTGGAATATGTGCCCCTTTGCCCACCTTGGCAGCAAAAAAGTGTGACACATCTGGTATCGCCGTACTCAGGAGAAGTTGGGGAATGTGTTTTGGGGTGTCATTTTACATATACCCATGCTGGGTGAGAAAAATATCTTGGTCAAATGCCAACTTTGTATAAAAAAATGGGAAAAGTTGTCTTTTCCCAAGATATTTCTCTCACCCAGCATGGGTATATGTAAAATGACCCCCCAAAACACATTGCCCAACTTCTCCTGAGTACGGCGATACCAGATGTGTGACACTTTTTTGATGCCAAGGTGGGCAAAGGGGCACATATTCCAAAGTGCACCTTTCGAATTTCACCGGTCATTTTTTACAGATTTTGATTGCAAAGTACTTCTCACACATATGGGCCCCTAAATTGCCAGGGCAGTATAACTACGCCACAAGTGACCCCATTTTGGAAAGAAGACACCCCAAGGTATTCCGTGAGGGGCATGGCGAGTTCCTAGAATTTTTTATTTTTTGTCGCAAGTTAGTGGAATATGAGACTTTGTAAGGAAAAAAGAGAAAAAAAAAATCATCATTTTTCGCTAACTTGTGACAAAAAAAAAAAAATTCTAGGAACTCGCAGTGCCCCTCACGGAATACCTTAGGGTGTCTTCTTTCCAAAATGGGGTCACTTGTGGCGTAGTTATACTGCCCTGGCAATTTAGGGGCCCAAATGTGTGAGAAGTACCTTGCAATCAAAATGTGTAAAAAATGGCCTGCAAAATCCGAAAGGTGCACTTTGGAATATGTGCCCCTTTGCCCACCTTGGCAGCAAAAAAGTGTGACACATCTGGTATCGCCGTACTCAGGAGAAGTTGGGGAATGTGTTTTGGGGTGTCATTTTACATATACCCATGCTGGGTGAGAGAAATATCTTGGTCAAATGCCAACTTTGTATAAAAAAATGGGAAAAGTTGTCTTTTGCCAAGATATTTCTCTCACCCAGCATGGGTATATGTAAAATGACACCCCAAAACACATTCCCCAACTTCTCCTGAGTACGGCGATACCACATGTGTGACACTTTTTTGCTGCCAAGGTGGGCAAAGGGGCGCATATTCCAAAGTGCACCTTTCGGATTTCACCGGTCATTTCTTACACATTTTGATTGCAAAGTTCTTCTCACACATTTGGGCCCCTAAATTGCCAGGGCAGTATAACTACCCCACAAGTGACCCCATTTTGGAAAGAAGACACCCCAAGGTATTCTGTGAGGGGCATGGTGAGTTCCTAGAATTTTTTATTTTTTGTCGCAAGTTAGTGGAATATGAGACTTTGTAAGAAAAAAAATAAAATAAAAAATCATCATCATTTTCCGCTAACTTGTGACAAAAAATAAAAAGTTCTATGAACTCACTATGCCCATCAGCGAATACCTTAGGGTGTCTACTTTCCGAAATGGGGTCATTTGTGGGGTTTTTCTACTGTCTGGGCATTGTAGAACCTCAGGAATCATGACAGGTGCTCAGAAAGTCAGAGCTGTTTCAAAAAGCGGAAATTCACATTTTTGTACCATAGTTTGTAAATGCTATAACTTTTACCCAAACCATTTTTTTTTTTGCCCAAACATTTTTTTTTTATCAAAGACATGTAGAACTATAAATTTAGCGAAAAATTTATATATGGATGTCGGTTTTTTTGAAAAATTTCACAGCTGAAAGTGAAAAATGTCATTTTTTTGCAAAAAAATCGTTACATTTTGATTAATAACAAAAAAAGTAAAAATGTCAGCAGCAATAAAATACCACCAAATGAAAGCTCTATTAGTGAGAAGAAAAGGAGGTAAAATTCATTTGGGTGGTAAGTTGCATGACCGAGCGATAAACGGTGAAAGGAGTGTAGTGCCGAAGTGTAAAAAGTGGCCTGGTCATGAAGGGGGTTTCACCTAGCGGGGCTGAAGTGGTTAATAAAACTGGCCCAGAAGCGCAGCCGAAACCCTCTTTTTAGGGACCATACTTTCCCGCCGCTGGCATCCACACCAATCAGCTGTCCGGAAATCTCCCCCAGCAACCAGCTGCACCAATCAGAGAGGATCCCTGCTTGTCATCCAAGGCTCAGGTGAGACTGGATAAAACCAGCTGATTCTGACAGAACTTAACCCTTTCATGAAAACCTGAAATAAAATTTCCCTGTAAGGTCTACGGCCAGTCCACCCCTGCATGTACTACTATATGGCTGTAAGTGCTCCACATCTCACTATAGGGCTCTATGTACAGCTATGGTGCTCCTTGTCTCAGTATAGGACTAAATATGTGATAACTGGGCCCCACATATCACTATTGGGATATTATTACTAATATTATTATAAGGGCTGTATATAAAACTATAGTGCTCCAACTATATAGCTGGACATAAGGGGTCATAGAGCTCTATCCCATTGTTTTAGAGGGCTTAGAGGGGTATTCCTTTGTATTTTTGCATTGCCCCAAATGTGACTGACTGTTTGCAGACCCCTCCTACTTGTGGTGGCCCTAGCTGCAGCCAATTTAGACCATGAGAAGAGACCACTTTTACATTTATTTATTTATTTTTAGAGTCACTTAAATTAATTTCCCATTCCACCCCTGATACCAGTGCCATTTAGAGCAGTCTTTATTTTCTAATTGCACCAAGTAGAGAGGCAGTTATAAGGTGCTCAAATGCCTCTCTGTTCACTCTTTTCTAAGCTAGTGCAGTGACCCAGTGGATCACTACTAAAAGGGTTAATACTGTGATTCACTGTTAAAGAGTCAATACTCAGCTTCACCACATTAAAATGTTCACTGCTATGCTAACTATAATCTACACACTCTGTAGTCCCAGAAGGTTATATATGGGAAGTAACTAGTTAAACTCGCTCTTAGTATAGCTGCCAGGAGAAAGGCTGGTCCTGCACCCATGGCTACAGTTAGTTGAGAGTGTGTTGCTGATCAAATAGAAGAAAGACTTGCTTGGTGTGTTCCGCCAAGTGGGCCCTGGAAGAGAAATCTTTCCAGGAAAAACACCTTTCCTGAGTGGAAAACTGCCAGAAAGCACCTTGACGAAGGGTTATCATCTGTGAGAAGGAAGCATTTAATATTTACAGAAGGTTGAGAACTATTTTAAAGGTGGTACTGTAGTCAGTAAATGCATGTTTATCAGGGCCGGCTCCAGGTTCATGTGGGATCTTGGGCAATAAATACCACTGGGCCCTTGGAGGCATTTGTTTACATTTATATGTCCCCCTGTGGCTTCCACACGGTATAATGACCCCCACTGGCCTTAATACAGTATAATGACCACTAGTGGCCCTTCACACAGTATAATGACCCCCCACAATGCCCCCACACACAGTATAATGACCCCCATTGGCCCCACACACATTATAATGACCCTACAGTGGCCCTCTATTCAGAATAATGACCCCCCAGTCATCTCCATTCAGAATAATGACTCCCAGTGGCCCCCACACTCAGGGTTATACTGTATGGAGGGGGCACTAGGGGTCATTATATTGAATAGGGCTCTGGGGGTCATTATACTGACTGGAGGGTCATTGGGGATCATTATACTAAATGGGGGTCATTGGGGGTCATTATACTGTGTAAGGGCCCCTCACAGTGTAATGACACCCCCAGTGGCCCCCTCACATACCGCATTGGGATGTGCTGAGCCCCTTTTTCTTTGCACTTTGTACTGGAGTTGTGGCTGACTCCATTTGGTCTTGCACCCCTGACCGGCCTGTCTACCCCATGGGCTGATTTTGATTAGTGTAAGTATGGAGCTGTAGCCTGCTCTCCCTGCACTCACTGGAAGCCTTTTGGCACCAGGAGAGGTATAAAGTGGACTCTCAATGCATTCATTGGAAGCCGTATGGCACCAGGTGAGGTGTAGAGTAGGCTCGGTATGCATGTTGGTACCTGCATCCCCTAAATTTAATGGAGGCCATTTTGGCACCAAAAATGATAAAAAGCAGAGTGGACCCAGCATGCATGTGGAACCTGCACTCCCTGAATTTTATGGTGGCCTTTATGGCACATAACAGGTAGCATTTAGTGTTGGGTTCCCGTCTTGCAGAGATCGCCTTGACGTGTGGCAGACGGGCACAAATGGTTTTGTACAAAATGTATTTGCCAGGGGTCTCGAGTTTGCAAGGTGGGGGTAGCATTGGCACTAGAACATTTTCTGTTGCTGTGGCATTGTGCTTTGTTTGGTTTGCAGAGTGCTGTTGCATTGTGTCTTTTTTTGTTTTGTTTTTTCCCCTCCTATCATTGCTGGAGCGTAGGGGAACCGGTGGTTCTGTCATTCACTAGCCGCAGCTCATCTCCCTGCTTTCCTTCTCTCCTCCAGCAGCGGTGAGACACACGTCATGACATCACTGCTGGGCCGGGCCTAGAGGAGAGAAGAAGCTGTGCAGTGATGTAGCTAGAACTGACTGGGCCCCACAGCAAATTTTAGAACGTCCTCCCCCCCCCCCCCCTCCCCATGTGTTCACAACACGTTTTTCCTATCGGCTTGATATATACAAATGTGAAGCACTCAAGGCTTTTGTATCCTATAGAGTCTAGTAAAAAATGCTTACGTTAACGTATGTTTTTTTACAATGGAACTCTATGGTGAACGGACGCCACTGTACGGCATCAGTCTGAGGCATCTGTTATTAATGTATACATTTTAGCTATACATTAAATGGATGGCAAAAATGAGATGTGAACCCAGCCTTAGTGTCAGAATAAGCAATAGTACACAGCGGAGCAGCGGGGCCATCATTTACTGACAGAGTGCTGCCTGGTCCTGGTGGTTAGGGGTGAGGACTGTGTCTCCCAAGGATCATTTATCTATTGGGAAATATAGGGCACAGTATAATACACTACAATCTATATACTATAAAGATATTAGCCCTACACTGGAATAATAATACAATTAGGGGGTCATTTATTAAATAGAAATACGTCTATATTAGGCGTATTTCTGACACAGATTGTGGTGCAAAGGTCCTTAGCACCGCAATCTGAAACTTTTTCCCGCTCATGCCAGGTCTTAAAAAGGTGGCGTGGGCAGGGAAAGGGATACAGTTATGGCCATACAGTTATTGGATAACACCGCCATACAATGACCAGATAACACCTCTGTGGGGGCACTAGGGAAACTGTACAGGGTGTGGTAAGAGGGCACAATGCAGGGTATAAGGGGGCACAGTACGGGGTGGGGGGCACAGTCACATGACCCTGTGATGTTAGAAGGTCCTTATGGTGAATGTGGTTCAGACGCCACCATAATGAGAGACAGAGGAGTGAGACAGAGACCCGGGCCCTGGATGGACAGGAGGGGTAGACACAGCAAGTAGGCGGAAGGGGCTCTGAGGGGAATTCATACAAGAAGTAGGGGTAGGAGGTCTGTGCATAGCAGCAATAGGAGATAGGAGGGTGGGACAGGAGCTCTGAATACATGAGGGAGGAAAAGAAGACAGCAGGGGCTCCATGAGGACGAGATAGGACAGGATATCAAAGGGGGGGCAGGTGTCATGGAGGCAAACTGCTTAATGAGGCAGTAAAACAACCAAATAGAATTAAGCTGCTTGTATACAACATCCAGCAGCAACTCGAAGAGTTCAGCCTGCCCACCCTCCTGTCCCACAGAGAAGAGACAGTCACAGTACAGACTCACAGACTGTGTTCCCACTTCTGCTCCAGCCCTGAGGTCTCTCTCTTCAGGCAGCACATCTTGTGTAGAGGGGGCGTGTCTGAAACTCTGCAGCAGCCGGCCTCATGTGACTATCAGAGGACCCACCAGAGGGGTGCTGCGTAAGTGAAATGACAGCAGTGACATTGATGGAAGTGCTCATAGTAGCTCAGTGGGCCCCCCATCAGGAGCAATGTGCCCCGGCACTTGCCTGGGTATGCCGGCTGCTGACGCCGGCCCTGATGTTTATGGCAATGGACTTCACTGCATGTGGAAAATTGCTAAATTGCTAAAAAAAAAGCTAATTGCTTCTGGCACCTGTCACACTTCTGTGAGGGACTGGCCATTTGATCTAGGACTGCACCTTGCAATTGGGAACTGCAGAAAGTATATTGAGAGGTTACATCTAGAGATGAGCGAATCAAATCCCACAAAGTGAAATTCGATTCTAATTTTTGGATAAATTAGGTTCGCTTAGAAGCCGAATTTCCTCGTGCTTTGTGTCGGCGAATCGATTTAACCTGAAATACACTGCCCGTCCCCCAAAAAAGTCGCCAGCAAAAATATTTTGTTGGACCGCCTTTAGCTTTGACTATGGCACGCATTCGCTGTGTCATTGTTTCGATAAGCTTCTGCAATGTCACAAGATTTATTTCCATCCAGTGTTGCATACATTTTTCACCAAGATCTTGATTGATGATGGTAGAGTCTGACCGCTGCGCAAATCCTTCTCCAGCACATCCCAAAGATTCTCAATAGGATTAGGGTCTGGACTCTGTGGTGGCCAATCCATGTGTGAAAATGATGTCTCATGCTCCCTGAACCACTCTTTCACAATTTGAGCCTGATGAATCCTGGCTTTATCATCTTGAAATATGCTCTTGCCATCAGGGAAAAAAAAATCCATTGATATGTTCAGGTAGTCAGCTGACCTCATTCTTGGAGCACATACTGTTGCTGAACCTAGACCTGACCAACTGCAGCAACCCCCGATCATAGCACTGCCCCCACAGGCTTGTACAGTAGGCACTAGGCATGATGGGTGCATCACTTCATCTGTCTCTCTTCTTACCCTGATGCGCCCATCACTCTGGAACAGGGTAAATCTGGACTCATCAGACCACATGACCTTCTTCGATTGCTCCAGAGTCCATTGTTTATGCTCCCTAGCAAATTAAAGCCTTTTTTTCTGGTTTGCCTCACTGATTAGTGGTTTTCTTACGGCCACACAGCTGTTCAGTCCCAATCCCTTGAGTTCCCTTCGCATTGTGCATGTGGAAATGCTCTTACTTTCACTATTAAACATAGCCCTGAGTTCTACTGTTGTTTTTTTTAAATTTGATTTCACCAAAGTTTAAGTGATCGCCGATCATGATGAAAGATAATCGCCCATGCAGTAATTATCCAATAGGAGGCTCATAACTATTTGCTTAGTTAAATCCAGGTGGAGACTTTTTTTTGTGGACAGGCAGAGTAGTATAAAAAACGAAAAAATTCTAACTTACCTTTTCCATTTGCGTGCAACGGGCCACCAGCCTCCATCTTGCTTGAAGATCTTGGCCAAAATGCCGTGCTCCGCGAGAATGGAGGCAGTAAGTTTGATTTTAAAAAAATTATTCTTAATTTTACACTCAGATCATGTATGAACGCAGCATCTGAGGGGTACAATGACGGAGGCGGTGCTTTCGCAGCTCCCTGTCATTGCAACTGCTACTTACAAAAAAAATAGCTTTTTGTAAAATTCAGCGAATCCGGCCGAATCGAATTTTCAATAAATTCGCTCATCTCTAATTACATATATGGTTATTTATAATGTTGAGTGAATCGAAGCATACAAAGCAAAATTCGATCAGAAGTTTAGAAATTGTATTTGCCACAAAGCCAAATTTCGTAATGCTTCATGGATACGAATCAATTTTTCCTAAAATGGCTGAAAGTAAAAAAATTATGTTCACCTCATCCAGTTGATCACTGAGAGGCTGTCTGCGCCATCTTGATTGAAGAAAACCGTCCGAAGGGCCTGCGGTGGTGACGTGATCACACTCGCAAATTTTTTTCAATCAAGATGGAGCAGACGGCCTCTCCGCGAGCAAGTGGATGAGGTGAGTATATAATTTATTTTTTTTACCCTGGATTAACCCTCTGAGCATCTGAATGTGAGTCTCAGATGTTGAATGTGGCATCTGAAAGGTTAAATGACCTAGGAAGACATGATCGCCCTTCCACGTTATTACGCTCGCTCCATACAATGAAAATAAAAAGTTTGTTGAAGCTGCCGAATCAAATTTTTTAAAACTTCGCTAATCACTGGTTATTTGGAAAGATTGCATAGTGTATTCAGAGCGAGACTCAGGGAGGATTACTACCATCATTGTCCCCCCCCTTTATACAGTCTTTGGGAAAGGCCTACTGTGTGAAATACCATAGAATTGTGCCTTCCACTTTTGTTTGTACTACAACCTCCATCAACCATTCAGTCATACGTTATAAGCAAAACAGGGCTGCCCATTGCCTCCACCATCTGGCAGGCCTCCACCTGCTCTCCTGTCTTGTACCCCACTGCCTATCCACTTGACATCAGGGGCATCCCAGCCACCACCAGGTAGGAGCCCCCAAAAGTCAGGTGTGCCCTGAAAGGAAGAAGAGTTGGGCTCCTCCAATCACTGCATGGCTCAAGCAGCACAAGGGTGAGTACTAACACCCTGAGAGCTACCTCCCCATCATTGACAACACCACCACCACTCAGATTCCTCTTGCTCTCCTCCTGGGCTCGCTGCAATAGCCTTTTGAGGTATACCTCGCCTGTATAGTTCCAGACAAGGAAGCACTACTGAAACTGATTTCATCAATACTGTTTTGCACTGGTATGGGGACCGATGCAGCGTTGGAAGGGCAGGAGTAAGAGATCAATGCTTTGAGTACTGATTATTTTTCTATTTTTAACCCACCCTTTCTTTAAATAAACCCCCACATGGCATACACTGTGACAGATTCCTTCCCATAAGTAAAGTGTAACATATGATGATTATAGTAGCACCGCCCACTTCTATAAAGGGAAACACCTTGTTATTACCATTTACATTCTTAGGCCTCATGCACACGACCGTATGTAATTTGCGGTCCACAAAAGACGGATCCGCAAAAAATACAGATGACATCTGTGTGCATTCCGTATTTTGCGGAATGTAACAGCTGGCCCCTAATAGAACAGTACTATCCTTGTCTGTAATGTGGACAATAATAGTGCATGTTCTACTTTTTTTTGCGAAATGGAAATACGGACATACGGAATGCACACGAAGTACCATTGAAATGAATGGTTCCACATACGGTCTGCAAAATATACGGAACTGATACAGAAATAAAATACGTTCATGTGCATGAGCACGGGAGCCCAACAGAATAAGGCCTCTTGCACACAAATGTTTTTTTTTTTCCGTTTATGTTCCGTTTTTTGCGTTATGTATACGGACCGTATATGGAACCATTCATTTCCATGGATCCGCCAATAAAAAGGGAAGGTACTCCGTATGCCTTCCGTTTCCGTATTTCCGTTTTTCCGTTCCGTTCAAAGATAGAACATGTCCTATTATTGTCCACATAACGGACAAGATAGTACTGTTCTATCAGGGGACAGCTGTTCCGTTGTGCAAAAACCGGAATGCACATGGACGTCCTCAGTTTTTTTTTTGCGGATCCATTTTTTGTGGACCGCAAAATACTGAAAAAGCCATACGGTCCTGTGCTAGAGGCCTAACAGATATCAAGAAAATAGTCCTTAAACAGTGGTATTCCCAGTTGACTCGATCTCAGAACCATAAATCATTCCATAACCTGGAATTAGCATACGTGGCTTGTGAACTTATGCACTGAAAGGATCCTCAGATGAGTAACTTACAGTCTAATTTCTGGACCACAATGTGCAGTTGTTACACAAGATGTCCTCCTTGTTCTGGCCTTTCTTTCTACAGTGTGTTTAGGCTGCTGGCCCCGTTAGTTCCTACTCTTACAGCACAATAACTTCTGTCTTCCATTTAAATGGCCCACAGGCCCCATAAATCTTCAGCATGCTTTAAATAAACTGCAAGTTGCCACTGCCTTACCGCTGGTCACACCTGGTTACCATCTTTCTCTACTGTCCTCCTGCAGATGTGCCCTGCTCTCTCTTACCTCTAAATCATAGACCACCTTCAGCCTCATCATACCTACTAGTGATGAGCATTTTGACTCTTTTTAGTGATCCTGATCATTTGGTTCAACTCACCAAAAAGAACTGGCTCTTTTGGCTCTCAAATGATTCTTCTTTTAGTAGAACTTGCGGTTTTTATTATTCTGAGAAATTTAGCAGTATTTTTTATTGGTATGCTGTATATGGTGCCATACAACAAATATAAAGGAAATAACAATGTGGAAACAGAATCAATTTTAACAGTGAAACATGTATTTAGGGCATATTGACATTAAGAAACACTAAGGGGGTCATTTATCAAACTGGTGCAAAGTAGAAATGGCTTAGTTGCCCATAGCGACCAATCAGATTCCACCTTTCACCAATCAGGAGCTATCCAAAATAAAATGGTGAATCTAAATGGTTGCTATGGACAACTATGCCAGTTCTACTTTACACCAATTTGATAAATGACCCCCTAAGTGGCTCAGTTTAGAGGAGCTGATCCGATTTCCTCTGTCTGTTATTATTTGCCCTGTTTTTCTGAAGATTCTCTCTGAAGGGATAAGGAGGAAGAGAAGGGCTCAATAATGACATCATAGTTCACACCTCCAGCATTCTCCCCAACGGTCTCTCATCTGGCCCTGTCGTGTCCCAGGTTTAGTGGAATGCCGAGTGGTGTGGTGCGGCCTGTATGTCTATTTATGTGTCACGGTGCTCCTACCTGGATCCAGCGTGACCACAGGCTTTGGCTCTGTAGCATTAAAAAGTGGAATAGAGGGATGAAGGAAAAATAACTTGAGTCCAGACCTTGTTGTGAAGTTCAACGGCAGCTTTACTTGAATAAACTTTAATCCAAATGATTTGCAGGCTTTGTCTTGGTTCCAGCAGGCTTTGGCATAAACTGGCAGGCAAACTTAATAACTCTGCTCTCCCTCTTTCTGTTCTGTACTGACAGGCTTGCTCAAATACTCTGCTTTGTTTCTCTGTCTGCACTAAACTCAGGTTTTTGTACTTTAGGTCTGTTCTGGTATCCTTGGATGAGGTGCCTTTGGCTGTTATTCCCCTCCTGACACTCAGCAAATAACTTATTTTCAGCCGAAGAACAATTTCCTTTGACTGCTACTTTTTCAGGTCTTCTCGGCTCCAACATGGAGTCTAAACTGGAATACACTAGAACTGCAACCCCTCTTTCTGGTGGGAAGCAGGACTGGCCAACTTTTGCCCAAAGGGGGGCAGAATGGAATGGTGGGTTCCATTCTGTCTAAGGATAGCTCTGCCATTTACGCTGCCACCTGATGGTGAACCAGGTACATTACATGTTATAAACAGTTGCATAACAAGATTAGGAATGCACAGTGTAGAGGACCTGGACATAAATACATATGATGGCATTTAGGTTAGACCATTAAAAATATCTAGTGGTAACTACTTTGAGGGGGCACATATCTAGACATAACTACTGTGAGGGGACACATATCTGGCTGTAACAACTGTTTAGGGAACAATGTGGGCTTAACTACTGTGAGGAGGTACAATGTGGGCCTTACTGCTGTGAAGGAGGCACAGTGAGGGCATTACTTCTATGTACTGGCACAAAGGGGGAATAATTACTATGTAGGGGCATTAAGGGGACTGGGTGTGTATAGTTATGGTTTGGACGGAGTTAGAGGCGTGGCCTAGTATGGAAAAAAATAGCTGTGGTGCGCTACACATATTGTCCCTCTGTTTTTCAAAAGTTGGGAGTTGTGAAGCAGTTCTTGTATAATTTAATCTAATGCTTGTTGCTTTATCATCATGAGACTAGTATGGCTGGGCCCCTGATGCCTCCCCAAAGGCCAGCCTTTCCCGTTCATTTATTCTCTGCAGACTACCACTGTGCCTGCCCTCTGCCCTGTCTCTATCTCTTGGGAGCCGACTCCCATGATTCAGGTAAAGGACCTATCACTAATACATAGCTCCTTTCTTTCGTTTCCACTCCTCATGGTTGCCAACTATCCTGAAATTCCTGGACAGCCCATAAAAATAGGGGTCCATAAAAAAATATGATTTTGCCCGTGATTTTATGAGGTTCGTGGTACAGATCATTGTGTTCATAATTATCATCATTTTACAGTTCAGAGCAAAATCTGGTAATGAGTTCATATCAGTATTTTTACCTATAGACATCTACAGTATTATTGCTAATCTTTATAGTTCATTATGATTTTCAATTTTCTATGTTAGTTGCCTATGATTTTTGGGTAAGGCTTCTTTCAAATATGCGGTACAGCCTTTGGCGGGCTGTTCTGGCATATAATACTGGAAATTGGCCGGAGAAAAACCGCTGCGTGCAGTGTTTCACAGTTTCACAGACCATTGGTATGAGATGCTCTGGAAATTAATATTCAGATGAGCAGTGTCCATGGAATATGGATGAAACAAGGAGGTCAAGAAATCGACACACAGGGGAGAATTTATCATGAGGGTAATATTCAAAGTCAGTTTTGCTTGAGTCTGTGTTGGTGTATCTTATGCCACATTTATCAAATGTCAAATGTTTGATAAATTTGTCTTTTCCTTAAATCTAGGGCTTTTGTCTAGAAAAGCTACTCGTTTTTCTACTACACTATCCTTCTGGAGTGAGATTTCAACTTTTTTTGCGACTTTTAAAAAAAGTTTCAATGATAAATATGGAAGGAAACTCATTAAAGGGACACTGACAGGCCTTCTGAGCATAATTAGCTCTTTATATGCCCCCTAGGTCTTATAATAAGTTTCAAATTCATATAAGTATTATCCCTGTGCGCATTGTAAAACGTTAAAAATAATCTTTATAATCACCTGTCCTTTCTGCCCAAGGGGCGTTCTTTGTGCCGCATTTGTGCCTAGCCGCGTCCCAACTGCCGGATCCTTAGACGCGCCCATCTCATTAGTATTCACTTGGCGCAATGTGATCCCGGCGAGCGAGAGTGCCGGGCGCATGCGCAGGATCTCCGAATGTCAGGGACAGGAAAATACCGCCCAGCGAAGTGAATACTAATGAGATGGGCATGTCTAAGGATCCAGCAATTGGGACGCGGCTGGGCACAAATGCGGCACAAAGAATGACCCTTGGGCAGAAAGGACAGGTGATTATAAAGATTATTTTTAACGTTTTACAATGCGCACAGGGATAATACTTATATGAATTGGAAACTAATTATAAGACCTAGGGGGGCATATAAAGAGCTAATTATGCTCAGAAGGCCTGTCAGTGTCCCTTTAACTTAGCTAACCACAGAAACTTTTCCACCCAGAGTACAAAACTGGAGTGGTGCAAAAATGCAAAAAGTTGCAACATTTTTGCGCAAGCGAGTGCAAGATGTTGCAAAAGCCCTATCCATCTATCTATATCTCTATTATCTATCTATCTATCTATCTATCTATCTATCTATCTATCTATCTATCTATCTATCTATTCAGTGGCATACACAGAGAAGTAAGGGCCCCATAGCAAGGATCAAACTAGGTCCCCCACACAGGACAGAAGGGTTTCTGCCTTAACCCTTTTCAATGACCCTTGGGCCATTTTTCCACTGCCTCATTTACTAAAAGTTGTTCCTTTAGTGGGTAGAGTCCTGATCAAGTTTTCATCTCCAATAGAAGAGGAGATAATCCCAGCTAAGACTGGGCCCCCTCTTGCCCTGGGCCCTATAGCAGTTGCATTGTCTGCCGCCATGGTAGTTACACCCCTGTATCTATCTATCTATCTATCTATCTATCTATCAATCTATCTACAATATCTTTTCAGGGGTGGACACAGACAGCAGAGGGCCCACCCAACTCCAAACTCACAACCTATCCTATTCCCTCCTAACATTACATAAGGCAATATAAAACATACAGAGCAAGGCTACTTTCACACCAGCAGAACTGTGATCTGGCTGAGAATCCAAGGAATCAGCCAGACACAAACCGCAGCAATGCAGCAGTTTGTGTCTCAACGATTCTTTGCATTTTTGCCAGGTTGTGGCCGGATCTCTGCTGGTCCCCATTATAATTAATGGGGCTGTCGGGCATTCCGTCTGCATCCAGTAATTCCAGATACATTGAATTCCAGCAGACTGTTATCGACCAAAATCACTAACGCAGATGTAAAGGTAGCCTAATACAGTGCCACATACCTCTTACATCAAGTGACGTCTCCTTTTGATGTAGACTTTCTCTTTCCTCATCTGTAGCAGTATACTGTGCTCTTCCTTGTCAATTACTTTACAAAGTTTAGTGTCATCTGTTAAAAAATGTATTTTACTGTGCAAGCCTTCTATAAGATCATTAATAAATATATTGAAGAGAATAGGGCCGAATACTGACCCCTGAGGTACTCGACTAGTTAAAAGTGACCCAATATGAGTGTGTACCGTTAATAACCACCCTCTGTTTTCTATCACTGAGCCAGTTACTTACCCACATACAGACATTTTCTCCCAGTCCAAGCATTTTCATTTTATTTACTAACCTTTTATGTGGTACAATGTCAAATGCTTTGGAGAAGTCCAGATATACGACATCCATTGATTCGCCGCTGTCAAGTCTAGAACTTACCTCCTCATAGAAACTGATTCAATTAGTTTTACATGACAGATTCATCATAAAGCCATGCTGATATGGCGTTATTTGCTTATTTTCCTTGAGGTACTCCAAGATAGCATCTCTTAGAAAACCTTCAAACAGTTTACCCACGACAGATGTTAAACTTACCGGCCTATAGTCTCCGGGCACTGTTTTTTTACCCTTTCTGAATATTGGCACTACATTTGCTATGCGCCAATCCTGTGGAACACTCCCTGTCAGTATAGAGTCCTTAAATGTCAGAAATAAGGGTCTGGCTATGACATTACTTAATTCTCTTAGGATACGGGGGTGTATACCATCTGGTCCTGGCGATTTGTCTATTTTAATATTTTTAAGATGCCACTGTACATTCTGCAATTCATCTGATAGCTTATTTTCTTCAGTGAATACAGTGCAGAAAAAATATTTAATAGCTATACTTTCTCCTCATCGCTCTCTGCAACTCCCCCCTCATTACTTGGACGGCCGACACCTTCAGATTTATACTTTTTTACCATTTATATAATTAATAAACATTTTAGGGTCAGGGTACTTTCCCACTAGCGTTTTTATTTTCCGGCATAGAGTTCCGTCACAGGGTCTCTATACCGGAAAATAACTGATCAGGCATACCCCATGCATTCTGAATGGAGAGTAATCCGTTCAGGATGCATCAGGATGTCTTTAGTTCAGTCATTTTGACTGATCAGGCAAAAGATAAAACCATAACATGCTACGGTTTTATCTCCCGCGAAAAAAACGGAAGACTTGCCTGAATGCCGGATCCGGCATTTTTTTCCATAGAAATGTATTACCGGAATGCTGGATCCGTCCTTCCGTTCTTGCAATGCATTTGTGAGACGGATCCACATCCAGATGCGTCTCACAAATGCTTTCAGTCACATCCGGCGGATCCGGCAGGCAGTTCAGACGACGGAACTGCTTGCCGGATCACACTGCCGCAAGTCTGAAAGTAGCCTTAGTTTTGCTCTCTTTGGCAATTAATCTCTCGGTCTCTAGTTTGGATGCTTTTATTTGTTTTTTACATATTCTATTTTTTCCTTATAGTTTTTCTGTGCTTTCTCGCTACCCTCCTGTTTTAGTGATTGAAATGCCTTTTTTGTCATTTATTGCTTTCTTTACAGTTCTGTTTATCCACATTGGTTTTTTCTTGTTCCTTAATCTTTTATTCCCATAAAGTATGTACTTCTCACAATTAGATTTTAGGATGCTTTTAAAAATATCCCATTTTGTGGCTGTATTTTTATTTTTGAGGACTTTGTCCCAGTTAGTTAGGCCTCTCTTAGTTGGCTAAATTTAGCTTTTTGACGTTTATTATTTTTGTGGCTTCCTGAAGAAACGCTCTTTTGAATAATAATTGGAAGGTTATTACTTTATGGTCACTATTTCCCAGGTGTCTCCCAACCTGCACGTCTGTTGTTCTCTCAGGTTTATTGGTTAATACTAAGTCCAGTATGGCCGTCCCTTTAGTCGGGTCCTGAACCAGTTGGGAAAGGTAATTGTCTTTGGTTATTTCAAAGAACCTGTTTCCTTTATGAGATATACAAGTTTCAGTTTCCCAGTCTATATCTGGGTAGTTGAAGTCCCCCATAATAACCACCTTATTATGATTTGCCGCCTTGTCTATCTTGTTTAGTAGCAGATTTTCTGTGGACCCTGGTATTAGTAATTTATCATTGTTTTTGCCTCCATGTAATTCTACCCACAGTGACTCCACATGTTCATGTACCTCACTTATACAGTATCTTCCCGGAGTGTGGGCTTTAGACAGGACTTTACATAAAGGCAGACCCCTCCCCCTCTCCGGTTTTGTAGATCCTGTCTAAATAGACTGTAACCTTGTACATTAACCTTCCAGTCATAGCTATCATCCAGCCATGTCTCAGTTATACCCACTATGTCATAGTCCTCCTCAAACATCACTAATTCCAGTTCCAGTTTTATTAGTTAGGCTTCTGCTGGCTTTAGTATACATACATTTAAGAGGTTTATGTATATTTTTTACCCTACACTTTTCCTTCTGAGCTGTTCTGGTCCTTCCTTCCATTTCTTCCCCAGTCCCATTACCTTGCACCCGGTCTCTATCTGCACTATATTCCCATCCTATAACGTAATTACCCTCCCCTATAGTCTCTAGGTTAAACACTCCTCCAACCTTCTAGCCATCTTCTCCCCAACACATCTACCCCTTACCCATTGAGGTGCAGCCCATCCCTACGATAGAGCCTGTAGCCGACAGAGAATTCGGCCCAGTTCTCCAGGAACCCAAACCCCTCCTTCATACACCAGTTCTTGAGCCACTTGTTAATCTCCCTAATCTCCCGCTGCCTTTCTTGTGTGGCTCGTGGTACCGGTAGAAAGCTTTTGACCTAAATCCCTAAAATAATTTTTAAGGACGCTCCACCTTCCTCTAACTTTGTCATTGGTTCCGATTTGGACCATGACTGCTGGATCTTCTCCAGCCCATCCCAGTTATCTGTCAACCCGATCCGCGATGTGTCAAACTCGAGCACCAGGAAGACAACACACCATTCGATGATCCCAGTCTTTGTGACCGATCGCTCTATTTGTACACCTAATAATTGAGTCTCCCACTACCAGCACCTGTCTGGCCTGCCCTGCTCTCCTGGTCCCCTGCTTACTCGAGCTGACATTCCCCTGACTGGCAGAGGAAGTGTCTGGCTGCAGCAGTACTGTCCCTGAACCGACATCCCCCTCATCTGCCAACCATGCAAACTTGTTGGGGTGTGTCAGATCAGGGCTAGCCTCCCTGGCACTCTTCCCTCTACCCCGCTTTCTGTTACCCAAATAGCTACCTCACTTTCCTGAGCCTCCTCGCTACCACCCTCCCCCACATCTACCCTATAAAGTGCTTGCTCAGTAAACAGCAAACTCTTTTCCAAATTGTCAATGCTTCTCAGTGTTGAAATTCCTCCTTTAGCATACTCGGTGTGATTCCAAACTGGCAATTTGCTCACATTTTGAACAAAGATATGCACCCTGAAACGGCTGTTCCAGGACTGCTTACATCAGACAAGATGTGCACTGGACTGCGTTGTCAATAATGGAGCACATACTAAGTGGGGATTACGCGAGAAAAATACAATATAGTGCAGTGATAAGAATCTAACTTACTGTAGCCCCCTCCTAAAGTCCCTGAATCTCAAGTCACGTAATCTAAAGTCACACACTTAATACAAAGACACACTTAAACTCAAACACGCGAACGCTCACAAACTTGCGCTATTTGCCTGCTTGTATAAATGCAGCTTTCAAACCAGCCAGCTTTTTTTCCTCTGGATTCTTATAATGTGTGCCAGTGCAAAAAAATAAAAATGGCCTGTTGTGTGGCAGTAAAAAAAAAAAACTCCTCTTAGTGCTCCCAGTAGAGCCAGTGTCACCATGGTGCCTCCATAATGTGTGCCAATGCCCCTTACTGTGTGCCAGTACAAAAAACCCTTTCATAGTGCCCTCCGTTCAGCTAAGGTCCCCATAGTGCCCCCATAATTTATGTCAGTGTCAAATAATCCTATATAGTTCCCCCAGTAGATGCCCTCATAGTGCTCCTCCCCCTGTACCCATAGTGCCCCGCATAATGTGCCATTATAAAGTGCCCCTATAGAATGCCCCCAGTAGAAGCCCCCATAATGCCCCTCTCCTCAACTTCTCCATAGTGCCTCCTAGAATGTGTGTCGGTATATAATATCAACATATACGGCCCCCAGCAGATGCCCTTATAGTGCTATTCTCCCCCTTCCCTATACTGGGCAACAGCATAGTAATAATGAACACATACCTCTTCTAGGCTGCCCAGCTCAAGCGGCGCGATTACGTCATTGTGCCACCTGTATTGGCCTCTGATAAGCTACAGACACTAGGACAGAAGTCTATTAGAGGAACAGGGAAGGGAGATGCCTCTCCACTGCCCCCCCCCCCCCACCCCCACACCATTCCTCACCTTGGCCCTGCCGCCACTGCTTAGAATGGGCCCCCCTCCCACACTGGGCCCCTGTGCAGCTGAACCGGCTGCACAGGCGGTATGTCCGCCCCTGTATCTACCTATCTATCATCAATCTATCTATCGCTATCTATCCCTATCATCCTGATTTTCTTTCTGGTAATGGCATGTCCTGCGTGCACACAAAGCAGTTCTGTGTAAGCATAAGCCGCCCTGATTGAGCACTCTGCGTGTCTTCTATTACCTGCCTCAGAACATCTGCTTACATGCCTTTCTGCTTATTGACATCCACCTTCCCCAGGGGAAAGTCTCATCAATGTTGTTTTATCCCAGAGCTGTTGACTGGGGACAGACTCTCACTCTGAATCGGTGCTTTCTGGTCATTTTACACATGTAAATTATTGCATCAAATATAGAAGCACAATACATGAGCCCATCCTGAGTGGGAGAATACCACCTTTAAAAAAATAGAATCGAAAAGGTACGAGACAGATCATTGAAGCCAATGCATCTTTAATTTGTTACCTATTTGAGGACATTCTGCTGACTGAGATATTCCAGCCATACCATTGCCTCCTTGTAGAATTGAATGTCTTCTCTAATGCACAATTCTAAAATATCAATACTCTAAACTGGATTTCAGCGAAATGTCTCTCTCCTCTTGAAGTTTGCTGGTTCTGCAACTGAATAAACCTCAGGACAGAAAAGGGGCCAAGTGATTCCTCTGTAAATCCCAATCTTACTATGATAGTAAAAGAATGGTCACCACCCTGTACCTGATTATTATATGGAAGCTAAGAACGTGCATAAAGATCAGTCGGATGATAAAATACTAAATCAAGGCTATCAGAGTATGTAAATGAACAGTGTGTGATGAAAAATATTCATTGAGTAAAATGTCCCCTCTGCACCATTTAGCCTGCAGGCACAGATCGCGCTGTCGGCATATGTGGGCGGAGCCTGTAGCCCAGTAATCTGCATAAGCTCCGCCCACACGGTGCTGCAGAGCGATCTGTGCCTGCAGGGAAGAGAGGTATGTGAGCTTCAGGACAAGGTGAGTAGTTACTGTGTTTTTTGTTTTGTTTTTTAATACAGAGGGGGCACAGAGGGCTTTATTACTATGGAGGGGGCATAGAGGACTTTATTACTATGGAAAGGGCACAGAGCGAGGACTTTATTACTATGGAGGGGGCACAGAGGGCATTACTACTATAAAGGGGGCACAGAGGGTATTACTAATGCGAAGGTTGCACAATGGGCATTTCTACTATGGAGGGGGCACAGAGCCAGAGGGCATTACTACAAGGAAGGGGGCACAGAGAGCATTATTACTGTGATGGGGCACAATGGGGATTTCTACTATGGAGGGGTACAGAGGGCATTACTGCTATTAAGGGGGCACAATGGGCATTATTACTATAAAGGGGACACAATGGGGATTATTACTATGAAGGGGGCACAATGAGGATTATTACTGTGAAGGGGGTACAATGGGGATTATTACTGTGAAGGTGGCACAAAGAGGGCATTAGAGGGCATTACAACTGTGAAAGAGGCACAGAGAGGGCATAACTACCCTAATGGGGCACAATGTAGGCATAACTACTGTGAGAGGGCACAATGTGGGCATAACTCCTGTGAGGGGGCACACATCTGTACAAAACTACTGTGAAGGTTGTACAATAAGGGCAATACTGCTGTGAGGGGGTACACTTTTTTTTAAGTATTGGGGGGGGGGGGGGGTTCCAGAGAAAGGACCACTGTGTGGGACCATAATCCAGAAAGAATCTGGGACACTGCTTCCAGTAAGCATCAGTGTGCCAAGACAGCGGAGTGATCAGTGAAATTACAGCTTTACAAACAATGCTGCAGGTGAGGGACTATGGCTCAGACACCCATTACCCAGAATTATCATTAGGCCAGGCGAACATCAAGCCTATATCACAGTGGACACCTATATCCACAAGTGTCTTCTAGTGCCATTTAATTGCCACACAGCCAACCAACATACCTCCTCATCTGGTGCCAGAAACAGCACTTTGTGCTTTATATTACTGGAAGTAAAGAGAGACTGTTAATACTTTTAATTCTGCCTGATTCTTCAAACCCATTCCACTGCACCAATCCCCAAGGAGCAACGGCCTGAGGGAGTACACCGTGACACAACACTTCGTCAGGGTTGTTGGTTTTAAACACAGAGAGCAGGATCATTTACAGCGGCACCCCCATTGGGCTGCATTATTGAGCTGTAAACCATCCACCTGATATTGTATGGTGCCTTTGTACTGTATTATCCACTAAAAGAATGCTTCTAGGGGTAATTACCACTACATTACTGAATGCAATTTCACATATGAATTCAGACATACATAGAGAATTTGCAGATTATAAAATCTATGTTATAGATCTGCCCAATTAATGCTTAAAAATGCAAATGCTCTGTGCATGAGCCCTTAGGTTCCAAAAGACCAGTAAAGGGAGCCAGGGAGTTGAAACTAAATGGCTGGGGCAGCGGAGTATGGTTGTACAACGGGTACAGGAAGCTGAGGTGCAAATTTCCAAAATAAAGCTGGACAACCACAGAAATAATACATTTTTAGTAAGTGCCCACACAGCCTGCCTATCTAAATAGAAGATTCATAATTACCTGCTCCCCACCCCTACAAGCTGCCTCCGCTGTAGCCATGTTCCTTTCCCCACAGTGTTAACATAAGTAAGAATATTCGGTTTAGAGAGGCAGAATGTGGGCACTTGCTAAAAACATATTATTTCTGTGGTTGTCCAGCTTTATTTTGGAAATTTGCACCTCAGCTTGCTGTACCTATTGAACAATCATACCCAGCTGTCCCATCCATTCAGTTTCAACTCCCTGACTCCATTTACTGGTCTTTTGGACCCTGTCTGTAAACTTCCAGATGGATGGGGTCATGTGTGCTGCTGCAGCTAATGACTGGCCTCAGTGGTGTGTCCCTAAGTGGCATGTGACGTCCTCCTTGGAGACACATCACCACATAGGCCAGTCATTGGCTGCAGTTGTGCATGTGACTCTGTCCATCTGGAAGTTTTCAGATAGGGAATGAAAGACCAGTGAAGGGAGCTGGGGAGCTAGAACATTGCAGCTAGGAGCAGGTGAGAAAGTTTTATCCACACGTTCGGCAGGCTAGGGTTGAAATTTAAGACACAAAAAAAGCCAAACCAATCCTGTAAGAGACTTAACACTTACAAACAACTAAGGGGATTATAGTTTGTGCTGCCATTTTGCTTTTGTAATCATTTTTGATGTAGCCAGATGTGGTGACCTCCATCAAAAAACCCTTGAAAGCCACAACCCACTTTCTAGACCATTGGTCTCCAGTTGTTGCAGACCTACAACTCTCTGAATGCTGACAGCTAGAGCTAGATAGCCAAAAGCTGAAGGCCACTGATGTACTCAGAAAGTATTCAGGTCCACATTAGTCATTTCATTATCCTGTATGTTGATGGTTCCTTGGAACCTGGTTATGGTTTCCCCAGAACACAGCAGGAGCAAGGAGAGCAAGCAGATTTTAACCTGCTTAGCAAAACAGTGACCATATCTAAGCCAAGAATATGGCATTAGGAAAGAGATATAGAATGTCTTACGCAAGCCTACCCTAAGCTTATTTAGGTAGAAGGAGGAGTTGTGATTCTTTAAGAGGAGAACAATATTTGGGGTTTCTCCATGATGTTTGGAAGAACAGTTCTAGGCAGATATAGTAGCTGGGCATGTAAGAATAAAAGTCATAGTTTACAGTACATTAAAATGCAAGCATTTAATTGTTTTCCTCCATATTGTTCCCATACCAATCTTGTCGCTATTGTAAACTGAAATGTGTATTGAAATGAGTACCGGGTTGTATTACATATGTATTAAGGCAGATTTTTTGGCCTGTATTTGTAGGAGGGGCGGCAGCAGCCTTCATTAACCTCACAGGTGTTCCCCTCCGTGCTCAGCGTCGGTGCTGTGTACCCTCCCAACCCGCCCTTCTTTTTCTTGTTACATCTTACAGGGTATGCCCTCTTTTAGGCGTCTCTCCTACGCAGCGGTTATGGCACAATTCAAGCCGCTTAGATCTAGTTAGTTAGGCAGGTTGATGGTCACGTCTCCTCTAGTTGCCTTCGTCACACAGGTAGCCGTGACCACAAATCTATATGTTATCTCACCGTTTACTATATAGAGTTCCCTCACAAAATAATTAAGCTGTGGATTCCCTTGCTTTCCCTGCAGCATCCACTTTAACATTCTGTAATTCTTCTAGAGAAACTGACTTGACCTCCATTCCTGGTTCTCTTGCTCGTTCTGCCTGTGTAGCCATGCACCTATACATTTATACAAATGATATGCAAACTCTCCTAGTGTTGAATTGTGTTGCTCTGCTTCAGGGCATCCATGTGCTAGTCACAGGTTAAACGATAAAGGTTTGTCCTCCTCCAGGATGAACAGTCCCCCACATAATCTCTGAATAATCCATCTGCTTGTTGGTACTGGTAAAGAAGGAAGGCCGGGTCTATTTGATGTATTATAAGACGGCTCACTCCAGCCTAATTAATTTCTTATCTGTCTCTCCAGAATTGACTTCAGTCTTCAGTTTGCTGTGGAAAGTGACTGGCAGCAGACAGGCATCCTGCACTGGATGATACTGTGCACAATTAATAGATGAGCATAATAAAAATGCTCAGAATCTGCACTAAACAGTGGCATGCTCCCCGATGTCTGTGTTACCGTGACACAAGAAATGTTCTTCATAGCATTTCACAATCATAGGTCTGGATGGTCACCTAGCTCTCTGAAGGTAAACATGCCCATACCATGGGCATTTCTGAAGAATCTTGGCTATATGTAACACAAAGCTATACTACAAAAATGCTGTAAAAACCATCACAAGTTGATACGTATGAATTTGCAGTAGTAACAAGCATATATTTTTAAAAGAAATGTTTGCAGAACTGCTTCTATGGAAAACCATGTTCTTGGTAACACAAGTGTGATTTTATGCCTTTTTTATGATTAATTATACTCACCATTGAAAGGAAGGGTCAAAATCCCAAAACAGAATGTACCCCTTAGGCTCTGTTCACACTAGTATCATGGCTTCTGTTCATTACAGAGTCATGCCAGCTGTAATGGATCCCTTCATTTGCATTAGGGGTTGTATGGAGTGGGCTCACACGATGAGCTCCATACATGGCAGGTGCTAGGTGTATAATACAGCTAACACCCACCAGCATTGACCAGGAATCCAGATGACTCCAATCCCGGTCAGTTAAATCCTCAAATGCCTCTATCAATAACAACCGCAGCATCTGTGGTTTTAGTAGGAAGGAGGCTCCCTCTGTCATTCAATTGGAACCCCCATGCTGAAATCATAGGGCTCCAACTGGTTGTGATGACAGACTTGGGCCTTGCAAAGGCTTACTGGCCTGTCGTGTTTAGCTGGCTTTGAAGCTGAACCTGAGGCACAGCCTGACATATACTGCATTAGTATTTTGTTGCAGTCTATGGGACAAGTAATCAGAAGATTGCATGTTCAAGTCCTCCAAGGGGACTAAAAATTACAGTAAAACAATGGGGGGATTTATTAAACTAGTGTAAAGCAGAACCAAATTAGTTGGATTAGTATAAGAAATACAAAAAATTCGAATCACCCCCTTCACAGTTACAAACATAAAACTAAATACACATTAAAAAAGAAATATAAAAGGCATTGCCACATTCAAAAATGCCCAAACTATTAAGATATCAAAATAGTTATCATGTGAGGTAAACACTGGGAAAAAATAAAAATAGCCAATTTCAGGTTTTTTTTTTTATCATGTTACCCCATTTTCCCCCATCCCCAAAAAATAATAAAAAGTGATAAAAAATCATATGATAAATCAAAATCAAAATGATAATGAAAATTACAACACACCTCTAACAGAACTCTGTTGATGGAAAATTAAAAAGTTAAGGCTGTCAGAATATAGAGGACACTTTTAAAGGTTTTATTTTTTTAAGTAGTAAAATAGAATAGAAATTATGCAATTGTGGTATTGTCATAATCATAGTGACCCACAGAATAAGGCTTTCCTATAATTTCCAAGGAACAGTAAACACCTTAAACACTAAACATAACAAAGTCTGGCGGGATTTTTTCCTATTTTCCAATGCATGCTGTGGTTAGTCAAATGATGCCATTAACTTGTCCTGAAAAAAACCCTCATAGGGATTATTGAACGGAAAATTAAAAAAGTTATGGCTCTTGGAAGGTGAGAAGGAAAAAAATATGTAAAAATTAAAATTGGTCTGGTTCTGTTTAAATAGGTGCTCCCCAAATCCTATTGACTTATAAACAAGAATAGTGCAGCAGACTACGCTCTTCTTGTTTTCAAAAATCAACAGGATCCCAATGGAGAGAAGAAAATTACAATGTGAACAAAGCCCTTGTGCTGCATTTATTTCTCCATAAAAGCTTCTATTATGAGCAGTTGTGGAACTGGACTTCGTCACAGGGCAGCTCCAGGACACTAGCCACAGGAACAGTTCCAGTGTGGATGGCAGCTGACCCACTGGAGTCAGAGACACCGGTGTGAAGCACAACGGGTTAGGCAATACTCAGGAACAGGCAGAGTTCAGGGTAGGCAGAGTTTGTGTGAATCCGTTAAACTAGTCTGAGGTCAGGGCGGGCTGTTAAGGGTCAATACAGTAAACAGGTTAAGATCAGGCAGCAGAGGGCCAGAATCGGTAAACAGGCAGAGGTTGGTACACTGCGGGCTGACAAACAGAACAGCACACCTTCACTAGAGACTAGCAAGACAGAAAATGAAAAACAAAAAAATTAGTGGCAATTCTGGAGGAGCTGCTCAGCCCATGACACTGTAGCGTGTCTTTAGTTAGGGGAGCAGCCCGACCGCATGTGGACCGCAGTAATCGACTAACCCCAGCAAAATATGCATACAATGGAGGATATCGACGCGGTCCACATGCACCACAAGAGCAAACTACACAGAATGTAGCAATCATAGAGAACACACAGAGAGAATGCACCAAACAGATATAACACTGACTATGCTGGCAAGACATAAGTAAAGGTATTAAAAGCTGAGACTTTTGCCAATATGTTCCAGTCATGAAGATATCGGAGCCCACATGCACCACGTCACGGTTTCTCAGCATGGCAAGAGGTCCTAACCACTGCTCTGACTATGGTGTGAACACGGTCTGGGGCTGGGCAATTGTGGGGAGCTTGGCTGTGAGCTGAATTATATCATCCCCAGACCGTGTTCACACCATAGTCAGAGCAGTGGTTAGGACCTCTTGCCATGCTGAGAAACCGTGACGTGGTGCATGTGGGCTCCGATATCTCCATGACTGGAACATATTGGCAAAAGTCTCAGCTTTTAATACCTTTACTTATGTCTTGCCAGCATAGTCAGTGTTATATCTGTTTGGTGCATTCTCTCTGTGTGTTTTCTAGAGACTAGCAAGCAAGATAACCTAAAGCTCAGGCACCATCCTCTAGGGGAAAGTGCCTTAAGTACACAGTAGGCCCTAGCCAATGGCTAGGGCAAACTAAGATGCATGCGCTGGACCTTTAAGCATGCTCGCCCCCTTTAGAGAAAGACCCATGGGACCTGGAGGAGAAGCACAAGCTGTAGCCTGCAGCAGGTGCGTGTGGAAAGTCAGTGGCCTGCTGCAGAGAGCCAGAGGAGGAAAATCATGTCCGGGCTGCTGGAAGCCTCTACGTGTGAACATGTCTCATTCTTAGCTTGTCCATAATGCATGTTCTAGGTCAGTGATGGCGAACCTTTTAGAGACCGAGTGCCCAAACTGTAACCCAAAACCCACTTAGTTATCGTGAAGTGCCAACACGGCAATTTACCCTGAATACTACAGTCCAGTATAGTATATCTTCCATGTACTTTATCATTTAGCTATAATATCCTGCCTACATTCAGTACGCTGCCTGTGCTGTTCATAGTGCGCCCTGTGCTGATGAATGGCAGGAGAAGGCATATTGGTACACCACATCATGGACTTTTTCAAGGGTGCAAGTGCCCACAAAGAGGGCTCTGAGTGCCGCCTCTGGCACCCGTGCCATAGGTTCGCCATCACTGTTCTAGGTGCATTTCTTCCATGTCTACCCAATAACCAACAAAACCTGTATACAAAATACCTTGACACTTATCACCTCTGTAGTCACTATGCAGGTGCAGACATATCTCAAGGACACCCACACCTTTATTGCAATTAACTATTATGAATTTCCAATGAAAAGACAGAAGATATTTCTTAAGAACTTAAGAGCTCTTTCTACTCGTCTACTGTTGGGGTAGAAATAGGCCATAGAGCTGCCAGAAGTTGTTCCTCCCATACATTAAGTGATGTTACAGCCTTCAGAAGAAGCAACAACAGAATTTCAGTACACACATCAATAAGCCTTCTAGATGTTAAATGCCCTGGAGATAAACACGTGAAAAAGGTTTTACAGGCTGTGAGATAACAGGTTGGATAATATTTCCGCCCAGCATGCCCTAGTGATGTGCTATGATGTAATAATATAGCGTAATACCCGCGTTCTTCTGCATGAGTTCCATTATACGTCGCTGTACACACATACTGTAAGGACATTTAACCCTTTTTATGTACTCCAGCACTGTACCCAGCAAGATGGTGCTTTGATAGCCGGTGAACCACCTGTTTAGGGTCCAATTTTGTAAATCATACTGATTTGGGTAGATAACGGTAATTTCTCATCACTTGTTAACCATTTCTCTATTAATTCCGATCAGTGGTTAATCCAGATGACTATTCCTTTAATCCCGCCTGGACTCAAAGAACATTTATTAACTTTCTCCCTAGACTAGGTTTCTGTAGAAGAAGGATTGGGAGCAGCTCAGCACCACTGGCTGGATGACTAGAGCGTGACCACTATCCGTGTACCATTCATGAGGCGGAGCAGGTGAATACAGTAGGTGGAAACATCTTTATTTTATAGCTTTTTGCCTATTAATATAACGTATAAACGTACAGAATTTACCCTTTGAAATTGAACACTGTGTTTGCATTTTCTATCTCGTTATACCGATATATATTATCTTTCAGGTAACCTACAGCTAAGGACGTGATGACAAAAATCAGCTCTGCTACATTTGATAAACGCACCCTCTTAAAAATGATTGCTTAATTCAATGAACCCTGATACAAATGAATGAATCATTCCTACCAACTCACTGCCCAGGCTACTGCCCAGATGCACCCTGTCCTGCCCGTTTCACTTATTTTACCCCCAATACCATTTCCGTGCAGAAAAACATATTCATTGAAACAGACGAGTAATAATATTGGATGTATTTTTATGTTACAAACATGTAATATATGATATTGCTGTATCCTAGCATCAGGTATATAACATATCTGCCTAGTAGGTGAGAGCTCTTCAGCCTGAACCAACGAGTCTGCACACTCGCTCCACTCGCACGTATATGTGACGGTTTGCAGGTTTATATCGGGTTAAATGAAGATTGCGGTTATAGCTAATTGTAGGCGTCCAGTACGATTTAGCATTTCTATAAAATATCCCATTTATAATTTAAACTACCTAAATGTTTAGCCTAATAATGCATCATTGGTATGAATATTGTATTAAGTTATGAATATATTTATCCAGGGAACGGTACGCATCGTATATAGGGATTGTGGGTGCAGAAGCTAAGCATGCAGGGGGTTAACGTGACTTTGGTTTGGGTGAGCCTCACCTGTATATCTGAGCTTTGCAACAGATTCTGTTGTAATGAACTGAGAGCGATTAAAGCAGAATGCCCAACGGAACATCTGGGGATTCTGCCCAAGGGAGAACCACAGAGCTTGCAATCAATAATGCAGAGCTTGTCAAGGATAATCAGCTGAGGTCTTTAGGACCGCTCAGGAATCCTGGAGTGGAGCTAGTATAAGGTTTGCAATCTCTTGTTTGCTGGCATTTGGAAATCTTCTCTCCAAACAGCAAGACAACTCTCTCCTCCTCCTTCTGCGTGTGCCAGCAGCACCCCCAACTCTGCCCTGCTGCCCGCCTGCTGCTGCGTACGCTTAGGGTAAGCCTCTCCCACCCCACCCTGAGAAGAGAGGTCCCTGGCTCATCTGATTGAAACATGTGTCCCCTTTCCTACACCTCACAGCTATGTGTTTTGCAGTAAGTTGGAGGGACAGACTGGTCACCACAAGGACAGCAAGGTCCCCACCCATCTTGCCAATGCTAATTGGGAGTGATTGATGCTGCCTCTCAACAAATCTCTATTCTAAATACAATGAGAGCAGTGGCTGCTGTGCATTTCAGCACCGCGGACCAGCAACGTCGCCACACACTGCACATCTGGAGGACGGCAGTGGAGCAACCTCAAAAAACATCTGGGAAGCACCTCCAGGAAAGCAACTCTTGATTTTAGGTCTGGTCTTTTTGTTTTGTTCCTTTCTTTTTTTACAGGATCTAAGAGGATAACATGCACTTTATTTCTCAGAAAGTCCTTCCTGACAGCAAGAGCACAGGGGGTCCCAGCTCCTTCTGAAGAGATACTGGTCTTGTCATGGATGATAGGAGGTGATGATCTCCTGAACTCTTTGGATACCCATTCCAGATCGGAAAGGGGGCTCATTCTCCTTAAAGAGAATCTGGATAAAATACTCCTGTTCACTAATGAGCACCAATAAAAGGATTATAACTCCTCACACAGGGACTTCTCTCTAATTAGGACACGGAGAGCCTTCCTTCAGTAAGTACATACTTTCCCGAATGTCTTTTTCCCTCATTTGCATTTCTTTTATTGCAGAAATCTTCTGCAAGCTGAGATTCAGGTGAACCCCTCGGGGGTTGCGGAGAGATGTGGTAGAGGGTTCTCTCTTAATTGTTCCTTATTTTTGTCAAGATGAGCTTTGAGGATGTCACTCTTTGAACCGGTTCCTGTATCTTTGCTCTGTGTCTTGCTGTTATGTGCAAGATACAGCCTTTGAAAGCACTTCTTTCTGATGTCTGCTATCAGCATGTGTGGAGGTGACTGGTGAGCACCCACCGTTCCATAGACCAGCACACCTAGGTTAATAGGCTTCCAACTCAATGGACTCTTGTGCGTCTGAGATAGGGAAATTAGATTGTGAGGCCCAATGTGCAACACTAAGAAATGTCTGTAGGAAAGCCACTATCTATAGCTATTACAGGGCAATGCATAGACCCTATTACCATATATCAAAATGTAGATGGAGAAGCCCCCTGCTAATAGATATACATGCTGACAGCTAGAAGAACAAGCAGTCTGCATGACTTACTGCACTTGGCTTATCAGTACTTACTGCTTCAATCAATGACTCCTTTACTGACCTCCTTCAGAGTCAATTGATGATTCCTCCTGGGTTAAAACAAAAAAGAAAGCACAGAAGAACAGAAGGAATCCATGACAAGGATGCGGCTTTAATTCCAAATTTCAGTGTGTTGCTGTCCTTTTACCCATCTCACAATGCTGATGCTCCAGTTTTGCGAGTGGCTGTGAGCGGAGCGACTGTCTGTAAAGAGCACTCCATCCATTAACATCTCAGCATAGAGAACATTAGCAGTCAAATTGGTCCCTGAAGGAAAGCGGAGGAGTCACGGAGCTCCCCCTAGTGGAAACAGATGGCATGGCATCTACTGGAACAACTGGTTGCTTAAGGAAAGGTGATATGGTGGCAAGGAAAGGGTCTGTGTGACTTTACTGACAGCGCAATGCAAATCCCAGCGTCCTTGGTCTTTCAAACAGGTATAGGATCTCCTATGCTTGAAGGGTTCTTCACGTATTAAGGTCTTACCTCTAACTTCTGTGGGACAGACATAATTATAGAGCGTATTTGACCCATGGGATTGATCTGAGAGCAATTTCGCTTATGAAAGATTTTTCTAACCCCCCTCCATGAGCAGAAATTGTCCATCTCTGCCCTTAGGGTTTTTGTAAAAAATTCAGTCAGTAATTCAGCAGTATCTGAGAGGTTGAACATGATGGACAGGTGTCAATATCATCCTATATCATATCATAGGTAAGCACTAGTTACATTGTGATATACACTGCGCGCTCCTCCGCAGTCAGTCATACTGGATCCAGTTCATTCTAGACAGAAATAGGAATCCATTTACTCAAACAAAGACTTTACCGGAATAGAAGATTCAAATATTCTTCAATTCAAATTGAGTGGTACTAAAACAGTATGTTCAACTGCTTGTATACCACTGGTATGAGAATGGAGCCGGGTTCTTAAAGGGGACTTCCACCACAAGGCTCTAGCGGTCTAGAATCACTGCATACTATGGGAAACACCATAATAGGGTTCCACTAGTGACACTGCACACGAAACCCATGGTAAATGCAGTCAATGTCACTCTGCATTCACATCTCGCTTTTTAACGGAGAACACGGAAATTAAAGTGAAGCTGTAAACTTATGGGTGACACTTCCTGTGAATATTTAGCAGTAGTGATCTCATTCCCGCACCACGAAAAACATCCCAATTATCAGACTGTGCATCAGGATCCAGCTCCCATCCACAGCAGATAAACCCACTCGAGTGTGAGGCCATTTTTACTGATACGACAATAGCTACTCAACTCCAGCTCGCGTCCAGCATCTGTCACTCCTTTCCGTCCTTAGGAAGCCTAACGCTGGGGTGACATGGGGATTGTGGTTAACCATTCAGCCGTGTTTTCTTAAGCAAAGAGACCTAGTTGCAGGAGTCAAAACTGAATGCTTGATAGAAATCTACAGATAACGTGTGTATAATGTATTCTTGCAAATGTAGCAGAGCTGGGTTTGTTGGAAGCTGAATTTGTCATTTGGCATAACTCATTTTTGGTATCACAGTGGGTTTTCTGTGCTTTCCATGGGGCTGCAGGTAAAGCCACTATGTTATGTGAGCTACCAGAGGAAAAGGTGCTTTCTATATCTTACAGGGATAAACCTAGGAGAGGCTTTTGCAATAGACACAAAATTATTGGAAGAAATTTTGTTAAACTATTTATACATATACTTAAAGGAAAATCATCAAGCTATATTGGTTATTAAGTCCATACATGTACAAATGCTAGGAAGATAGGTAGATAGATAGACAGAAAGAAAGCGATAGATAAATTGCTTGATAGATAGATTAATAGATAGATAGATTACAAATATATTGATGATATCTTTCCTGGCATATCATCCATGTATAATAGCCATACCCTCAGAGATGGTTCCTAGGTGTGCAGCCATGTAGGGAATATATATTTATATATGCAGTTATCGCCCTTGTGGTGCCTGTCTATGGGATGTCAAAATGAATCTAGAAGACCGTGGTCAGGAACCATTGAGAGGTCCTTTCCTGGGATGTAGAATAGTCGGCAGGCTGCTTTTACTGTCCTTATTACTCATCAGTGAGGAAAGAAGATGGAAAGATCTAAATGAAAGCAGGAATCGTTTGGTAGAGATGACATCTATAACCAGTCTCAAAAATATTGATGGTGGATCCTTTCTGAAGTGAACATGAATGGCAGGAATACATCTAACATCACCTATTATAGAACCTGAGAAATGTCAAGGGTCTCCTTATTTCCTTGCCGGAAAGAAAATGAGGTCAAGAATCTCTTAATTCTGTGTCTTGTCTTATGACTCATTTCAGCTTTTTTTTTTTTGCTGTAAAGAATAGAAAATTGGCCAAGAAATCCCACTCATGCCTCCAATCTCTTCATTACCCTGGAAATTGGTATAATATGTATCTTCTCTAATTGTAGGCTAAAAATGCCGTCCTCGTAATTCTACAATGTATATCGCGGGCAGCCAGCTGTTCCGGTTATGATAGCGCCATCGTTTTATGGCGGATTTTATGGCCAGCGACCTTAAATTCCCCAATCAGAGGAATCTTTAAAAAAAAGACTAATAAGTCTCTTTTATGAAATAGCGATTTGTAAGGAATGTACAGGATCATATTAGGTACAGATATCTGTTCTTTTATTGCTGTGTCTAAAAGGAAAGGAACTACAGTGGCGTATCACTGATTTCATTACTTGAGATATGGATTCCTATTAATAACCATTAAAGCTAATAACCCATTGTAATGTATGAGGGCCTATCTATGTATCTATATATCCATCCATATCTAATTATCTATCTATTACTCTATCTAATTCTATCTACGTATTATCTGTCTATCTATAACTTATCTATAGGTTATCTATCTATTATTCTATCTATCTATCTAATTCTATCTATCTATCTAATCTATCTATCTATCTATCTATCTATCTACGGTATTACCAATTCTATCTATAATTTATCTATCTATCGATCTATATCTATCTGTCTATCTATCCATAGCTATCTGCCTGTCTATCTATCTATCTATCTATCTATCTATCTATCTATCTATCTATCCATCCATATCTAATTATCTATCTATTACTCTAATTCTAATTCTATCTACGTATTATCTGTCTATCTATAACTTATCTATATGCTATCTATCTATTACTCTATCTATCTATCTAATTCTATCTATGTGTTATCTATCTATCTACGGTATTACCAATTCTATCTATAATTTATCTATCTGCTATCTATCTATCTATCTATCTATCTATCTATCTATCTATATCTATCTGCCTGTCTATCTATCTATCTATATCTATCTGTCTATCTATCTATCCATAGCTATCTGTCTATCTATCTATCTATCTATCTATCTATCTATCTATCTATCTATCCATATCTAATTATCTATCTAATCATCTATACCTTATATATGTCATGAAAATGTTGCTATAATTCTTACAACATGCTAGATGTCCATTTAAAGTCCCAGTTTTTTAGGATTATCTGTAGTCATCAGTACTGCAAAGACCTGTACGTATAATCAGACATAAGACTATCATGTCAGTTTTCTTTCAGTAAAGTAATGCGCTCATGAAATGCTAAAATAAACAAGGCTTACAATTATACTGCTCAATCCAATACTCATTTATTTTAGATTGTGTTATTGAGCATTGATGCAAATTTACAGTTATACCGTAAGTACGTACAGCTGTAGAAGGGGAGAGCTTAAGTCCCTGGGGCTGCTTTGTTTGCGAGTTCAGATACCTAACTACGTATCTTTGCAGTCCCACGTAAAATAAATGAATGTTGCTAATTGTGACCATCTCTAGTGTATAATTTTTTAGCCATTCTAACAATGTCATACAAATTGAATTTGGTGCTGATGACCAGGCCGGAGGGGACACCTATACTATACTCCCACTACTTTGCAAAACTGAGGGAGGTTATATGCAAACAAGATTGTATGTATCCTGTGAATATAGTAAAATAAGTAACTGGTATATTAAATAGCTAGTTCTGAAGGTACAGTATCTGTAGGTTAACAGGTAGAGGATACAGAAATTCTATTCAGGCTGTAGTAGCAGAGGTAGTGATGCCTAGGTTAGACTGAAGCCTGTAAGTGAATCTGACAACTTGCTTATCTGCGAAATTCACTTCCAGTCTTGATATCGGGTACAATACATAAGACATGATAAGAATATATGATATCGGGTACAATACATAACACATGATAACAGTACATATTATATTGGGTACAATACATATCATATCGGGTAGAATACATAAGACATGTAACACTACATATCATATCGGGAACAATACATAAGACATGTAACACTACATATCATATCGGGTACAATACATATCATATCGGGTACAATACATAAGACATGTAACACTACATATCATATCGGGTATAATACATAAGACATGTAACACTACATATCATATTGGGTATAATACATAAGACATGATAACACTACATATCATATTGGGTATAATACAGAAGACATGATAACAATACATATCATATCGGGTAGAATACATAAGACATGTAACACTACATATCATATCGGGAACAATACATAAGACATGTAACACTACATATCATATCGGGTACAATACATATCATATCGGGTACAATACATAAGACATGTAACACTACATATCATATCGGGTATAATACATAAGACATGTAACACTACATATCATATTGGGTATAATACATAAGACATGATAACACTACATATCATATTGGGTATAATACAGAAGACATGATAACAATACATATCATATCGGGTACAATACATAAGACATGTAACACTACATATCATATCGGGTATAATACATAAGACATGATAACAATACATATCATATCAGGTACAATACATAAGACATGTAACACTACATATCATATCGGGTATAATACATAAGACATGATAACAGTACTTATCATATCGGGTAGAATACAGAAGACATGTAACACTACATATCATATCGGGTATAATACAGAAGACATGTAACACTACATATCATATCGGGTACAATACAGAAGACATGATAACAGTACTTATCATATCGGGTAGAATACAGAAGACATGATAACAATACATATCATATCGGGTATAATACAGAAGACATGTAACACTACATATCATATCGGGTATAATACAGAAGACATGTAACACTACATATCATATCGGGTACAATACAGAAGACATGATAACAGTACATATCATCTCGGGTACAATACATAAGACAGGATAACAGTACTTATATCGTGAACAATACTTTACGTTACAGAAAAAATATAAAGAACTTGATCTTTGAGACATTAAATAAGCAGAACGACAACTTTGTAAGGGTTGACATGTAATATAACCACATAACAGAAAGGAATCCGTACATCAATCCAATGTACAGTACAGTATGTTCCTGTGCTGTGAATATCTGTATGAAGGGATGTGAGCCCTTCCCTAAGCAAAGCACTTTGATTTCTTCTAGGGTAGGTAGAGGGAGCCCCTAGTGGTGAATGATGAGCGTTCATTAGACTGTGTCTATACCGGAGTCACCACGCTCGGTATTATGTCACAGTCATTGATCATATCATACCTGAATGCTTTAATACGTGCAGATATAGCAGAGCTGAACTGGTCATTTAACTCTTTGGGGCTGCTTTGTTTGTGCCTGCCTTAAACATATGATAATGCAGTAAATTTACAAAAAATTTGATATCAAGGCGAGTTATGCCAAATAAGGAACATAGTATTCACTTTATTGGAAGGAATTTAATTCTTGAATTTGGAATGTATTTATTTTGCCTTGAATTTTCTTTTCTTTTTCTTTTTTTCTTTTGCACAAGGACATGTTAATAAGATGGTCGCCTAAATTAGCCCTGATGTAACATTGACCCTGAAGGACCCCCAGAATGAAGCAGCTTTACACCAGCCTTTCTGTAGGAGATGAATGTCTAATAACTGGCACAAAACACGTCATAATAACATGTTCACAGCCATGTAAGGACACGTGTACACTGCAGTAAGGACACACGCGTGTAAAGATTGGTTACTGAGAAATTACAATGGACAATCCGCTGCATTATTACATTGAGAAATTCAGCTCTGCTACATACCGAAATAACAGAGTTTAGTTTGTTTCCTGTGCAGATATCATATCAGGGAATCAACCAGTAGCCCCTACAGACAAACCCCATCCTTTTCTCTAGGCCAGCATATTAAAACATTGTTTTCCCTGGGCTTCATAGCCGTGGATGTACATATGTGACACATCTTTCTATAATGTCTGACGTGGGACAGATTCATGAAACTGTCTAAAAGAAGAAAACTGCAAACCAATCACGGCACAGCTTTCATTTTTCTGGAGCGCTATTGAAAATGAAAGCTGCGCTGTGATTGGTTGCTATAGGCAGCAAATACAGTTTCTGTTTTCTTTTTGTTTCATAAACCTCTTTAAATGATTTTTCCCGACATATACAGGGTCCGGCTTTGTCCTACACCACAGAGGTCATTGTACAGACCCCCCGGCTTGTATGGCTTTAGCATCTTTGGCCGCCTATGTCGTGCCACCACCGTCTAGTTTCCCCTCTGAAATTTCCACAGAATCCATAATATTCCTCAATGCAGAGTTAATAAATGTACATGTGGATACGGCCGGCTCCTGTCCGTCCTCTGATTTCACAGTATCGTTGTTTGTCGTAGACAATCGCCTCCGTGTAGTCATTATCTAATGGCGTGTTATATACTGGGGTCAGACCAGTTTCTGAAATCAAATACATCCAGCGGCGAATGAATTTTTATATATTTTCTCCTTATACATGACTTTTAATGTGAATGGCGCTTCCTCGCAATCATCTATAATGTTTCCCATGCATGTCTATGGGATAGCAGCCGAGTATATGGAAATAAGATGCATCGGAAATGAGGAGATTTCATCTCGCGCGCTCACTGTTATTAACTCTTTAGGGGTTAGGCCATTTCTGCAGTCATCAATCAGTCCTTCAAGCGTTCCCATGCTCGTGCTGCATGAACCCCTCCCTTTTATAGCTCTCCACTTACATGCCTGACATTATTACAGATAATGGATTCCGGGGGCTCTACGGCTTTCACCGCAATGTCTGTCTAGCCTCCATTGTCATAGACTATAGGACAAGACATTACACGTGTACCTTCCACCAATCAGAAAATCCATTATCATTGTCATTAACGCTTTGCTAAGACCATGGCGTTCTGTCCTGTCCCGGGACATTTTTGTCTGTTTTAAAGAATTTAACTGATCGTAACATCAGAGTGTAATTCCAGGAGGCCTGCACAGGTTGAAGCTATGCATTCAGCATATATGGGGTCATTTATCAAACTGGTGTAAAGTAGAACTGGCTTAGTTGCCCATAGCGACCAATCAGACTCCTCCTTTCATTTTCCAAAGGAGCTGTGAAAAATGAAAGGGGGAATCTGATTGGTTGCTATGGGCAACCAAGTTAGCTCTACTTTACACCAGTTTGATAAATGCGGTTTTATCTAGTCCCATGAACTCCCATAATAGAAGTAGACTGCCAGGACTGCAGTGAAGAATGACAGTAATAATGACAGGTTACAGTAATAATGAGAGACAGGGATGCAATGCTACTAGTACATCAGTTTCAAAGGGGTCATCCAGGAATTGATAATGGTGACCTATCCTCAGCATAAATCATCATTATCACATCTGCGAGGGTCCAGATTCTAGCACCCCTACCGATCAGCTGTTTCAGGGAGCCACTGAGCTCACCAGAAGTCTGATGAGAACAGCGCCATACGTTGTATAGTGGTTGTGCTTAGTATTGCAGCTCAGCCCCAATGACTAGAATCTGAGTCTTAACTAGGCCAAGTGAACAATGTACGGTGACATCCAATTGCCTAAAAGAGGCCAAGTTGCTTACAGAGTGCTAGCCTCTTCGAACAGCTGATTGGTGGGGGTCCCAGGTGTTGGTCCCCCACCGATCTGATATTGATGACCTATCCAGATGATCAGTCATCAATATAAATTCCAAGATAACCCCTTTAAGGAAAAATGATGCACTGCTGCCCTTAGTGAGGCCACCTCAACATTACACTGACACCTAGGCACAGAGACTGCGCTTGCATGGGATAGTGGGCTGCATGAAAAAATGAAATATAAAATCTAATTCTCAAATTACCCATGATAGTCAGAAGCGTAGGGGGGACTGTATCAAGCCCTTTATTTTAGTGGGGATCCTAGCAGATGGACCGCCATTGATCCTACTCTTATGGCATACTGTGTCAAGAGATAAAGCAATGTAAGTGTTGGGATAAACCCTTTTGTTTTTGGAAAACAATCTTTTTAAAAAAAAAAAATAGTGTTCCAGTTAATATTTATAATTTTTACTTAAATAAAGGACCCAGGTTCCATCCTCTCGCTGTTTCCTAATGCTTTCTAATAATTCTACGAGTTATATCAGGAACTTGCTGTGTGTGGGCACGGTGAAGTGTTGACATTGGCTCTAACAGCTCCAGATATAACAGATTGATGTACTTTGCTTGTAAAAATGACTAAAAACAGTTATTCTAAGCAAATTTTCTAGTGATTTTGCTAGGGACAATCAGTGCAAATTGCCAATTTCCTTTGGACCGACGCCTGATTGAATTAATTTCTCTGTCTCGCAGAAAATGAGCCTTTTAGCTAATTTAAGTTTCATTATTCTGCGCAGAGAATCTGTTTAGACTCTGAAGTGGGTGCTGTGAATGAGACCAATTTTCGTTTATTAATTGCAAGGCAGCTCAGATCTAATTTAGCATTTAATACTTTTCACTGCACATCTTGAACGACTCACAATGGTGGCCATATTTAATTATTGCATAAGAAGGACTCCTCATTAAGTATTTCCCCAGTAAGTAAGCATTTGGGCCACAAGCATTTTGTATAATGAGAACACCTTAAAGGGGCTCTCCAGGAGGAAAATATTGATGACCTATTTTATTGATGACAGAATACCACCGATCAGATTATGATGACCTATTCTGAGGATAGGCCATCAATATTAAACTCCTGGAAAACCCCTTTAAAAGCTTTTTCTGGGAATATTACCTATCAAGGGAAGGTCCCTAGCCTGCATCACCTACTATTATTCCCTTCTCTACTCAAATCCATACATTGCTATCTGGAGAGATTTGCACTATGAATTGCTTGAACTGTGTTTTTATACTGTTGGATGTACTACAACACCTAATCTGCACTTTAGTCAAGAGAGCTGTTTGTTTTGTACAGCTGGCCTGGTTACTAACTCCTGCACCATACGTCATCCACCCTATACCTCCTGCTTTGCATCCACACCAAATCTCCTAAATCAAGGGCACCCCAACTACCATCAGACAGGAGCCCCAACATCAGGGTGTACCCTGAGGGAAGAAAGGGCGTACCCTCCTTTCAGTGCCCTAGTCCTAGGGAGCATGGGTGTGAGTATTGCCGCAGTGATTGCTGCAACCAGAGTCACTAACACTCCCATCCACCGCTCCGCTTCTCCCTGACTGCGGCACCTCCACCGCATCGGTGCTCCAGAACAGTATTTGTATACTGTTCAGCAGAAATGACATGTAGAACTACCCACAGGGATGTTGTAGGGTACCTCAATGTACTTCAGCACTTCAGCAAAGTATCCTGCTTAAAGAGGACCTTTCACCTAAAAAAAAAATTTAAACTAAGACCATAGCTTTACTTACATGCCCCCATGAAGTCTTGATCGTTTTTTCTTTTTTCAAACTGTGCCCCCGTTTGTCCGCTATGCCCCCCGGAATAATTCCCGCCGTCTATGCTAATGAGCCAGCCTCAAATGGGCTGGCTTTAAAAGTTCTCCTCGGCGTGCCTTCTATCTTCTCCCTGGCACGGAGCGCATCCAATCAGCGCGCTCCGCTCTTAGCCAGGGAGAAGACGCTCCAGTTCTCGCGAGACTTCAGAGAACTGGAGCGATTTAGTCTATCCGGCTAAGAGCGGAGCGCGCTGATTGGATGCGCTCCGTGCCAGGGAGAAGATAGAAGGCACGCCGAGGAGAACTTTTAAAGCCAGCCCATTTGAGGCTGGCTCATTAGCATAGACGGCGGGAATTATTCCGGGGGGCATAGCGGACAAACGGGGGCACAGTTTGAAAAAAGAAAAAACGATCAAGACTTCATGGGGGCATGTAAGTAAAGCTATGGTCTTAGTTAAAAAAATTTTTTTAGGTGAAAGGTCCTCTTTAAGATACATGCCCCCGAAGAGTACTCTAGATAATTGACATCCAGTAATCTGACAGAGTACTAAAAAGGTCTTGACCCATAAATGTCTTATCTATAGTCTACTCCTGGTGAACACTAGTCTGTCAACCAAACATCATTAACCATTGACCAGATCCACACCATTCTGACTTTCAAAAATTTCTAAAACATTAATGATATCAGTTGGAGGCTAAAGGCAGATGTATGCATGGTTTTGTTTCGACATACTGCAAAAGCCTATTTCTCATTTTATGTAGTCACAGGCCTTTGTGTGATGTAGATATCTGTATGTAGCTTTCTATTTAGGAAGATGCCAAGGCCCTAATGGTATTTGCTCACTCAGATGTGTAAACCAAGAAAGAGAAATTTGCTCACTTAGATGTGTAAACCAAAAGAGAAATTTGTGAAGAACTTTTGAAAGGTAGTATGAAAAAGTAGACTAGCAGCCTTGTTTCCCAATATATATTGAGTAGTCTCAGGCTACATGGTGTAGAATAGATACTACAGAAGAAATCTGGAATAACAAGAACTTCAGAAAGCACATTTACAAACCTGAGTCTTAAAATGGAGATGCCGTGAAAGTTCACACTGACCTCTATAAAACAACAGACAAGAATTAGACTAGAACAAGTGAATACGAGGGTAGGATATATATCAATATATTCATATAAAACATATTTTGAGGGGTTTATTTTTCAGTTAGGCAGTACTATACCTTTGAAAATGAAATACTAAATATTATCCTTAAGTAGCAAATTATAAAACCTCCTATATAGATGGATACTCCACTATTATTTTACTGTTGTTGTGAGAGGAAGGTGTTATCTCAAAGGTAATCATCATGATAATTATATGTGTAGAATTGTGATAATGATAGGGCTGCTCTATTGTTTACTTGATGGGCCAAAATAAAGATGCCCACAGAAGAACATTGCTTTTGATAAGTGTAATGTGTGATGCTCTAATTGTGTCACTCATCCACCTTCCTTCTCTGGTCACAGTGAATGGTCTGAACGAGAAAGTCAAGCTAGGCTTTTTACTGTGCTAAAAGTCCAAACAAAGGAGAAAGTTAAAGAGCCAGTACAGGAAAATGCATGGAGTGACTTTAAAAAAAATATATCCAGAAAACCATCTGTCTGTTTTTAGTAAAAAATTAATTTAAAAAAGTATATTCACATATAGGCTGTTAATATGTGATAATAAAAGTGCTGTTGAAGGCGTCCCTTTAAGTTACACTATGAATTTGTTCCAAGACTAGAAAATATTGCAACTTAAAACCATAACTATGTAGCAAACTAATAATATTAGTCATTCTATATAGATGATGATAGCTTCTTCAAGGTCAAATAAGCAATCATGTACAGTAGAAAAAGTGTGCAACAATATTAAACTGATGCCCCCCTCAGCTGGTGCTTGATGGAGAAGCTTATCCTGGCACGGGCAGAAACTACATGTAGCACATATAGAGTGTACTATACATGTGGCACAGAGAGCAGAACAGCACCGTTGAGAGCAGTGCAGTACATGTAGCAAAGGTAGAGGGCGCCATATAAGGGGTACCCAGATCAGGACTTTTAGCGAGCTATTACATCCCCTTTCAGTATACTGTATCCTTGAAATGTAACTGCCCATGAAGTAACTGGTGATTACCATTATGTTAAAGGCGTTATCCGGAATTTTTATATTGATGTCCAATCCTCAGCATAGGACATCAATATGAGTTCACTGTGAGTCCACCTCCCGGGACAACCATCAGCTATTTGAGAAAGCCGTGGCGCACAATGGAGGTTCGGTGAGCACTGCAACCTCCTCACAGCTCACCATTGTATAGCAGCTGTGCTTGGTCCCATTCATTTGAAGGTCACATGAGCGATCTACAGTGACGTCACTGGCCAAGGAAGAGACCTAATTGTCCAACCCCTGCAGATCTGAGGATAGGTCATCAATATGAAATTCCCAGATATTCACTTTGCCATGTCTGCATGAGTCATGGTCTTTTCCATGAATTGGGTATTGTAGAATGGTTATAAGCCACATCCATACGTTTCTGACCCTCTTACAAGTAACTGTACTACAGATACGCAGCAGTATACTACATGTACCACCGGTAGGTGTCAAAACAACAGATGTTGTCCAAGTCAAGGGCAATACAGTACATGCAATAGAGATAGTAGTACAGTACATGTAGCATAATTAGACAGTCATACATTACATGTAGCACATGTAAAGAGCAGTGCAATACAAGCAGCACACGTATGTGGCTCAGGTAGAGAATAGTTCAGTACATGTACAGGTAGACAGAAGTGTACTGCATACTATATACTGCTATTAGAGATCAATACACTTCATGTGATACAGGTATAGGGCAGTACGGTACATGTAATACCGGGATAGGACAGGGCAGTACATGTAGTACAGGTAGAGAGCAGAATATATACTATATGTAGGACAGGTAGAAAGCAGTACGTGACACACTTAAACAGCGGAACAGTACATGTGGAACAGTTAGAGAGCATGCACTCTACCGCAGACATGCACTACTAGTCAGTCGATTGGCGCTACTTGTCGCCAATGTGAAGAGGTGTTTTACCAGTAATTGCCTGGATCTTTCAGCCCATCACATGCAGCACAGGTTACCGGTATGTGTGGCATTGCTAGTTATAGAAATATTGGAACTCAATATAATATTGTAACTTTGATGCAATTGCAGCACTACACGATTCTGTGAATTAGCACAGATTTTACTAATAAATTCTGCCTGGAACAATGGAACCAAATGAAGACGATTCTGCCAGCCAATCCACCTCAGAAATCCAAGTTTCACATATGGATTCCTGCCATGGATTATCTGAAAAAAATCTACAACAGATTTGCTTATGTCAAATATACCCACATGGCCTAAAGGCATGAATCATTCAAGTCAGAGGAAGGAGTTGGCTTATTCTGTTAAAAGCTGAGTGACTCTCCAGGAGAATTTTCTTAGGCTACTTTCACACTTGCGGCAGAGGATTCCATCAGCCAGTTCTGGCGCCGGAACTGCCTGCCGGATCCATCAAAACATATGCAAACTGATGGCGTTTGTCAGACTGATCTGTATGACAAATGCATTGAAATGCCGGATCCGTCTCTCTGGTGTCAACAGGAAAGACGGATCCGGCATTTATTTTTTTCAGACCACAATGCCTGATCAGTTTTGCCAGAACACTCGGGCCCAGATCCGGCATTAATGCATGTCAATGGGAGAAAATGACGGATCCGGCTTTCCGGCAAGTGTTCCGGAATTTTGAACGGAGATAATGCCACAGCATGCTGCGCTATTATCTCCATCCCGAAAAGACATCCTGATGCATCCTGAACGGATTTCTCTCCATACAGAATGCATGGGGATAAAACTGATCAGTTCTTTTCCGGTATTGAGCCCTTAGGACCGAACTCAATGCCGGAGAAGAATAACGCTAGTGTGAAAGTACCGTTTATCTTTACAGCAGTGAGATATTTTGGGAATTTAATAATCGCTCAGTAATTGTTTTAGCTGCTGTCTTCATGGTGCACCTAGCTCAGCCTTGTAATAAATCTAGATAAACTGTAACCTTTCTACTTACAGTAACTTACAGAAAATCTTGATAAAGATGTTTAATGTTATAGTAGGTCCTAGACTTATTGAGTATGCAAATATGCTCTTTGTTCAGAATATTAAGCTTTCATAGAGCAGAAGATTGATTAATATCCCAATAAATCACTTAATACTTAGAGGACTGGGCCCCCAATGCAAAATCTGTAACAGGGACCCCAACATTCACATGTCATTTTATAGCATCTCTGCATGCCTACAGCTACGTTCCTGGCCCCTCCAATTCCCTGCACTGTGCAGGGTCTTTTTGACTGAATTAATGCCTGAAGAGTGAAAACATGATCTTTATGTTGTAAAGTATACTAACACATATAATGATAAAGTATAGTATTTATAGTATTAGTATAAATCACCAGTAAAGATGAGCTAATTTCTTGAATTTGTTTTTTGATTCTTGCAAATTGATCATCAGATTTAATTTGTCCAAATAAATTTGGACAGAATTGAAAGTTCTCCCATAGCCCTAAATAGTTGTGTATACACTCTAGTACTATATCCAACCCCTTTCAATCTCTTTAATGCCAAGACAGTATTAGTAATGTCAAAGTGGCAGCACTGGGTAGTAACCAGCCATTGGTGGTGCCATCTTCACTGTCTTCTGGACTCCATTTTAAGCAATCGATCCGAATTGATAGAATGTGAATTTCTGAAGAAACGAGTTACAAATTTGATTACTTTAGAATCTATTCGCTCATCTCTAATCATCGGTAAAGCAGGAAGTCCTGTATGCTGTTTCTCCAACTTTTGAGTTAATCAAGATCAATATAAACAGAAAACATTTTATATTCTGAAGCAAATACCGTGAAAGTTTTTTGTTTTAACCTCTGGAAATTTCCATACATTTAGTATTGGTTTAGAATTTGTATCATATTTTTTGAGTGTCAGGCCATCTAGCCGGTGCCCCATACTAATCTACAATCACCTATAGTCATGAGTCACAAGGTGCTTGTCCCATTTCCTAATTCACTTTTCACATGTTTTATCCTGACAAGTTCTCCTATGTAATACATTTTTGGAGAAGAATTTAGATCTCAGTACTAAAAAAAATTAAAGAGACAACAGTATTAGCTTGAGATGTTCTAGTGTCATATTGAGACCTTCGAGACCAGCTGTGTGCCAATAAAAAATAAAAAAACTCTCCACAAAACTATCCTGACGATGCAAACATTTTTTATCCTATCACATAGTAAAAAGGAGTAGGAGTTCTTGGTCATGAAAATTGTAAAGCAGTTGGATTATTTTGATATTGACCTACAGTATTTGTATTTCCCTAAAACCTCCATTGCTGACATGAGATTTAGAACAGGACCAGGTATTTGAGATCATAATACTTGTACTTTTTAATCCACAAATTGTTTCTCAAACGTAGTAAAAACCACAAGAATCTCTCATTGAATCTGGAACCCTTTTTGATAAGATTCATCAAATGCCAAGCTATGTGCTTTTACAGAAAATTATTGATTTTTCAGACAATAAACTCAAACCTCATATTTTTGTTTCCCTCTTCTAGGTTGGAAAAGCCAAAAGGTAGAAGATTGATTCATATCAAGCACTAAGATTATCTTGTCTCAACACAGTCCTAACCTCAGATAAAGGATGCACTTTGCTTTATCTTCTCTGCAGCATAAAACGTCCCTGTTTTGTCAGTTTTATTTTTCTGAGAACTGATTTCCAGACATCAAAAACTAGAAGGACATTTGTTATGAAAAATTATACCAGAGGAACCTACTGTAAATCTTCATGATCATTAGCCTAAATTGTTGTGTTTCATAAATGTTTAATCTCCGTCAACCACGGTGAAGACCTTTGAAGCATCTTCCATTTTTATAAGCTGGTCTGATGAAATAAGGCCAAGGAAATATATTCAATAGAAATTGCTTGTTGAGCAAAGGATGTTGGATTTCTATCCATACCCTGGACTTTATTTCACACCTATAATCATCAGTTTTGAACTGTAACAACGAAATATCTTGGAGTTGCTACTATTGTCAAGCTAAGACAGAAATTATCCGGTATGTACCTGTTCCTGGTGCTCAATCTCAACACCCTATGGGTGGCGTTCTCCATAGCAATGCAGCATGGACACTACGATATGTGCAAGACGCAGACAAAATCGGACGAAGGCATAGTGTGGGAATATATGGCTTGTCAACCAGAATCTAAGGACATGACACAATATCTGAAAATTAGGCTTGATCCTCCAAACAGTACCTGTGGAGACCCTCCAGAGCCCTTCTGTGCAACGGTAAGAGACATAAAGTATACAATGCATTTATCAGCACCTGTATGGTGGTCTGAGGGTCCATTAAAGATGATCTATGTGTATAAGGGTCAGCAGAGACAATGGGTAGTTGACATTATATTTCATCACTTGGATAAAGGAGACTTTGTTATAGAAATATAGAGAGAAGTTTAAAGGGAAAACTGTATTCAATTGCTGAGGGAAAATGTGTCCTTGGAATATTTAACAAGCAACATATAAAATATGCACCAATGGATTAGGAAGGTATTATGTCTAGAAACTGATACATTAGACTATGAATAAATTATAGAGAGAGTTTACTTTATATGGGTTAATCATCATGAGCAGCAGTCAGAGAAACCATTATATAAGCAAAATCTCAAGCTGTAGGAGATACTGTGTCTTTATGAAGAGGCATACAATTTTAATTAAGTGAGCAGTTATGGGGAAGTGAACTAAATATTATCAAGCGACTGTAATGCTGTACATCCTGATATAACTTGTGCCGTAACTTCTAACCTACTTTTCTTCTATAGGAAACCACACTGTTATTATAGTGGAATAACCAATTATCTGGATCCATATAGGATGCCCTATATTTAGTGAAGACTGTTACTATTCCTAGCAACTAATGTACATAGAACATTTGCTACTTTCAGCAATATATTGTTTCTATAGAAGAGATGGAGAAAGTGTGGTTTATAATCAGCATTCCTTGACTATTGCCCGGTCGGGTAATCCCTGAGTGCTCTTATGCCTTTTGGTTTATATGGACCATCTGGCCAACAACCCTATTTAAAGTGAATCAATCATCATGAAACTGCAGGCGGCATGTTATAGAGCAAGAAATGCTGAGAAGATCGATATATAGTGTTATCGGAGAGGATTTAGTATTACCTGTCACCTATTGGTTTAAATATATGCTCTGTCAGTACCGCCCACTGGACTCCTGAGCACAGAATCAATCAATCTGCTCAGCTCCTTCTGCTCTATAGGATGATGACTTCAGATTTGGACTTCATGATAAGGGTATATTTTAAAGAGCATCTGTCAGCAGATTTTGTACCTATGACACTGGCTGACCTGTTGCATGTGCGCTTGGCAGCTGAAGGCATCTGTGTTGGTCCCATGTTTATATGTGCCTGCATGTTCTTTTAATATATGTGCTGGAGATCTTCTGTTCAGGATTTCTTTTTTTATTGCCGTTACACCTAGAGGCTCAGCTCTCTCCGTGACTGTAGTGTCCTCTCCACTTTGATTGACAGGTACAGGTGTTTTCACTGTTTAGCCCTGTAAACAGTGAAAAAGCAGTTGCAGAGAGAGCAGAGCCTCTAGGTGTAATGACAACGCCCCCATTGCTCCTGGAGGCTCTGTTATATATTAAAACATTATTTTTCTCAGTAATGCGGGCACATATGAACATGGGACCAACACAGATGTCTTCCGCTGCCAAGTGCACATGTAACAGGTCAGCCAGTGTCACAGGTGCAAAACTGCTGACAGATGCCCTTTAAAAGGCAATGGATCCATTACAACCATTCTCTTTTAAAATACTAAACTGTTCACCTCACAATTGGATTAGTGCTGTCTTGAAAGAAGACCATTTTTAGCATTTCCCTTTTTAGACTGTATTTTTCGGAAAACAAAGAAGAAGAAGAATGAAACACCAAATGAGTGTGTTACAAAATGTATACAATAAGTGTTTTGTCCCATTCCTTTATTATTTCAACTAGAAGTTATGAATGAATTGTCAGCAGTCTGCAGTAAGGGTACAGAGGGGAGGTAACCAGTTGGGGGGGGGGGGGTGTATCTGCACAGACCGACAATGGCAGCACTGATTGGATAGAGTGAGACTGTGCAGATACAGCCCCCTCCCCCAACTGGTTACCTCCCCTCTGTACCCTTACTGCAGACTGCTAGCAATTCATTCATAACTTCTAGTTGAAATAATAAAGGAATGGCACAACATAGAGACATAAGACTAGATGCTCCAGAATTGTTATTACATGGGGGGTGCAGGTAGCTAGTAAAACAGACATATCTGGAGGGGTGACAGGTCCTCTTTAATCACAAATGCTGGAAATCAGTGTATGAAGAGCTGATAATAAAGTTCATATTAATAACCTTTCAGTGAGAAAAAGAAAATGATCAGGTCGTTGCCACACATATACTTGTAGCAATCTTTATTACCTAACACGTTTACGTAGGTAAATGAGCCATGTCAAGGGGAGAGCTTAAGGCCCATGGATTTAAAGAGAGTGTTTCCATTCACTGACAGCAAAGAGCTGTTGTACTATAGAAGTCTAATTTATATAAAAGTGGAAACCTTCTTTAATGCATTCATTTTGATAATTGCCATGCTAGAGCCGTACTTTTGTACATGGACCAATGAACAGAGGGAACTACTCCATATACTGAAATCTAAAGTATCTCGGATCTGCATGACTAATCAGCATGTTCAATGTAGCTCTCAGCATGAATATATATCAGCAGCATGTTTAGGATGGATCTATAAAGCAGATAATAATTACTAGTCATGTAATGATTCATTGTTATGTGATAGAAAAAGATCCTCCATCAGATTGGGACAACGAGTATGAAGACGGAGTCTATGCCTTATCAGTTCCCTGAAACCTTCATCAGGATCGTGTGTCTTCAGGGCCGATTCTACCGAACAGATAAAGGGTGCGCATTGTCCTCTGCTAATCCTCACTGTATGACCCTTTAGCAGAGAACAGGACAGCTGTGTCCTATAATTGCCTTCAGAGAAACCTGATAAATTCTGGGGGCACCACATGGAGCCCCCCACACTATCCAAGGAGTCCCTACAGTATTTGCATGGTAGTCACATTAGATGATTAAAAACCAATACCACAGCAGAGCAGAACGCTATTATATTTCAAGATTCTTATCAAATCAGTGGAACTAAATGTGTTTGGAAAAAACAGACAAAGTGATTCTACAGCCAGATCAACATAGGTTCTATTATTAAGCAACACTAAACAAAATCAAGAAAAAGACCCTAAAATTTTGATATTTATTATAATCCTCTAAAAAGACCTATCGATCAGGTCATATACATAGAAATACAAATCCCAGTCAGTGACGAAGAACATAGATACGATAAACACCATAGGGGAAGGTAGTTAGGCAGAGTTGGGGGAGTATTCAATGGGTGGGGGTATCTTTCCCTAGATACACCCTATTGCTCACCCCTAAAGCCCGGAGGAATTTCCTAATGGTGGAAACCCTCCGTTCTCGTGCCTACCCTAAATACCCTAAACTCTGAACTAAATGTGTTTGTACAAAAGCTGAAACCTGTTCTCGCTTTCCTGAGCTGAGGGTTTATCACAATTTAGATATCCAGCCAATAATCTATACCCTTTGCAATCCATAGGGTTAATTCCATGGAAATCCCTTTGGCTAATTTCACATGAGTGAGTTTTCACCCAGATACGACGCATATAGTGAACACATAATAGCATCTGGACTGAATCCTGACACATTTGTTTCAATGGGTCTGTGCACATGAGCAGCGTTTTTCACACATCATCTTTACATTCAGGAAAAATCGCAGCGTGTCCTTTTATTGTGCGTTTTTCACGTAGCCCTGGCTCCATAGAAGTAAATGGAGCTTGTGTAAAAAACGGAAGGCAAAGCATTTTTACTGATGGTTGCTAGGGGATGGAGGTTGCTTTTCTTCAGTTTTTCTTCATGCTCATGAAAAATGCATGCAATCCGGGTGGAAAAAATGGAAATACTGAAGGAAATCACATACAAAACTGATTGAACTTGTGAGCAAAACCATAACTTTTTCCCTGAACAGATCCTGACACGATCCATATGGCTCGAGTGAAAGAGACCTAAGGGTACGAACACATGGTCAGATTTCCTGATACGGTTTTGGAAGCCAAAATCAGGAGTAGATCATAAAAGGAGAGAACTTATAAGGGTCCATTCACACGTCCGCATTTCAGAATTGCAGACCCATTCATTTCTATGGGGCCGCACGATGTGCTCCCCGGATCTGGAAATGCGGACCCGCACTTGTGGACAAGATTAGTCATTTTCTGTAAGTGCCGGCGATGTGCGGTCCGCAAAATGCGGAACGCCGCACATTGCTGGTGTCCATGTTTTGCGGATCCGTGGGTCCACAAAACACACACGGACATGTGAATAGACCCTAAAGGACAGACACAGTATGGCTTCTCCTCTTTTTTGAATTCACTCCTGGTTTTGCTTCTAAAACTGAACCAGGAAATCGGACCTGGTGGCCGTACCCTCAGGGTCGGTCCATAAACTGCAGTTTTTTTTTCAGATGCAAATCTGCAGCAAAATCTGCATGTGAATTTTGCCATGGATTGACTTTATTGAAAATCTACAATAAAATTCTCATCCTGTTCATTTTAAAACTGATTTGTAAAATGTTGCCCACTCTCCTGCTTCTGTATTCTGCGTGGAAGCCTGCAGGTAAAATCTGCAGCAGTTCTGTTCCGTGTGGACGCTAATGCTGGCAAAGCGACTGGTAACTGTCCATCACCCATAACAAGTTCTGCCACCATGAACAAAGAGTTAACCTCAACTGTAGCCAAGCCTGCATTCATTTACACATCCCAATGTGCAGCTAAGATGCAGGTGCCAATTTTCTCTCCTGACATAGTGTGGATACGCTTGGTTGGCGAGCGCGCCTGTATTACAGCTGCTAACTCGGCACAATTCATCACTCTAACATCTGTACATTGTGTGCAGAGGAGTAACGAGGCGTCCACACTGAGATAACTGGAAGCTAAAGTGCCACTTCCCGGGTACTTTGTCTTGTGTTCAGTAGCTGTTAGTACTTAGGTGCCTACAGGCTTCCATTACATGTTTATGGACATCCTAGAAAGCTGGAGATCTTCTGTTCAGGATTTCTTATTTTATTGCCAATATGTGCCACACAACACATGGTCTTTGTGATTCCATTCTCTCCGGGAGCTGACGATTTAAGAGCAGGTGTGAGTTTAATGAAGACTAAGAAGAACATAAGGAAGGCTCCATAGGATTATTGCATACAGCATTCTTTTTAAATTCCAGCACGCAATACTGAGTATTACAGTCTGCTGTTACTAAGATACTGAGCTAAAGCGCAACCGGTATGAAGAATTTAGAATATTCTTTGTTTTCTTCACAGGGTTGTAGTTTGTCATTTATTGTAAGAACTAGTGATGAGCAAAGTATTGAAAAATTCAATTCAGCTGCTTTGCCCAAATGTAAAAAAAAAAATTGCTTCGTGGCGAATAGCATTTCTTTGTAAGTAGTGGGTGCAATGACAAGGAGCGGCGATTGCGCCGCCCCTTGTCATTCTACCCCTCAGATGCCGTGTTCATAGCTGATTGCGGCATCTGACAGCAATAATACAGTGTAAAATAAAAAAATGAATAATTAAGTAACGGATGTCGCCATCTTGATTGAGGATCTAGCGTGAAATCTCATCATCACCTCTCCCGTCATACGTCACCATGTCCGGGATTTCTTGCAAGATCTTCAGTCAAGATGTAGGCGGCCGGCTCGTCACGCTCAAACGAATGAGGTAAGTATGATGAGGAAATTCGGTTTCACAGCAAATCGCTCAACACTAGTAAGAACCCTACACTCAACAATTTAAGGGTCATCCTTTGTTGAATGCCTTCATTGATGCTATTGCTATTGCATTCACCAACAGATGAACTTGCACTTTGAAGTAGTTCCACCTCACTATTAAAGGAGTTTTCCGCTTTTCCAATGTTGATGACATATCTGTAGGAAAGGTCATTAAAGTTACATTGGTGGGGGTCCAACTTCCCGATCAGCCATTTGAAGAAAACGCTGCGCTTGTGCAAGCACTGCCTTCTCCTCACTGTTTACCAGCTCACATTGCAGTGGCAAGCAGATGTAATTACAGCTCCTCCATCCCATTCACTTCAGTGAAACAGAGTGTAACTTCAACTGCTCCTTCCCATTCATGTTAATAGGATGATGGAGTTGTATTATTGGAAAAATTGGGAAATTGGGTGATCTGAATGTTTAAGATTTGTATTTTCATTAAAAAAAAATACTGCACTTTTTAGTCCCCTTGGGAGACTTGAATAAGCAATCTTCTGATCGCTTGTCCCATAAACTTCAATAGAATACCATTGCAGCCTATAGCATTCTCACTGCCTGCCTGTCAGGCCATGCCTCGGGCACTGCTTTTCAGGCAGCATACTATGGCATTACTGGGAGACTTCACAAGGCTGTCGTAGAAACTGTTTGGAGCCCCCGAAATTTTGTTGTGAGGGCTGACATCAGAGAACAGAGGGAGCCACCTCCCTCTGTCTGAGCCCATAGATGCAGCGGTTGCTATTGACAGCAACATCTGAGGGGTTAAATGGCAAGAATCAGAGTCATCCAGCACCAAGCTCAGCACATGAGCAGGCTCCATAAAATCCCCTAACGCCAATCATCTACATGTACCTGATTATACATTAATGGGTTAAAGGGAATCTGTCACCATGAAATGCATTCCAATCTGCAGGCAGCATGTTATAGAGCTGAGCAGAGTGATATATAATTTTGTGGGAAAAGATTCAATAAAACTTGTAATTTTATACATTAGCCCAAATGGCATAAAAAAAAAATATATGAGCCCACTTTAATCATGACTGAGTTACCCGCCTTCCCCTGGCCCTCTCAGCAGTGATGGATGGGCTGCATGTGTACAGGCAGATCTATGACAGCCATCAATCACTGCACGAGACAAGTGAGGGAGACAGGGGGAGCCGATGGTGCTCCTCTCATGAATACAGAGGACTGTATCCTTTATTAAATCTCATACATAAGACATTTTGAGGTGGAAACCTCTTCATCCAATGGATAATATGTATGAGATTAAAAAACATCATTTATTTGATGTGAACTCTCAGATCTAAGAAGGTTGTGGCTGGTCCAGTTTTTCCCGTTTACTGCTACTGCACCGTTTATGACACTGATGATCCAGATGATCAGTGAAGACCTTGAGAAGGCAGAACCTTTCCTTGACACTACAAGTTTTTATGAGTAGTTGCTTCTTTTCAGATTCCCTTTTATTTTATCTTGCATTACCTGGTAGAATATTCTGCCCTATAAACCTCTATGCCCTTGATTTTTATATATCGCTCGTCGGCTGTTAGCCAAATGGTACCATATTTTTTGTGCTGCTTGGGATAATTGGAAATTGGATCTGTCCCCACACCGCGCTGTTCTTAAAGAGCTTGTGCAGTGGCATAATATTGATGACCTATCCTCAGGAAAGGTCTTCAATATCGGATTGGAGGTGGTCCAACTCCCAGCCCCTCCACCCCAATCATTTACTTGATCGTGTGAGAGCAGCGTCCTCTTCAGTGTGTAACTGCAGGCTGTCTCCTATGTAGCAACAATGCAGTTAAAGGGGTTGTGCTCTGGTACAATATTGGCGAACTATCCTCAATTTCAGATCGATGAGGGTTTGACTTTGGCACCCCCGCCAATTAACTGTTTGAAGAGGTAGCGGCACTAATTCCTCTTCAAAATTATCTGTGCACATCTTTGCAGTGGCGATTTAAAGTAATTACAACGGCCCCTTCCCATTCACTTGAATGGGACGTACAGTTGTAATTCCGCTTCGCCGCCTCTATAGAGGAGATGACATGCAGGTCACTTTGAGGAGGAAGAAGCACTGACATGAGCAACACTACCTCTTCAAAAATCTAATGGGCAGGGGTGCCAGGAGTCAGACCCCCGCCAGTCTGATATATATGAACCATCCTGAAGATAGATCAGCAATATCGTAGCACTGCACAACCCTTTTTATATTATGCCACCACACAACCCCTTTAAAAAGGGAATAGTACACTTTAATCCCGCCCCGACCAGCGCTATACATGTACATGTTTCATTTTTAAGGGGCCGCGCGTTCCCTATCCAGAAGGTTACACCTCTTCAATCTCGGAACATCCAATACTTAAGACACAAGCAAATTATCAGGTCCCACTGCCACCAAACCAGGGCTCAAGCGCAGCTTGGTATATAGGCACATCATGTAAACTCCACGGCTTTCTTCCTTTTCATCCTCCTTCACCACCACTCTGGAGCAGTTCGGGGGGTGCTGTTTGCAGGAGGCTGTAGAATAGTGATCGGCGGTCACTGAGCCAAAGAAAACCGGATGCTGAACTGTGACCTGTAGCCACTTCACATTTGGGAATCGCTGCGACATACCATTGCCATACGTATTGGAACTATTTTTGTTCTTATATATGTACATGTTTCATACAGCAGACACCTGAGCCTAATGTCTGTTACCGGCAGTAATGCTGGTCGCAGACATGTAACCCTTCAGCTGCCATGGTCAAATGTGAATTCCTTTTCCACAAAAATAAAAATATAAAAAATAAAAAATACACATCATGGGCATCACCGTGTGCAAAACACCCTTACTATTAAAATATAAATATATTTATTCCATACGGAAAACGGCAAAATGGATAAAACAGGACATAAAAACACAAAAAAATATACATATGTGGTATCACTATAATCATACTGACCTGGAGAGTGAAAGTAACTGGTCAGTTTTACCGTAAAAGGAACGCCGTAAAAACAAAACCCATAAAACTACTGTGGAGTTGCTTTTTTACAATTTCACCCCATTTAGATTTTTTTTTCTAGCTCCCCACCATGTCGTATGCAATATTAAACGGAGGAATTAGAAAGTGCAACTTGTCCTGCAAAAACAAGCCCTCATATGGCTATGTGAACAGAAAAATAAAAATGTTATGGCCCCAGAATGGCAGGGAGTGAAAAACGTAGACGCAAACCCAAACCTCTGGGGCCGAAAGGGTTAACTGACACTCAATACGCTGCACCTGCCTGGAAATGTTGCTTATTTTTACCTAACTCTGTTGTCGCGCGGTTAATATTTAGGATATGTAGATATGCTGTCAAACCCATCAGTTTCTAAACGTGGAAACAGTTTGCTGATTGTATCGTTAAATAGCGAGGGATTTGCAAACCTGTAGATTTCCTGAAATTCGGTAATATTCTAGCAGAGGTGCCATGCTGTTTGTTTAGTATTTTTGCAAACTGAGAAGCCCCTAATGCGTTTGTCCGACCCCTGGAGAATGGTTGTAATGTAACTAATCTGCAATATATCTCGCTCAGATATAAACTAATCTGAGGCTGACAGCCGAGACAGCTGGATATTCAATTACCCATAATGACACTGTTCGGTGAGAGCAGGAGATACATTCTCTCCCTGTTCTGACACGTTGTCACGTTGCATTATATTAGCCATCCTGATATTGGTTGAAAAATGAAATCCAACTGCGTTATATATAATATATATGGATTTGGGATGGGGAGGATGATATGTACTTTTCGTTCTCATTACAGCAAGCAATTCCTGTAAACATTTTCGGTACTTCAATGAAGGAATACCTAATGGTATCATTACCACTTCTGCATCATTACTGGCTTGCCTATGCCCTCCCACAATGCTCATTAGACACATCAACTAGTTCTAGCGTTTTTGTTCTGTGAAGCAATACAGTAAATTGTACTTAAAGGGATAGGCTTTGCCAACCAAGACCTGTCCAGTGAAGACCGATATCCGCACACAGGCCATGCCCATACCAACTTGTGGTTATATCATCTTCAGTTACTTATTTAGTCTGAAGTGTTCTGTATGACCCTGCCTGGGATAATAAATCCCTATAATAACTTCCATCATTTCTGAAAGTTCTTGTTAAAGTGGGATCTTAATGTAGAATATTATTAATGGAATCCTATAGTCAATGAAGGAATCAGACTTTGTGAATGCATGGGATGGGAACAAGCAGATTACAAACTTGTTTAAAGGAGGCATTATACAACATTAATAATAATAATAATAATCTATATGTCTATAATTGCCAACATGTTCCGCAGCGCTTTACAATCAGAGGGTTAATGTACAACAAAATCCTAAATTTCATAGTAACAAAAAAATCAACAATTAAGAAAAGAGGGGTGAGGGCCCTGCTTGCAAGAGTCTATTAGGACATAGGGGTGACACAAAAGGTAAAAAATGCTTGTATTGTACAATGGTCCGGCCATCCTAACAAAATAGGGAGTAGATATGAATCTGCATGAGCCAGTCACCAGCCAATATCTTAGGGTATGGTGGATAGTGTTTGATAATGGATCAGGTTCAGTAGATGATGAAGGAGGTGAATGGAGAAGAGTCAGATCAGGGCATGTGTTAGGCCACTCTAAAAAGATGTGTTTTTTAGGGAGCACCTAAAACTGTGGATGTTGGGAGTTAACCTAATTGCTTGGGGTAGGGCATTTCAGAGAACTGGTGCAGCTCCTGAGATGGTTTGGGGATGGGAGTGAAGAGCTTCGGATTATAGAGAATCTCAGTCGTAAACCATTTGCAGAGCATAGAGCACGGGTAGGGTGGTGGATGGAGAGAATGGAGGAGATGTAGGGAGTGCAGCACTATGGAGAACTTTGTGGATTAGAGTGGGAAGTTTAAATTGAATCTTGTGCTGTATGAGCAACCAGTGCAACAACTGGCACATGGTGGAGGCATAAGAGTAGTGGATAGGCAGATGGATGAGTCTGGCTGCTGCCTGCAGGATGGATTGGAGAGGGGGAAACCAATTAATAATGGGTTACAGCAGGGGTGTGACTGCTTTGGAGCCCAAACTCAGAAGGGGCCCACCCAGGATGAGGACAAAAAGATTTTATTGTCAGTGCCCCCTCAACAGTATTATACAATGACATTATATACAGTGACACTGTAGGAAACAGACGGAGCGGCTGCCAGACCTAGTCTGAGAGAGCGATCTTGACTAGCCTCAGGAGTATAGTTGTATGGTAGGAGGGTCTTGCAAAGAAGTTTCTGGGGTGGCATTTAAAAATCTGCTGTGGGGCCCAGTGATTTCTAGTTACACCACTGGGTTACAGTAATCAAGACAGGACTGGATCAGGGCAACAATGACAGTTTTTGTTTCCACAGTAAGACTATAAAAGTGTGTGCCTGTATTGTACCACTGCATACCCCCAACTTGAAAAAAGCCAAACATTGCTTTTTCTGACGTGTTCCATATGGCATGTTCCATCACACTTCAGAAATAATTATTTTGGGTCAGAATATCTTCATACCGCACCCAGCGAATCTTGTACTTTCAGCTCTGTCCTGAGAAGCCATACAATCTCTAGAAATTGCCAGGCATGCTGTTTGCATACAGCTCTGCCATATGCATGAGCCCTAATGCTGGTTCTGACATGGATTGGTACAGTTTGGCTCTGTAGACCTGTCTTCACTTCCCGGTGAGCTGCTCAGTCAAACCATTTAATTGAAGCTAATAAATTCCCGTTGCTTCTTCCAATAAGTAATAGATAAAAAATGAGATAATAGCGGGCAGTATTTTCAGCACATCCTCCATATCCTTGCAAATTGAGCAGAGGCATAATTTTCTAGGTGCAAAATATTAATGCTGTGGGAAATATCTCAAGAAATGTCACATTGGAAAATAATAGGCTCGGTGTAGCATACCATTACTTGCCTTCGAGGAAGGAAAGGTACAGTAGTGAAGCTATTTTAAGTACATGTGGTGGTGACCAGAATCTAATATTTAACAAACAGCTACATCATTCAAATTGCTGATGAAGGAAACCTAATGATCCTGTTAATGGGCGGCTAACGCATTTCACAATTTGAGGAGTATTTCCTAGTTAATTACCCCCTGTGGCATTGATAGATGGTACCAGGATGTTGACTTGTTCGGTTTTCCTTTCTTTTGCAGAGATGAAGGCCATCAATATTCAGTGCATTCACTAGTTGTCCCAGAAGAAGTTTAATGTAATTGTTGCAGAGTGAAGTTATAGGAATATAACAGTGGCACACAATGCTGTGTATCAGCAGCAGCGTCTATTGCCTTTCCACTATTTTATTTTATAAATGAATTCTGCAATTTTCCAGAAAACTCTTAATATGGTTATGCCACTTATTAAAAAAAAAAAAAATTCCCAGCCAGAAATTTTTATAAAATAATTAAAGAATGTAGACAGTACTTACCCACGTCGTCTTCTTGACTGCAGTGACGACATGCTCACATACCCCAGACTACTCTGCACCCAATCACTGGCCACGGCAGTATATGGCAATTGCTGCTGAGGCCAGTGATTGGCTGCAGTTGTCACACAGAATATATAGGCAAGTCATCCATGCTTCCAAATAAATAAATAAAAAAGCCCCTTGAGGAAGATTGGAGGGGCAACACTGAAAGCAGCAGGAGATAAAATCACTAAATATGCAATTTTTTATTTTTTTATTACAATTACTGGCTGCGGGAAAAAAAAAAAAAAAAAAGGTTGAACAACACCTTTAAGAGGAATGTTTTATTTAAAAAGTAATTCTGTTTAAATAAAGTTTCATATTAACTATTAATTTTAGGCATTTTTAAACTGGATAATTTTTAAAATGTTAAATCTTCACTGTCTATAAAATATTTAAATATTTCTTAAATCTTGTATTTTTCTCACTAGTACGGCACCTCATTATAGGCTGATAATTTCTGTTCTGTAGAGAACACTTTTCAGCAGTCACCTTATTAACATCACAGGCAGGATTACAATGAAAGTTAACACACATATAGATAACACAAGATCATCTATTCACAATTTGTGAGGGCGGTAGCTTAACTGCACACTGACCTCTGCATAGGTCACATAGCATTTCCACACCTCCTCCAAATGAGTTGTCTTCACCCTACATAGTTCTATAGTCCATGTGGCTGCTGTAAATGTCATCTCTAAATTTTTCTTTTATGCCATTTTTTAAAATATTATTCTGTTGCTGCGAGGACGTATGGCATATGGTATCCTAAACAGAGATGCACTCAAGAGAATGTGACACATCAATGCATTACATGGCATGCCATTCATTTAAATGGCTACCACTTTAAGGGTTATGCCACCATTTAATTTTATTTTAGCATAATTCAGTATGCAAAACTACTGTAGTTACCTTTATAATTTCCTTTCTGTTACAAAATGCTCCAGTTGTGAGATATTCACTTTACTTCATTATAATGGTGCCCTCTGGTGTTTAATCTGTGTAGTAATGTGCACATCCGCCTACTGAGAGGTCGCACATGCTCAATTCCATCCTTAAACTGCCTCCAACCCTATCTACTGTTAGAAGCTGTGACAGCTGAATGGCGCAGAAGCAAAAAGGACCTACCCCTGTGGAGCTGCCAGCCTGAGGAAAAGCAATTGGAACAATTTATGGGAAGAGCTCAGGATCCCTGTGAGGTACAGGGCTGGTTCTTGCTTTGTTAGACAGGTATTGTCCTGTACTGTATGATGTCTGATTTTCATTTTTTACGTCAGTCTTGGGATAAACCCTTTAATCCTATATTTCCCCCTGCAGTAGCCACTTTTTAAAAGGAAGGAATGAGAGCATCATGATATCTATTCTAGAAATTGTGGGGGTCTCAGCAGGGGCGTATTGGTCATAGACCTTACAGGAAAATTTCCTGGTGACATTTATCACCTAACCTGTGGAGCATTGTGAGAAACCCATTTTAAGGGAATCTATCACCATGTTAACGTTGCCCTATCTGATAGCGGTACAATTGTTCAGGTAGTGGGACTCCTACACTCATAAAGCCTATGCACTTACTGAAAGGGCTGCCAAAAATTACAAGGAACCAGCACTACAATACACCTTTTGTTACACATAAAGGAGGACATCATACACACTCTTGAAAAATTATGATTGACGCCCTATGGTGAACCTCAAAAACATTTGGAGCAAGGGCCTGCTGATCTGACCATCTAAAACATTATGGGCGAGGGCCTGCTGCCCAATCGCACATCCCTGTGATGGTGACGATCCATTCGGATGTCTGCCCTAATAACTTTCAATGTTATTTTCAGCGCCAACCACATTGGCCATGGGTAGCTGGGAATCTGGGTTTGATTCCGGAGAGGGAGCCTAAGAAACAGCTATGGCTACCACACCCAAGCAAGGCAGCATCTGTGCAAATTACCTATTAGGTATAATTAGGTGAGGGCCTGCAGGTGATCTGACCCTCTAAAAGATTGTAGGTGAGGGCCTGCAGGTGAGCTGATCCTCTAAAACATTATATGCGAGGGCCTGCAGATGATCTGACCCTCTAAAAAATTATATGCAAGGGGATGCTGCTGAGCTGACCATCCAAAACATTATGGTTGAGTGCCTGCTGCTTAGCTGACCATTTAAAAAATGTAAAGTGTTCAAAGCAGGCCGGGCTGCCTTAATACTTCAGCTAGGAATAATGGAATAGGACTCCGGTTCTATTTTGTTGGTTTTCGGGACTGGGGTCATGATTAAGAGGGACGACCAGGGGCATCCGTATTGCGCTGCTAGAGGTAAAATTCTTGGACCGGCGCAAGATGAACCAAAGCAAAAGCATTTGCCAAGAATGTTTTCATTAATCAAAAACAAAAGTCGGAGATTCGAAGACGATCAGATACCGTCGTAGTTCTGACCATAAGCGATGACAACCAGCATTCTGGCGACGTCATTCCCATGACCTGCCGAGCAGCTTCCGGGAAACCAAAGTCTTTGGGTTCCGGGGGGAGTATGGTTACAAAGCTGAATGAAACTTAAAGGAATTGACAGAAGGGCACCACCAGGAGTGGAGACTGTGGCTTAATTTGACTCAACACAGGAAACCTCACCCGGCCCGGACACGGAAAGGATTGACAGATTGATAGTTCTTTTCGATTCTGTGGGTGGTGCTGCATGGACGTTCTTAGTTGGTGGAGCGATTTGTCTGGTTAATTCCAATAACGTACGAGACTTCTCTGTGATAACTAGTTACGTGACCCCGGCGGTGAGGATTGTGTTGACCAGATTTTTGGATAGTGAGACTGGACTTATAGGCGAGGGCCTGCTGGTAAGCTGACCCTCTAAAAAATTATATGTGAGGGCCTGCAGGTGAGCTGAAACTGTAAAAGATTGTAGGTGAGGGCCTGCTGGTGAGCTGACCCTGTAAAAGATTTTAGGTGCGGGCCTGCTGGTGAGCTGACCCTATAAAACATTATATGCAAGGGCCTGCTAGTGAGCTGACCCTGTAAAACATTATATACGAGGGCCTGCTGGTGAGCTGACCCTATAAAACATTATATGCGAGGGCCTGCTAGTGAGCTGACCCTGTAAAACATTATATACGAGGGCCTGCTGGTGAGCTGACCCTATAAAACATTATATGCGAGGGCCTGCCAGTGAGCTGACCCTGTAAAACATTATATACGAGGGCCTGCTGGTAAGCTGACCCTCTAAAAAATTATATGTGAGGGCCTGCAGGTGAGCTGAAACTGTAAAAGATTGTAGGTGAGGGCCTGCTGGTGAGCTGACCCTGTAAAAGATTTTAGGTGCGGGCCTGCTGGTGAGCTGACCCTATAAAACATTATATGCAAGGGCCTGCTAGTGAGCTGACCCTGTAAAACATTATATACGAGGGCCTGCTGGTGAGCTGACCCTATAAAACATTATATGCGAGGGCCTGCCAGTGAGCTGACCCTGTAAAACATTATATACGAGGGCCTGCTGGTGAGCTGACCCTGTAAAACATTATATACGAGGGCCTGCTGGTGAGCTGACCCTATAAAACATTATATGCGAGGGCCTGCCAGTGAGCTGACCCTGTAAAACATTATATACGAGGGCCTACTGGTGAGCTGACCCTGTAAAACATTATATTTTGGATGTGCACACTTTACACTGGAGATGTGGTGCAGCTAATGTCACTGTCCGCAGCAGACACTGTCTATTGAAAAAGTACACTGGATGTCACAGATATTTTTGGGATGCGCACACTTTACACTGGAGATGTGGTGCAGCTAATCTCACTGTCCGCAGCGGACACCGTCTATTGAAAAAGTACACTGGATGTCACAGATATTTTTTTGATGCGCACACTTTACATAGGAAATGTGGCATGGATAATTTAACTGTCTGCAGCGGACACCATCTACGGAAAAAGTGCACTGGTTGTCACTAATATTTTAGGGGTGCGCACACTTCACACAGGAGATGTGGCACGGATTAACTGTCCGCCGCGGCCTATTAGACGCTATTTAGCGCAGGATGCGCTAAAAATATATATTGCTGCTGTCACACACAATAGTCCTTAAAAGGACTTTTGGGTCTCTGAAAAGTTTTTCTAATAAAAATCTTCCAATAACACTCCCTACACTCTGTCCCTTCCTATGCACAGCTCGCCCTAAGACTGAGCAATTTAGTGCAGGCTGCGCTACAAACATATATTGCTGCTGTCACAAACAATAGTCCTTAAAAGGACTTTTGGGTCTCAGAAAAAATTCTGTAATACAAATCTTCCAATAACATTCCCTACACTGTCTTTCCCTTCCTATGCTCACCTCACCCTGACTAAGACTGAGCCGAACACGTGTCATCAGGTGCTTTATAGGAGGAGGCTCGATTATTGAGTACCGCCATGTGCCCAGCATCGAGATGCTCGAGCCGAACAGGTATTTGGCTGAGCATGCTCGATCATCGCTAGTAGTGACATAATCATCTCACCTGGTTCTGTCAATCATGAAGTATAATAGTCAGAACATTATTATCAGTTCTATTTCCCAATTCTTGCTGGGGGAACACATGTATTTGTATGTCCAAAAATAATTTTCTTCTAGAAAAAAAGAAAATTGAGCTGTTGGTGCCAGGGAGACAATGAGTCGTCTCTACAAAGCCTCACATCAGTACAACTTTCTCATTCCAGCCAGGAGAAGAAGGTCTCTGTAACTTTGCCTAGTGGCATTGCCAGATCAACTGCGAATAAACTGCTCTGCTGATCTGCAGCTTTCAGTAGAGTGACTCTGACAGAGGCTGGATGAGCGGAAGGCAGCATGCGGTTATAGGGCTAGGGATGCTGAGCAAGGAGAAATTGAAAACCTTGAGTGCAGCTATATTTTTCTCAGCCAATCTAAATTAAATTAAGAAATCTTTTGTCTGGCACGTCCACCGGCAGAGACAGGGTTACATCAGAACCGTGCATTAATTACAGTTAATCTATTCTTTGGATGGGCTTTGCATATTGTACTGCACTGCGGATATTGTTGGCACATTATAAATAAATGCTAATTACCCACGCAGCAGACTGGTGATATCTGGCATTAGGAAGAGATGGGAAGTCGAAGTTTATGAGCAATGATGCAGTGATGAGAGGGTTGCTTTCTCTGTGGAATCTGCCTGGTTATGTTGTTTTAAAACCTCTAAGGCAGTAAGGAAAATACATTTACAAACAACTGACATGCCACATTCATTACAGTTATAAAATACCCCTGTCATACCGTGTACAAATGCAGCATAGGATTCTCGTTAACGGCTTTGTTTACTAATTTCATTTTTTATCTCATATTTTTTTTACAGTCTTCTTTTACCACTCTATTAGAGAAAGTTAGGGTTCTGCATCTGTTCCTCCATGGTGATTTCCAGCCCTCTGGATCCTCACTGCAGTTAACACCCATAGTAAATAGTTTCCTCATGCACCTTGTTACACTCTGTCCTCCAACCCACCGACTCTCCCACAATGGATGATATCATTCTGACCTCCAGCCACCTATAGGCATGCCAAGGCCTAATAGCTACATAATTACATATGCCAACAGCAGGTTCCCAGGGGCACCTTATGTAGTCACACCAGACTCTCCACAATGGTATCAAAACACTGGGGGAGATTTATCAAGATTGGCGTCTCTAGTTCCAGTCTTGATCTCCAGTGTGGTGCACCCAAGTTATTAAGGGGTGAATGTGCGGCATTTCGCCCCCCAGGGCCAATCGAGTCCCAGTGTTTAGGAATGCCGAGTGGTATGTTGTGGCTCTAATAGTTTGTGTCACAGTGCTCCTGCCTGGAAAATGTCACTCCTCGGAGTTAGGCTTTGCAGCAACATGGGAGTTGTAGTTAGTGGAGTAAGTAGAGTCCAGACTTGATAAAGTTCAACAGTTTTACTTGAGTAAACTTGTGTCATCCAAGCAATGCTTTTGGGTCCAGCAGGCTAAGGGTTGTACACCTGCCATCAACTACTATGGGCAATATTGTTGCGCGAATCAAAGTGAAACAAACTAATTATCCGAATTTCAGGAACAATTTGATTCACTACGAATACGAATTTCCTTGCACTTCATGGTAACAAATTGTTTATTCCCTAAAGGAGAGGCTATATGTATTACAAAGCAAAAGTATGAAACCTGGGAATGTGATATGACCCATAATGATGTGCAGCCAGCCAATCAGCAAATAGCCATCCCCTGTGATGTCGCACCCCTATAAAAGCCGCACCCCGTGCATTAACCGCCATTTCACTGTGAACGGAGCATAGGGAGAGATGTTGTAGGTGCTAGAGACAGTGTTTTAGGAAGCTTTTAATTGTAGAATATTGGATAGGGAGAGTGTAGGGACAGTTCAGGGACAGTGTAAGGAGATCGTAGTGAGAGTTTTTAGACACTGTAGGGAGAGCATAGGGAGACTACAGGGACCCTGCAGAAACAGTGCAGGCTCAATATAATTGTCCTGTGCATCTTGTTCAACTGCTGTTCCATTCTTTTTTAATATGTTCTGTTATACAAAGACTTACTATGCATCACACTCATTGTCATCAGGTGGTCTAATATACAGGTGCTTGTATCTAGTTCACCTTCTGCACCATTATTCTGTTTTGTTATACATATACTTACTGTGCATCAGACTAAATGTCAACAAGTGGTCTAATATATAGGCGCGTTTATATAATTGCTCATTCTAAAGGACAGTAACTAGCTAGGTCTAATATATAGGGCTAGATAGGTCTAATATATAGGTACGTTGAAATAGTTCATCTGCTTCGCCATTTATACTTAATCTGTTCTGTTATACATATACTGACTGTGCATCAGAGTTAGTCTCAACAGCCGGTCTAATACATTGGCCTGTGTACCTAGTTCATCTGCTGTTCCATTAATAATTAATCTGTTCTGTTATACATAGAGTTACTGCGTGTCAGACACATTGTCAGCAGGCGGTCTAAGATATAGGTGTGTTTATCTACTTAACTTGCTGCATCATTAATACTTACTCTGTTCTGTTATACATAGACTTACTGTGCATCAGACTCAGGGTCAACAGGCGGTCTAATATATAGGCACGTTTATATAATTGCTCATTCTGATAATTTGCTACCAGAAAGGACTAGCTATACGTATTGCTGCAATGCACAGTGATGTACACCAAGATACATTCACCATGAAGTTTAACTGCAGGCCGGGATAGACTTGATTTAACATGCTTCGTGACAAATTAATTCCTAGTGAAGCAAATTTCTTGGAGAAGTTCGTAGAAAACTTCACTCATCTCTAATGGCCAGTCAATAAGTATAAATTGCACAGACAGTGCGGGGAAAAAAATCCCTAAAAATACAACACAACATAAACGGTATATATATACTTGCATTTACACCGTAGTTCAATAAATAACAGCAATTCATTGTGAATGAACATATTTCAAAAGTGATATACTCACATTTCAGGAATAGTCTGTTCGTAAATAAGACCTTCATCAAACTTCTAAGTCCACCCATGTATCATAGACATGGCTGTGGAGGAACATGCATTCTTAGGCAGTGCAGGAACTCTTAGCACTAGCTATATTCTCTGTAGCTGTCCATATCCTGTTGTAGTTTACAACAGACAAACCCAAAAGGAACTGAAATGTCCACTATGAATTTCCTAGCAATATACAAAGAAGCCATGTCATATTACAAAAACACATCTAATCCGCAGAGCAAAGAGCTAAAAAGAGTGAGTTCTATGTTCAGTGTCTGGGTGCTTAAAGCCCACAAGTGAAATTCATTCCGGGGGCCCAATGTACAGCTACAGTACATGCAAATACTACCTGTTCACACAATGGCAATGGCAGCAAGACACTTAAGATGATTGATTATGGGGGTTCTTCAAGAAGGCAGATCCCTGGATAGTGTCTGGCATGCTTCTTTATCTAAAGGTCTTCTCTGCCACTCATTGACTCTATAATAATTCATTGGCTAGTCTCTTAAGTAATCCACCCAGTTTTTATATGCACACATAGGTGGATTCATATTCTGTAAACTGCCTATTCATATGTAGTTCTTTGTGCAACTTGTGTGGGGACTGGGTGCTCATCCTTGCTCAGCTATCTCTTCCAGCTCCCAAATGTATATATGTTCGGTTTGGCTCAGCGTGCATGTATTGTCAATGGAGAGAGAGGAGAAGCGACTTCCACACAAATCTAATTGCAACCTATCTCCGACCTAGGAGAACATTCAGAGTCTCAAACTCCCTACACATAGTAGCTTGTGCCATTCTCATCAGGTTTGGCCATCAATACACTAATCTGTATGAGGGCCTTTACTCTGAAAGACCAAGCATGTCTATACTTTTTACTACCAGCCAGTTGGATCAATGTAAAGGCGCATTCACACAACATTTGAAAATGGCTTTGTGATGAACTTTTTTTTTTTTCAATGGCCATCACATCAGCCACCAAAAAATAGTCGGACCCTATTGAAATTAATGGGCCTGTTTAGACAGAAGTGCCCTCATCTATTGGCCATTAAAAACAGGTACGATATGTAAAAAAAAAAAAAAAAAAATGCTCATCTCACCACAAGCACTCGGAACACTCAATCTGCACTGGAGAAAGCAGGACTTGATGCTCCCAGTACCGTGACATCACATCATCATGCTGGGAGAATGAGGTCCTGCTGCTTCCAGTGAGGAGTGAGTGTTCTTGAGTGCTTGTGGTGAGGTGAGAATTTATTTTATATTTTTTGGGCATTACATGTATGAGGGCATAAAGTAGGCCAATATATACTGGGGGCATTACAGAGGGGCATTAAAACAGATGCAAAACGTATGTTGAAAACGGACAGATGGAGAGAAAATTGATGCACTCTTATGCAAAATGGCCATAAAAAAATGATAATTTATCAGTTTTTTTTTTAACAAGCTTTGGTTTTCCCTCTTGAGTGAAAGTAATTGTATTCTTTATTTCTCTTGTGCTGCCACAGATAAATTGAACACTTCAGGTTTCCCTACTGTTTATAGCTGATCATTGGAGGCCCCCACAATGGAATATTCTGCGATCAGCCTATTTATGAAGAACCCTCTTAGCAAAAAGAATTATTGAAGTAGACAACCTTACACATGACCAAAATGAAGATAGGTTGCCAACAGCATCTACAGTACTTGTATTTATTAGTTTTTTTTATTTGGGAGGAAGAACACTTGAATACACCTAACTTGCAGTTAATCCAATGGTTATGAGAGGATTATACATTAAAGGCCAGAGCTTCTCTGTTAACCATATTAGTCTACCAACGACAAGATTAATGGCTCATCTACTTTAAGAGCAACATTCAAAGAGTACCTGTAATGTCCTCATAGTTATCAGGAGGGTGGTCCCTTGTGCTCAGTGTCATTAGCTGGGTTGATACTCTATTAAAACTGAATGCTGGGGTTTGCCCACCTGACAATTTACCGCTATTGGGTGCCAAAACTAACAGCACCAGAGTCCAAGTGGAGAAAGCTACAAGAAAAACAACTCCACTGCCAGAACCACAGTGTTATAGCGGTGCCCCATGTCCTCCACATCTCTACTATACAGGTTGGGTATGGATGCCGCATTACTTGCCTTGCTGCTGTTGTTTTCCCAGTGGCCAGTACTCAGTGACTCCCCACAGCTTCTTTGCGTAGGGCCCAGCCACAAGGGTTTGTTGGCTTGCTTTCCTCGACTAGTCATCGTCTATCCTTTCCAGCTAGGCCTCTCCACTCAGCCTTTAGGGTGCGTGCTCCCTCTGTCTCTTAATGGGAAAGCACACTCGTTCCAATATGCAGAAGCCAATGGCTTTCAATTAAGAGGTATTTCAGGCACTTTTCTCAGTGGGAGGGTGCCTGAGCATTAGGTTTCTCTAGCTTGCTTGTCCTGATAAGGTAGGCTGTTCTGTCTGTCTGCCCGTGTACCAACCTCTGCCTGTTTCCTGATTCTGACCTGACCTGTGCCTGGCCACCATATATCCTTTGCTGCCTGCCCCAACCTCGAACTGTTTAACTGATTGCTTGTACTCTGCCTGCCCTGACCTCGTCCTGTCCATGACAAAGGTTTTGCCACACGCAGAGCTCTCCAGGGGGTAGTGGCCTGGTGGCTCCTATTCAGTGAAGTCCAGATCCCTGTGTAAGGGTTAAATGGTGAAAGCCAGGGGACTGCTAGTATAAGGGCCTTAGGATTAGCCCAAAGTCAAACCCGTTGGTTGACATAGCAGTTCTACACCCACTGCCATCATACACAGAAGGTGTGGCTGCAAAATGATGTAGTCCACTTTAAGAGCTTTGTTCTTCCAAAGATTTCCATCTTTGTATGTAACTGATGAGCTGACATTCTCATTTAATTCATGATGTGATATGTCTAAAAGCTAGTGACACATTAACACAATTTCAATATTAATACTATATGAGAAATCTGATATCAGTGTGTTTTTCAAAATTCACCTACATCAACTGTCATGTTGTTGTATTAACTTATCTTAGATCCTAGACCAGAAAGACATAAGCTTCTAACATAATCATTTATGACAGCACCCAAATCCACTGCTAATTATGATGGCAACATCCTACTGCATATACCATCCAGTGAGCCAAACAATCTGGATTCCAGGCACTGATTCCAGGAATGGATGACTGATGCATAGTAGCAACTAGCACAGGAGATTGTACAATTTTCAATTGTAGTTATTGATCTGTAAATAAAAATATTTTTATTCATTGAAAGCAATCAGTTATCTTTTCATTACACCATAATTAAATTCAGTTTACATAAGACTGTGAATCTCATTTCACATATTATGCTCCAAAGAAAATTTTTACTGGGACTTAATTAGTCTTTAAGGCTACAATATCAGACATAGTCAATATGGGATATTACTGGGTAATCCAATGCATGAACTACATACTGCTCATCTGATTATTTGAGGCGTCTGTGCATTTTGATTAATGATGTTAATACTTAAAGGGACACTACCTTTTTTTTCTAACATATCAACAGCCTATATGTCAATATTCAGTGTAACTGACGATTTCCTGGATATAGTTTATAGTCATTCCATGTATTCTACCTCCTGTCCTGGCTCTCTAACTTCCTCTTTTGCTTGGATATTTAGCATGGCAGACAGTCTTGCTTAAAGAGGACCTATCATGGGTCCAGACATTATGAAATAGGTAGCAAGTTATGTAGAGCAGACAGCAAGGATCTAAGAGTGCTTACTATTTTTTCTGGGCGCCGCTCCATTCGCCGCTGTTGAATTCTCCCGGTTGGTATGCTAATGAATAGCATCGGTACAGGGAGGAGGTTCCCTGTTCCTCAATAGGTGTATCCTTCTCTCTGGCTATAGCGCGGACCAATCACAAAGGAGGACGTCACAGCCATGGAGAAAAAAAAAAAACTCACCTTCTCCCTGGCTGTAACACTTTCCTTTGTGTTTGGACCACGCTACAGCCATGGAGAAGAAGACGCCCATTGAGGAACAGGGCAGTCTCCTCCTCCCTGTACCGATGCTATTCATTAGCATACCAACCAGGCGAATTCAACAGGGGCCACAGCAGGCGAACGGAGCAGCGCCCAGAAAAAATTGTAAGTGCTATTAGATCCCTGCTCTATGCCCTACATAACCTGCTACTTATTTCATAATGTCTGGACCCATGAAAGGTCCTCTTTAACTTTGTTAGGCTATTGACTCCAACCTGAGAGTGAGATGAGTGACTCAATTTGTGCATCACATATTACACCAGGGGTGGACTGGCCGTAGACACTAAAAGGAAATTTCCCAGTAGGCTGATACCTGGGAGCCTGCCCGAGCCCTTCTCATGGCCATGCACCTGGTACATAATGATCTGATGTTCTCAGGAGCTTCAAGTACTTACACACCTGGTCGTTGGCTACAGGAGCCCTCCTATATTTATCTGTGTAGTTGTCCTCAGGACAGTGATGTAGTTAAATACTGCAGCATGCATGGCAGTATTTTGTGCTGCACTGTGGTATTTTGTTTTGCTGAGGTGGTATTTTGTGATGCTCTATTTTTGTTGGCCCTGCCTACTTGTGTTGGCCCTGCCTACTTGTGATCACCCTGCCTACTTTATTATATGCAAATGAGCCTCAATAAGCAACAAGGGCGTTGCCATTACCCCTAAAGGCTCTGCTTTGTCTGCAACTGCTATGCCCTATGAACTTTGATTGCCAGGGCCAGCCAGTGAAAACGTCATCACACCTGGCCTTGTCAATCAAAGTGGAGAGGGCGCGGCAGTTGCAGAGAGACCAGAGCATGTAGGAGTAACAGCAAAACCCCCGTTGCTCCTAAAGGCTCATTTGCATATATTAAAACAAGATTTTTCTCAGCAACACGGGCACATATGAACATGGGACCAACACAGATGCCTTCAGCTGCCAAGTGCACATGTAGCAGGTCAGCCAGTGTCATAGGTACAAATCTACTGACAGAGGGCCTTTAAAGGGGTTTGCAAGATTAGATAAAACATGACTGCTTTCTTCCAAAAACATTGCCATACTGTACCTGTCCATGAGTGGGATCTGCTATTGTAGCTTCACTCCATTAAAGTAATTGGGACTGGGCTGTAATACCAACAATGACCTGTGGACAGATGCAGGGCTGTTTTTGGAAGAAAGCTGCCATGTTTTTCTAATCAGGAGAAGTCCTTAAGGTATCACATTTAGTGACTAGCTACAGATTTGATGACAGCAGCTATCCTACATGATTGTGTGTATTAGTCATTTGCAGCTTTTTGGATCATTCCTTCACCCAGGCTCGGAACGAGCGACATGAATTCATAATTGCTCCAGTGCATGTTTGTATTGCTCAGCTTGTTACTTCCATACACAGCTCATCAGATTACGTTAAGGGCTATATCGGGATGTCTCATGATGATTTGTTAGTATGAGGCCTGAGGGGATCGGAGTGAGGATATGGGCTTATAACAACCACCAAAGACTAACATTACAGCGGTAAGGACTCGTCCCTGTCCACTCTATAGTAATGAGATATTTTTTCGGAGATTTAACCATACTGCAGGGCCCTATTTGATCTTCATGTACGTGCACGCTCTGTTGCTTTGTAGTACGGTGTGTGTTTTGCGTTCTAGCCTCAGGATGTTGTTAAATATTCTATTTCCTCGTTAGGTAACAGCCCCTGCTTTATCACCAATACTCTGCCTCTCATTAGTGCAAAGTGATTAACCTATTGATTATCAATAGTGCCTTATTAAGCCGAAATTACAGCTCTCTGGATGCAGCGTCTCTTTTCTCGTTAAACATTTATACCTGCTATTTTTAGGCCACGTGCAGAGACTTGGTGCAGTATATATTAACCATTTCATGTTCATCTCAAATAATTTCAAAGAAATAACTATTGGAGAAAGATTGATTTACAAACCGCCAGTATGATAATGCATAGTGACAATATTTCCAGGGCGACCATTGTATGTTGAAACCATTGTGACTTGAGTAATCGGCTCCAAAGCCCCAAAATGTCATCCAAGATAAAAGAAAATGAAGATGAATGAAAAATAAACAAATAAGTAAGACAGAAACTTGCAACTTAGGGTGGGTTCACATCTGCATTCTGGATTCCATTATGTCCTTCCGTTATAACATGGTTATAACGGAAAATAACAGAATCCATAAGATGGAAGGACGGATCCGTTATGCTACCCATAGACTTGTATTATAACGGAATGCAAAACGGAAGCCTTTAAAAGTCATTCTGTCTTAATAGAAGTCTATAGGAATCATAACGGATCCGTCCCATCTCCGTTATGCAGAACGGAGAAAGAAGTCCTGTCGACAGGACTTTGTTTTCCGTCTTGCAAAATGAAACTCAGACGGATCCGTTATGAGTCCCATAGACTTCTATTAAGACGGATGAAAACAGAATTACCTCTTAAAGGCTTTTGTTTTGATTTCCGTCTTGTGGATCCCATTATTTTCTGTTATAACCATGATTTTTTTAACGCATGGTTGCTAGGAGATGATCGGGATGGGGACCCGATCATTATTATTTTCCCTTATAACATGGTTACAAGGGAAAATAATAGCACTCTTAATATAGAATGCTTAGTAAAATGGGGATGAAGGGGTTAAAATAAATAAATAAAATTAAACTCACCTTAATCCACTTGTTCGCAAGGCCCGGCTTCTCTTCTTTCTTCTTCTTTCATGACCTGGGAGGAAAAGGACCTTTGGTGACGTCACTGCGCTGATCACATGGTCCATCACATGATCCATCACCATGGTCATGGACCATGTGATGGATTATGTGATGAGCACAGGACGGATCAAATGTCCTTTTGCCAGGTCCTGAAGAAAGAAGAAAGAAAAGGAGATCCGCTACCCGACCAAGTGTATGGGGTGAGTTAAATTTGTTTACTATTTTTAACCCCTCAATGGACATTTTACTAAGCATTCTGTATTAAGAATGCTATTATTTTACTTTATAACCATGTTATAAGAGAAAATAATAAATCTACAGAACACCTAACCCAAATCTGAACTTCTGTGAAGAAGTCCGGGTTCGGGTATGGGTACCAAACATGCCGATTTTTCTCACGCGCATGCAAAATGTATTAAAACGCTTTGCACTCACGGGAAAAATCATGGATTTTCCCGCAACGCACCCACATCTTAGGAGTAGGAGTTTTGCTTTTCTCTGCATGTGTCACATGTCACCCGCAACGCCCGTGTGAAACCAGCCTTACTGGCTTACGTCACCGCGACAGGCAGTAATTGACTGCAGCAATATCAAACCAGATGTTTACAGTGGGGGAGCCCAGCGGGGCATCGCATGCCAGGAGGATCGAGGAGCGGGGAGCCTGTATCAGGAAGCAGGTGAGTAAGCTTTCCTTTACAGGTCCCCCCCTCATTCTTGCACGACCCCTTTAAGACCTTATTACTCTGGCTGATGTTCAGGCAGTGCGAGTGCCGATGGATGAACACAGCACATCCTCATCACATCCCTGATTACACAGGGAGACGTGCTACCGATAATCGGACATCTTTCATCCTGATGAAAGATACCCATCAGCTGATGAACGAGTGTTTGCTCGTTCATCGCCTGATCAATTATAAAAGCCAATTATTGGGAACAAATGTTCCTTTGAACCCGTCATTGTCCTGGAATCGTGCAGTGTTATGGGGCCTATGAGACAAATGAGGTGCAGCAAAAATGTTGGTTTCCTTTCATGCATGGTTCTTTAGTCTAATCTCTAGCTCTGCGATTGTAAGCTTAGTGTTTTAATTTGCAGCTTAAGTGCTGAAATCATATAGCAGAATGAGTATTCTATTTGCTGTGTCTCCAAACACTTTATAAGGCAAGGTGATGAGACAATAAATTCACGGCTGAATGAGTAAAAAGTATTGAATTCTCATTATGACTGTAGTCCACATCACTATATATACTCATTGTCTATAACAGTATTACACCCTGGGACCCTTCATGTTTTATTATGGATATTAAATCACACTTGATTGATTTTAATGATCAAGTGAAAACAATTTTCTACTGATTTGTGATTATTGTGAAATAGAAAACATTCCCCCTTCAAGTCATTATGTGCTATTATTACTTGACAGCTACTCCCTCATCTCTCAGGATAGGTCTCATAGTGGACAGTACAGTTTTCTCCTCATTCTTCCTGGAATGGGACTGAGAGATGTTATCCTGACAGTAGATGGCGCTTTGTTAAGCATCACTGTTTATTTAAGCACAGGTTTTCCAGTGTATGTACTGTCTGGTGATGATGTACAGTCGTGGCCAAAAGTTTTGAGAATGACACAAATATTAGTTTTCACAAAGTTTGCTGCTAAACTGCTTTTAGATCTTTGTGTCAGTTGTTTCTGTGATGTAGTGAAATATAATTACACGCACTTCATACGTTTCAAAGGCTTTTATCGACAATTACATGACATTTATGCAAAGAGTCAGTATTTGCAGTGTTGGCCCTTCTTTTTCAGGACCTCTGCAATTCGACTGGGCATGCTCTCAATCAACTTCTGGGCTAATTCCTGACGGATAGCAACCCATTCTTCTATAAATCACTTCTTGGAGTTTGTCAGAATTAGTGGGTTTTTGTTTGTCCACCCGCCTCTTGAGGATTGACCACAAGTTCTCAATGGGATTAAGATCTGGGGAGTTTCCAGGCCATGGACCCAAAATGTCAACATTTTGGTCCCCGAGCCACTTAGTTATCACTTTTGCCTTATGGCACGGTGCTCCATCGTGCTGGAAAATGCATTGTTCTTCACCAAACTGTTGTTGGATTGTTGGAAGAAGTTGCTGTTGGAGGGTGTTTTGGTACCATTCTTTATTTATGGCTGTGTTTTTGGGCAAAATTGTGAGTGAGCCCACTCCCTTGGATGAGAAGCAACCCCACACATGAATGGTCTCAGGATGCTTTACTGTTGGCATGACACAGGACTGATGGTAGCGCTCACCTTTTCTTCTCCGGACAAGCCTTTTTCCTGATGCCCCAAACAATCGGAAAGAGGCTTCATCGGAGAATATGACTTTGCCCCAGTCCTCAGCAGTTCATTCACCATATTTTCTGCAGAAGATCAATCTGTCCTTGATGGTTTTTTTGGAGAGAAGTGGCTTCTTTGCTGCCCTTCTTGACACCAGGCCATCTTCCAAAAGTCTTCGCCTCACTGTGCGTGCAGATGCGCTCACACCTGCCTGCTGCCATTCCTGAGCAAGCTCTGCACTGGTGGCACTCCGATCCCACAGCTGAATCCTCTTTAGGAGACAATCCTGGCGCTTGCTGGACTTTCTTGGACGCCCTGAAGCCTTCTTAACAGAATGGAACCTCTTTCCTTGAAGTTCTTGATTATCCTATAAATTGTTGATTGAGGTGCAATCTTAGTAGCCACAATATCCTTGACTGTGAAGCCATTTTTATGCAACGCAATGATGGCTGCACGCGTTTCTTTGCGGGTCACCATGGTTAACAATGGAAGAACAATGATTTCAAGCATCACCCTCCTTTTAACAGGTCAAGTCTGCCATTTTAACCCAATCAGCCTGACATAATGATCCCCAGCCTTGTGCTCGTCAACATTCCCACCTGAGTTAACAAGACGATTACTGAAATGATCTCAGCAGGTCCTTTAATGACAGCAATGAAATGCAGTGGAAAGGTTTTTTTTGGGATTAAGTTAATTTTCATGGCAAAGAAGGACTATGCAATTCATCTGATCACTCTTCATAACCTTCTGGAGTATATGCAAATTGCTATTATAAAAACTTAAGCAGCAACTTTTCCAATTTCCAATATGTATGTAATTCTCAAAACTTTTGGCCACGACTGTAGATGTTATCTCTGGTAGTCTCCATCCTGATGATGATGTTGCTGTTTTGTCCCAAGTAAGGCTACTTTCACATTAGCGGCAGCCTTCTCCAGCAGGCTGTTCTGGCACGTGAACTACCTGCCGGATCCGTGCTGCCGCAAGTGCACGCGTGCCTCCGGAAGTCCGCTTCGGCCCCATTCACTATATCGACATGTCGTAGTTTTATTCCTCTCGCCATGTTTGCCGTGCTGCAGCCGGACCTTCGTCCCGCCCCCATTATAGTGAATGGGGCCAGAGCAGACTTCCAGCAGAACACGTGCACTAGCGCCAGCACAGATCCAGCAGGCTGTTCAACCGCCGGAACAACATGCCGGAGAAGGCTGTGTCACGGCTGTCATGGTCTGGTGGTAGTGGAGCATGACACTTTTGCCGTGCATGCTTATTGCTGGTGGCAACGTGTTGTTAGCATGATTTTACACTTCCCCTTTAAGGCTGGTGTTCCTTCCCATTTTGGTTGTTTAGGGTTGAAGGAGTGTGCGAGGTGGAGCTGGGTGTGGCCTCATGTGGCTCTTCTTATACTGGAGTTGTGAGCTTGAGGTTAGTTGTATGTCTGTGTTTGTATGAGTAGGAGTTTTGCTCTTCTCTGGATGTGTCACCTGTCCGTGAGGGCCTCTTTGTAGAACAACAAGGTCTTTGGCAATGTCATTCCGATGTCCATGACAGCCGTGACAGGCTGCTGCTAATGTGAAAGTAAACCTGCAAGGGCTACTGCAAATGGGCTAATTTTCTACTTGATGGGTTAATATCGACTGTTAATGTTAATGAACTTTTTCATCATGTGATTGTAATTCAAGAGCTAAAATGGGAACACTGTCTTAGTTATCTTGTCCTACGGCGGACCTTTCTCCTCTCGTTCAGGAGTTTGATAGTATCAAGCATTCTAAGGCCCCATTCACACGTCCGCAGTTTTGTTCCGCATTTAGCAGAACGGAATTGCAGAGCCATTCATTTCTATGGGGCCGCATGATGTGTGGCCCGGCTCCGGAAATGCAGACCCGGAAATTCCGTTCCCGAAAAAAATTGCGGACAAGAATAGGCATATTCTAATACTGCCGGCGATGTGCGGTCCACAAAATGTGGAACGCAAATTGCCGGTGTCCGTGTTTCACAAAACACATTGCAGACGTGTAAATGGGGCTTTAGAGAGAAGAAGTATCTCTATGTGCCTGTGCAGAAAAGAGACCTGCTGCAAAAAGACAGTAAGAGCAATCAGTCTTATATAGCTACAGGCCTTACTGCCAGTGGAAAAGGGTATATTGCTTCAGCGCCCACTACGCTTTTGCAATGAATTAGCTACCCATTGGAGGATCTACAACCTGCTGAGGGAAATGTAGTATAATACATATAGAGAGGCATTGTCCACCCCCTTGGCTGAGTTGGAAAGTAGTTTGGATCTGATAGAGAGAGAGACTCATAGCCAGCCATCTTACTGCCGTTATCCCATGTTCAGCCTTGAAAAGATTATGTATGTGTTCTGGAGAGACTGAATGCTACCAGTGTCTTTCTTTATGAACTGTCTAAACATCTCAGTAAGGCCTCATGCACACGACAGTATTTTTTTGTGGTCCGCAAAAAGAGGGTTCCGTTGTTCCATGATCCGTTTCCGTTTTTGTTTCTGTGTCTCTTTATTTTTGGAGGATCTCCAGACATGAAGGAAAGTAAAAAAATATATAAGTTAAGTTTGCCATGCAAATGATAGGAAAAAAACGGACGCGGACGCGCGGACGCGGATGACAATCTTGTGTGTCTCCGTGTTTTTTCACGGACCCATTGACTTGAATTGGTCCGCGAACCGTTTTCCGTGAAAAAAATAGGACAGTATTTTTTTCACGGACTGGAAACACGGATCACGGACGCGGATGACAAGCGGTGCATTAGCCGAGTTTTCCACGGACCCATTGAAAGTCACGGGACACGGGACACAACAACGGTCGTGTGCATGAGGCCTAAAAAAGACTGGATTTGTTACCCCTTCATTGGTTTGATTATTGCCCCGCACCACCATTGTACAGCTGCCATTATCTGGCCCTACACCTGCCACCCTGCCAACCATTCACCATTAAGGACACCAGGCGAGATTCCCTAAGAGGCCTAGAGTGTTCCTCGGGGAAAGAAAGTTTGCATCCTCCATTCTCTTCTGCACATTATTATAACCACCAGGTAATATTGAGAGTAACCGCCGTGTGCAGCATGGACAGCAGCGAGACGGCCTGGGAGTGAGTCAAAAAACTCTTGGTAGGTTTTCACAGGTACCTGGAGCCATGCAGACTGCAGTGCATCCCACAGCTGCTGGAGGGTACGTGGGGCAGAGGGATCCATAGAGCGAACACAACAATTAAGGTCCTACAGATGCTCAATTGGGTTCAATTGGGGAGCCAGGGTAGTACTTGGAAGTCCGAGTCACATTCTTACAACCAATGTCGGACATTTCTAGCCATGTGACATATCTTGCTGGAAGATCCCACCTGCCTTAGTAAAGACAACAGCATGTATGGATATATGGGATCTGCAAGGATAAACAGCTGAGAGTGTCTTCCACATGGATAAGTGGCCCCAGAGAATGCCACAAAGACATTCTCTAGACCATAACGCTGCCACCACCAGCTTGTGTTCTTCCAGCATTGGTGGCAGGGTGTTTGTTCTCCGTTGTTTCTCTTCTGACACGCCAACGTCCATCCATTCAATGAAGAAGAAAATGTGTCTCATTGAAGTAGGAAATCCTTTGCCAGTCAGCGGAGCGCCAATTCCCATACTGCCGAGAAGATTGAAGCTTTTTTGCTGACACAAGTTTATCAGCAGAGGCTCTGCTTCGGAGCCACATACACAGTAGGGTTTAGTGAACTGTTGTTTTAGACATGTCTGGTAGCCTCCTGGTTCATTTTGGTCATGGGTTGCTCCACTGTAGCCTGTCAGTCCGCCCTCACACAGCTTTGCACATGGTGCCAGTTTCCACGTCACATATTTGCAGTGGAGCCATTTGTCCACTCACCATACACTTTCACCACAGCAGCATGTGAACAGTTCAGAAACTGCGCAGTTTCAGAAATACTTCCAGCCTTAGCCCAAAACCCAATAATCATCTCTTTTTGCTACTCTGATAAATCTCCCCTTTTACACATAACAGTACGAGGGATATGTGTGCAGACAGGATATCACACACCTTATATACCCACCAAGCCAGCTCATCACACATGACGTCATGAGCTACGTGCTGCCAAAATAGAAAGTAGTAAGTGGTCATAATAATGTGACTCGACTGTACAAATATGTCATACTTTTCCCATTTTTACATGACACACTTTAGTATATGATGATATTATGAGAGATATTTTGTCACTTTTCTTTCTCTCCTGCCCTAACTGGCTCATATCAGTAATCGTGTCACCAGGAAATTTATTTATTAGAAGTTGTGATCTCAGAAGTTGATGGTCTAAATATATCCTAGTCCTAGAGACTGGGATGGATAGGTAGTTATTGTGTTTTAAAATACTAGCGAATGTAAATGTAATGAACAAACTTAAAAAGTTATTCTGGCTTGTTAGTCATCATTACCACAACGCTTACCAAAGCAGCAGCCAAGAATTTTAGTCATAAACAATTTTCATAAAAAGATTTGAGTTCAATTTTCAGCTGTTTCAGTTTTTTAAAAGGGTTGTCCCACGAAAAATATTCTATAGTTTTCAAACTAGCACCTGGGTTTAAATACTTTTATTATTGCATGTAATTAAAATTTAACATAGACACTGATTCATTCAATAAAATGTATCTGTATAGCGCCACCTGCTGTTTTTTTTTCTTATTTTTTTGTCCGGCTCAATGAGAAGGCCGCACATGCTCAGTTTCATCCTTCAACTGCCTCCTGAGTTGTGATAGGTAGAGTATGGACACGCCCCCTGAGCTGTGATAGGGAGAGTTGAGACACGCCCTCTTAGCTACAGCAGAAAAGACACTCCCCCTGAGCTGCCAGCTTGATATAAAAGTAGCAGAGCCATGAATGGGGAGATCTCTGGGTCCATGTGAGGTACAGGGCTGGTTCTAGCTTTGTTAGAAAAAGGTTGTCTTGTACTGTATGTCTGATTTTCATTTTTTACATAACACCTTTAAGTGATTAAAACCATTTCCAACATTGAGTTCTTCCCCTTTTTTGATACCAGTGAAAAACTTTGACATTTAGGGGGTCATTTATTAAGACCGGCTTTTTAGATGTCAGTCCTAATAAAGCCCCAGCGCTGACAAAGTTATGAAGAGGTGCCGTCCTCACCATAATCCAGCGCTGCTCCTAAATGTAAGACAGCTTCCTAGCTGGCTTACATTAAGATAATTTTCTACACCTAAAACATACATAAAATAAAAAATGATGAATGAGACAGGCTGGGACTATTTTAGACCTGGCATGAGCATCCAAAAGTCGCAGATTGTGCCTGAAATATGCCTAATATAGGTGTATTTTAGGTTGATAAATGACCCCCTTCCTCCCTAGTGTTCTAGATAGAGTCTCATTGGAATCAATTATATCATGCTGGAAATCACTGAATAGCTCTAAAGTGGTTTGGAAGTTTTACCTAGTGCCTCAGTGCCTCCATAGGAGAAACTTGCAGAGAATACTAAGCATAGCAGAGCTAGCAGGACGTTCCCATTTTATCTACATGTTTTAGTGTTTATGGGTCTATATACTATAAAAGCAGGTAGATGAATACTGTATGTTGAAACCTAATATGCTATATAAAAGGTTGAGATTCCTCAGGTTTGGTACCTTTCAATGGCTAACTGAAAAGATGATGACAAAATTTCAAGTTTTCGAGGCTATTTGGGTCTCTTTGTCCTGCATCTCTTAAGACAGTATCTGAAGATTCGCATTTTTTAAATACTGTATGTAAATCTTCAGATACTGTCTCAAGAGATGCCAGACGAAGAAGCCTAACTTGCCTTGAAAGTTTGGAATTTTGTCATTTTTTCAGTTAGCCATTAAAAGATATAAAAAATGGAGGAATTCCAATCTTTTTTTCATCTTATATTTATGTTTAACATGGTACAAATATATACTTTGTGGAAACCTAATAAATCTACTTAAAGGGGTATCCAGTAGGTTAGGTTATAGATATGTGATAGATGTGGGTCCCACCATATGGGACCCAGACAACTTGTTGCCAGATGTAAAAAGCCAAGCAGGCTGTGCTACACTGTCTCCATACTTCCCATACAAGTAATTGAGAGAAAGGTCTTTTGCAGTCCGTGTATTTGCAAAATACAGATACCGGCCTTGTGCATCCCAACATTTCTGTGGGCCTTATTGTCAAAATGCCTATTCTTGGACAAGAATAGGACATGTTCTATATTTTTGCAAGAAAGACATGCATTCAGCACAAGGTGTTTTGAAATAAATGGGTCTGTATCCAATGTGCAAGAAATGCAAATAGGTTGTAGGAAAAAAAATACGGTTGTGTGCATGAGGCCTTAGGGAAACAGCAAACAGTAGAACAGCGAGCTACACTGCTTTGGTAACTTGTAAGATCCCTTTGCTATGTTCCTTCGGTAACTCACCTTCATTTACATAGGAGGAATGGAAACAGCAAAGCATAACCCTCTTAGGTATTTCATTAGTCCCAACCACCTCTGGCTGCTGCATCCTGGTTGGTTGGAGGACATCCGGACATTCAAATACCCCTTTAACCACCTAACTGTTTTGCCAGAGTCCGGCTCGGGGAGTGGGAAAAGTAGTTAACTGTTCTGCCCGAGCTCAGAAAGTGGAGAGGGAGGGCTGCTTTAGATGCTGCTATCTCCTGAATGGTAGCAGCTAGAAACATGCAACTGGTCTTGTTTAAAAGCTGGCATCCCAGGCAGAATTTGTCTCAGCCAGTTAGAAATTGTTAGAAATTGAGCCGGGAATAATCACAGGTAAAACCTGCTTTTACTTTCACTTTCAGCAGTATTCACTGTATCCCAATTTCTAACAGTGATATCTTCCCATGTATTGAACATATTGCTGTCAAGCTTGGAATGTCAGCTTTCAAACAATACAAAGCTCATATCTCTAGCTGGTACCAAACCAGAGATATGGGCAGTTACCCTGCTTTCACACCTGAGCGTTTCTCAAATGCGCGTTTTACGCGCGTTTTTGTCGTGCGTTTTTATGTGCGGGTTTTGCAATAGTAAACGTGCGTTTGTGTGATTGACTGCAGTGTCCTATGGCCACAAACGCGCGTCAAAATGCCCCAAAGAAGCTCAAGAACTTGATTATGCGTCGGGCGTTTTACAGCGCGATAGTACGCGCTGTAAAACGCCCAGGTGAGAACAATTCCCATAGGGAAGCATTGGTTTTCATGTGTTGAGCGTTTTACAGCGCGTTTGAACGCGCTGTAAAACGCTCAGGTGTGAACTTAGGGTTAAAGAACCCTGACAGGCTGCAGAAGGAAAGGAAAAATAGTAAAAATATATAGAAATAGTGTCCCCTGAGTTGTGCGCCAAGAAGATTTGCTGCAGACACACATTAAAAACCTACAATAAAAAAGCGACATTTTTGGGAGGGTTTTTCCAATTTTACTTATTATTTTTTTTTATAGCAAGATACATATGTATAACTCACCAGTATGCTTGTTGGACTTTTATTAGTTTACAACCTCAACCACAGGAGATTTTGAAAGTTTCTTGGAAGCTACTTAATGAACAGTCTGACTATATCATGTTTCCAGCTCCAAGAGGAAGCTCTATCCCATCAGAGGCCCCTACATGCAGTACTGCAATAACTTTGTCATAAAGTGCTATCAAAGATGAGAAAGAGAAATGGCATCATTTTAATTTTAACGACATGTCAGCCCCTGAGCATCCAGCTCCTTGAATATTAACTGTACCTAAGTAAAGAGTGGATGCTGCCGACCTCCTTCACCACGTGACAGGAGAGTCTAGTTTTAATGACAAATGCTAGAGAAATCCAGAGAACAACCAGGTGAAGCAGAGGATTCCTGCAGTCCCCTCGCTGATTCTTATTTGCATTATTCATTGGTCCCGGAACCTCATCTGCATGCACCCCTGGCCGTGGAGACGAGCAGAATATTCTGCTTTGCTAAATATTTATGGAAGGAGGATAGAAGTTGAAATAGGCCAACCCTGATGCTTATCGCCTTTGGTTTGAAAGTTATCGCTATGCACTTGAAATAAATAAAATATTCTAAATACTATGTAATCATATCATTTTAATGAATGTTTAAGTCTGAAAATCTCAATAAACGCTAATTATAGACTCCATATAAAGATATCTGTAAATGTTGGAGACGACGGAATTATACTCATCGTTCTTGGTTGGTTCATTCTAATAGAATTCAAATTACGATAAAACATTTATTTCTGTTTAAATGAATGTAATTCGACTAATAAGAGAACATTGCATTAGCATTATAATATAATGAGCTGATATAAGCAAACTAAACTGTGTGCTTTTCTGGATGCTCTCTGTATGATGGATTGAAAAATTTTACACTGAGCCGCTTGATCTAGGGAAGACGGGGGAATATCTTGTTATGCTCTATACAACCTCTGGGACCCGGAAGAACAAAAGGGCCACAGTGCACTATCAAGCTCTATGCTTCTTCAGTGTTTCTATAGACATAGCAGGACATGTGTACGTGTGACTGTGTCTAGAACTGCAGATTAACCTCATTGTTCTGCTGATCAGTGTGGTCCTGGTGGTGGGACCCATTGCCAATTAGATATTGATATCCTCCCAAAAAAAACCTTTAAAAGACCGTCTACCTATGGGAAGAAAAACAGATATGCATAGTGCCCTGGATCAAGGGTACTTTGGACTATGGACATTTGTCCCTATTGCTACTACCCAAAGCAATCAACTCACTATGTAGTGCACTTGAAAGGGTTAACTTGCATTATGATTTATGCCATTGTTTACACTTATACCGTTTTATATTGTTGAACTGCATTTTATATGTTTATTGTAATATATGCTGTTCATGTGCACTGTTAGTGCACTATATCAGCACTGCACTGAGGAGGTTAGCGCACAGCCAGCTAATATTGGGAGACTTTGGGACTTTCTATCTATGTACTGAGGAGTTAGAAATCTCCCACAGTTATTATAATGGACTATGCAAAGTTGTGGAGGGGAAAAACTGACACACTGAGCTTTTGACTGCCTGTTGTTTAGTTCTGAAGGCTTGTTTATGTCTGGAAAACCTACTTGGTCATTCCCATAGACTTGTATACAAGTTTATGACAGACTGAAATTGAAACATTGTTACTGTTTAGGTTGTTATTTTCCACTCCACCCCTCCCACTAGAAAATTCTAGTTAAGTTAGAAACTGTATATAAGGGGAGTAATTAGAGCCCCTAGGTGTCTAGGTAGGAACCAGTGTTTAGTAGAAGAGACTCTGCCAGATTGCACAAGTGACCAGAACCAGAAACTGAGATGGTGATACTCTGCCACAGACCCTGGATCACCAGCCCTTTGAACAGAGGGCCAGCTGGACTATTGGAGGAAGGAAAGCTAGGTTAGACCTTTCTTAAGCACAGAGACTAGAGAAGCAAACTCAGTACACCGCCTGTATTGTTTTGCACTTACATTCTTCCAGTAAAGATGTACACTGGTTTACTCCAAACCCCAACTCTTGTATTTCTCATTGGGTTGCACCACACCTTACCATCTCCTCCAGAGAGCAGCAACATATGGTGACATCTTAAAGATATCCATGGGACCCAGTGTAGCGTTGGGACCACCCCAAACCCGGCCACTGCATATCTATGCAAGTATTACTATTCAGCATAGAGGCAATAGAGAAATAAACATATTGACCCACATACTGTATACTGATATGTTTGTGCCAAAAGCCTGTCTAAAAAGTGGTGCATATTAGCCCAGTCTGCACTCCTTTTCCAACATGTTCAGGAAGGGGGTGGGGCTTTGTGGAAAGGACTAGCGATAAGTGGGGAAGTGTGGCCTAATATGTACCATTTGCGACCAAACTTGCGCTACAATTCTTGCAAAAATCTGTCTTAAAGTAAGTCAACTAATAGTTGGTATAGAGTCAGTGAAAGTGTCTATCCCTGCATCAAATGTAACATCCAGCCTAAGCTGCTGTGATAAATATTATGTATAGTTAGACAGCCTGTCTAAGCTCACACCATCTATAGGATCAGTAAATGTAAGCCATTGTAATAAAAATCAGCAACATTTATCATTGCAGACCCTATAGATAATATACAGTTTGTGTTCTTGAAGGAGGTGTTCTATTTTTATATACCATATTTTTTCACCCTATAAGATGAACTTTTTCCCCCCAAAAGTGGGGCGAAAATGATAATGCGATAGATAATAGGACGAATACAGGAAGAAAAAAAATAGCCGCTGCATTGCATGTGCCCGGTACATCGCAGGCTGTATTGCATAAGGACAGCAGCCTGCAATGTACTGGACATGTGGGGTACCTGGACGAAAGAGTCCGGCGCTTCTGTGTGCAGGGGAGAGACGGGCGCTTAAGTGTGCAGGGGAGAGCCCGGCCGATAGCGCTCCTGCCATGTGCTTAGAATATGGGCAGTGCGCTGAAGCAGGGAGATGATGGACGGGAGCAGGTTTTCCATTCATACTTGCCTGCTCCGCTTCTACGCCGTCCCATGTGACTGGTCCATTGTATGTGCGGCCTTGTACAGTAGGAGGCCAGTCCACAGTTTGTCATTGCTTTAGTCTGCATTATCTACAGTGCTGTTTACACTGTACAGTCACAAGAGGCTTTCTTGTGAAGCTAATACCAATAGTGTTATTAAAGTGCCCCCCATAAGTGTGTCACTGAGCACCCCCCCAATAAGTCTCAGCCACCCCATAAGGGTCCATTCACATGTCCGTTGTTGTAGTCCGCATCCATTCCGTAAAATTGCGTAACGTTATGCGGATCCATGCATTTTCAATAGTCTCCACAAAAATGCAGACAGCATTGGTGTTGTCCGCATCCATCATTCCGTTCCGTTCATGCGTATCTGCAAAAAAAAAATACCTTGTCCTACTATTTGTCCGCATATCCGTTCGGTGGTCCCAGTGTAGTCAATGTGGAAGACATGCGGAATGCAGCAATGTGTTCCGCATGTCATCCGCATTTTAAGGCCTGCCCCTTGTGACATGTGCTTTCAGTACCAACGAAAGCTGTGTCCTGTGTGCTGTGTAGTCTGCAAATAGACAAACAAAATGTCCTATGAAGTGGAGAATCTGATCATCTTGATCCAGGAGCGCCCTTCCTTGTGGGATACTAGATAGGACGACTACCACGACCACGCGCTGAAGGACCGTAATTGGGAAGAAATTGCACAAGAATTGCTGCCATCTTCCTGGGAATCGGCAAACATTGCCAAAAGGGACAAAATTAGTGAGTATAATTTTTTTTAATATGTAATGTGGATTTTTTGAGTATAGATTCAGACATAAGGTCCGTATTTTAGTGTGCCACCTGTCCTGGAACAGCATAGAACTTGTACATTTGAATGACAGTGGATTTTGGATGCCTATTTGAACATTTTCTATGCTGCTTCAGGACATGGACACTCACTGCGATTTCTAGATCAGGGATTCTCAACCTGCGGACCTCCAGTTGTTGTAAAACTACTACTGCCACCATGCCCTTCTGTAGACTGATAGCTGTAGGCTGTCTGGGAATGATGGGAGTTGTAGTTTTGCAACAGCTGGAGGAGCGCAGGTCGAGCATCCCTGATTTAGATTTTTTTTGTACAAGGCCTAGTCTTTATTGCTTTGCATACATTAATTATTCCTTTTCTGAAATGCATTAATCAACATGTTGCATAGCAACCGTGGTCTAATTTTTTATTTTAAAAACTATATTAACTCCATCATATAGCATACATTTAAATTTTTGGTATAAAAATTTTGTTTTATATAGGCCTCTTTCAGAATTTCTAGTTAGACAGAAGGATGTGTGTGATAGTTTTGGTCAGGGCTGGCCAACATGTGGCTCTCCAGCTGTTGTAAAACTACTACTCCCACCATGCCCTGCTGCAGGCTGATAGCTGTAGGCAGACTGGGCATGCTGGGAGTTTTAGTTTTACAACAGCTGGAGAGCCCCAGGTTGGCCATATGTGGTTTAGGTGCTGATAGGGTCATAGGCATATTCTGACGGCTCATGGATGCATTCTAGCAGAATGGTTTGGGATTAATTGTGGCAGCTGCATGGATTGTGCCCGTCTTTATTTTAACAATTTTTTTCTCTTTTTTTACAGTAAAAGATTTAAAAAAAAAGATGGTACTCATGTAGAGATCAATTCTGGCGGGAAATTAATCTGAAACCCATAATGGAACTAAGGAGGTCAAATGTTATACTTTAAAAAAAAAAATATATCCAATGTAAATAAAGCGCTGTGTGAGTGCGCTGTGTCCATGTGTGTGTACCCAGTTTTGCACAAGGCATGCGCGGTGGGGCGACCAATGCGGACACAGCACTCCACACAAGTTCCACAGCAGGGTGTCAGCAGCCTGACTGACAGTAGATACCACCAAGCCCCTATGGAAAGGCCACAGCTACCCCACCACTGCGCACTGGCCAATCAAGAAACGGCGCTACTACTGTTCTAGTGCCCATTATTGTAACTGAATTAATGTCTATTTAGATATCATTATAATAATGTTTTTTTCCTGTAGCACTGTGGACATCTATCTTCGGATTCCACTCCAAATGCAGAATCTGCAGGGAATATTTCCCAAGAGGCCTCTCAAGAAGAGAGGAATTTCCAGATAGTATGGAACCCATGACTCAGCTGTCTCCAGAAAATGAGGCCAACATGGAGACTACTCCGGTTCCTGAAGAACTGTGTTTGGCAAACAGCGGCGCAGGCCCGCGGCCGATTCTGATTTAGATGTTAGGAGCCTGATAGATTCTCGGGTTCTCCAATTTCTAAATTAGAATCGGTCAGATAGTAAAGAAGAAAAGACTATAAGAAGTCTTGCATCATGTCTTTACTCGTGTGCCTGATCAGCGGCAAACACGTTATGTCTCTGCGCTGCCCTTGTTGATTGATCTGTTCGCCAGCAATCAGGAACCAATCGAAATCGTCCATAGAATGGAAAATCTGCGCAATCAAAATCTTAATATTGAGATACCTACATATCAATTGCATCGACAAGAACACCCTATAATCCAGACCCCAGGCCCTTTTACAAGGGAATTATATGATTTATAATTATTATTATTATTTTTTAGTTAAAAATTTCATATTACAAGAGATTAATATTATCTTGAATTATTATAATTTGTTTGATGTCAAATAAAAATTCTGATTATATATAAATGTTTTTTTTTTGGTATACTTTCACAATGGCGGCAGCAGGGTCCGTCTTCCTGCGGGGGATCAGCCTTCTGAATCCATTCTAAAGCTAGCCCACCATGACATTTGATTTCTACACTGGCCCCATTCACTCCAGCCCGTTTCCGATATAGTGACTGGGGCTGGAGCAGAAATCTAGCAGCACAGTAGTATAGCTTCATTATGGATTCGGCTGGTTGTTCCACCGCCGGTCCATGCTGCCGACAGTATGAAATTAACATCATTGCTAGACAATGTCTCCCACCCCATGCACGAAGCTGTTGTGGAGCTGGAGAGCTCCTTCAGTGACAGACTGCTGCATCCTAGGTGCACGAAGGAACGTTATCGGAAGTCCTTCCTCCCAGCAGCGGTTAGGATTTATAACCACCACTGTTCCCAGAAACCCAGTAGTGAATTTTTTAAGTAAATTCTGTGTTATGTTTTTCTTGTATTTTACTCTTTAATTTCGAATTACTCTTATTTTTGCTCCTGTTGTGAATGTGATTGCTGCAGTTATGCCAAAATTTCCCCACTGAGGGACAATAAAGGGATTTTCTTCTTCTTCTTCTTCTTCTTCAAATTAGCTTTAAAAAAAGTGGGACTTCATTTTATATTCATAAACTACTAGCTGTGTAGGTCACCAATATAAAATAATTATACAAAAAAAATATATATATATATATATATTATATATAGTCAAAAAATCAGCTTATAATGATATGGAACATGATGGCTTGTATTGTTTCAATCACGACAAAGCATGAACAGCATTTAGCTGCATACCAACAATAAAAATTATCATGTGCTGTTCCCTTAAAATGCTGATGTTCTATACTTACCTTGTCTGCATAGAAGTTTATTCTTTGTGGATTGCGGGTCTGATTGCGTCATTTGTTTTTCGAGTTCAAAGATGAACCCGACATATATTCCATTAAAAATTATTAGATAAATGGGACATGTTCGCGTTCAGCTCTGAACCTGGACAACAAGTTATTTTACATTACAAATAAAAATATTTTTTTACTTTTTAAGACGTAATTAGAAATGAGGTATTAGAAGGTATTTACACAAAAAAATTTGATTTTACAAAATATCTCAGCCCGCAAGCCCACATCCTTATTCTCTTGCGAGTCCCTAATCGAAACGAACAACAGGGGATCTAAACTAAACTATGAAAAATGTATTTTTAGTCAAATTTAAAACCAGATTCCAGCTGAAATCAACGTCTTCCACGGATGGCATCCAACTGCCACGACAATGCCCCCTCAGGGCTGCAGAAGTAGTTGGCATAGAGTTCCCGAACAGCTAGTCCAGCCGTTCCAGGGTGTCCAGGCCGGCTAAGGTCTAAAATGACAGAAAATGTCAGATTTAGGCCCAATTCTGCATCTGTGGAGGAATCGTGTATCCTGGTGAAGTTGTGTAGGAGTACACAAGCCTGTATCACCAGGGTGGCATTGTCCATATTTATCTGTATGGATGACATGAATACTCTCCACTTTGTGGACAGTATTCTGAAAGTGCACTTAACATACCGACGGGCGCGAGTCAATCGATAGTTGAAGATGTGCTTCTGGTCATCCAGATCGCATCTAGGGAAGGGCCGCATCAGGTGGGGTGACAATACGAATCCTTCATCTGCCACGATCACAAATGGAGCCGGCGGACCTGCAGATCGAGGAAGTCTGTACTGGCCTCTGGCAGGGCAAGCTGATTTGTCTGAAGCCGTTCACCCATTCTGGAAGCACTAAAGTGCTCCCATAGGCCTCGATATCCACAATTACAAACCTGTAATTACTGTCCTCCAAGGCCATCAGCACTACAGAAAAATATTTGCAATTAAAGTACCGGGACGCTGAGTGAGGCGGCTTCTTTACACGGATGTGCTTACCGTCCAGTGCTCCAAAGCAGTTAGGAAACTGCGCAGATTGGTAAAATCCCTCGGCGATACGAAGCCAATTTCCATCTTGGGGGTGGACATCATGCTTCTCTGAGTCGCTGCCAGATCACTTTGCAGGTATGACAGACAATCCCAGAGATTGTTGAGATTCCAAGGAGAAGCTCAAAATGCAATGAAGCAAATGAGTTTCCAGTCGCAAGAAATCTAAAAAAAGAAAAGATAAGAAAGAAAAATACATTTTCTAACATTCATTTTTATATATTAATATTCAATATATAGTATTAAAAATGGGAAAATTCACTTACCTCAAGGTGACAATCAACCTTTGCTCAGGAGATATGCAGCGCCTCATACTGGTGTCCATGAAACTAAGGTCAGGGTGAAGACAGACCAGCAGGTGATCAAAGGCTTCCATGGACATCCAGCAATAACTTTTGAACTTATTGGGGTCCTGTCGCAGATCATTAAACAAAGTATGGAACTTTCCTTTCTGAAGGTGCTGAGCGACAATCGGATGGACCCACTGCCGTCTCCTCTCCCTCCCCGGTTCTTCGTCCAGCATCGCTGACTGCTGTCTAAATCGCTGAGAAAGAAGTCAGTGAAGTAGTACGTTATCCCTTAGCTCTTCTGCCATGACGATCGTTGAGAAATCAGAAGAAATCAATGCCAGCCAAGCAGATAAAAAGCACAATAAAATGTTGCCTGTTCTATCACATGTCCTCTGTTTTATTATCCATCTTTTAAATATTTTTTTGGTACCCTAGCAACATCTATTCCTCCTTTTTTTTTTTTGCAGAAAAACGGAAACACGGAACGGGTGCACTGTTGTAAAAAACTGAAGGTTTTTGCGGAAAAACAGATCCACAAAAAAGCTAAATGAAAATCTGGAAGAAAAAAATGCTGACATATGAATTGACCCTAAGTGTGTCACAGCAGATCCCCCATAACATTTACAGCAGCAGATCCCCCCATAATATTATGTCAGCCACAGAAACCCCCCCCCCCCCCATAACATTGTCTCAGCAGCAGATCCCCCCATACATTTTCAAACACCTTTTTTCTTATTTTCCTTCTCTAAAACATAGGTGCGTCTTATGGGCAGGTGCGTCTTATAGGGTGAAAAATACTGTACATGAAATGTAAGCATTCAATATAAAATAGTTTCGCAACTTTCCAGTAAACTTGATTTTTTAATTTCTCACCAAAATCTCTGCATGCTGTGAGTAAATGGAAACATCCTGCTTTACATACAGAGCCTGTACAAACCTCCTACATTTTAAAGCTTTGTGTTTGATATATTTTATTCAGTATAGGCATTACTTCAAAACTAAATATTTGAAAAGCATTATCTGCCTCCTATCCTTATAGCTTGCAACATTGTATCAGTGTATGTCAGATCGGGCTGTTTATATGACAGAGAATTTCATAGATCGGGTACAATTGCATTAACCCTCTGCTGTGAGACTTACTAGGTCTGCACAGGTTCTCAGCCTCTTGAGAGAAGCGGTAAAGGTACAAATATGGGTAGTAGAGTGAGTATAAGCAAATTTGTGAACTAACATCACTTAAACAGTATTTGTCACTAGATTTTGCTTCTTTAAACCAATAGCTCTAGTATAGTATGTGGTGCATGCAAATTGTGCAGATGAAGTCGCAGTGAATATACCTTGCTTCCTTGCCCAGAAACCCAATCTTAACAGATTTAATCAATGATGCTCTACTGGAAGTCTATCAGGTCACAATGAATGTGATTACAGCCAGAACTTCTTCTTTACAATGCACTGAAATAGCATTGTTCAGATGACTACCGTGATGATTATAACGTAGTTTAATATATAATACAGTAACATACATTTAAACAAAAAAGTATAATGCTAAAGCTTTTAAAGAGTGGAATAACATGGTGGTGGTGGTGGAAGTTCAGGGAAGGAGAATCTAGTGACAGGTCATTTAAAGGGCCATCTTTAAATGATAAAAATGCACTAGAAGAACTTGCCTCCCTGAAATTGCAACTTTAGGTTTGATGATGAGAACTAGATAGGTAACGCACAGCTTCCTTCCATTATATATGATTTCTATATCAGTACAGTACATGGAAACTATCTCAGTTACCCAGTTATAGGAAGTTAACATTTCAATGAAAATGTTCAGAGAAACCTTGAATATCCTTTTACTATAATGCTTATGTCATTGAAAAATCAGTGTGAATGTTATAAGCCATCCTGCAGGTTTTATGTAGACAAGTGGCATAATTGCCTATGGAAAGCCCATTTGTTTCCTATAATTTGGTGTAACCAAAACACGAGTACTTTCAAGAGGAGAACGTAGCAATTAAATGAATTAAGAGCTTGATTTCTAAATAAATATGTAGCTCGGGAATTCATTAGGAAGCAATTAGCAACACTTACTTAACACACTGAACAGAAAGGAAACTTGCTAGACATAAAATAACTGAGGGTAACTGACCCAGAAATTGAGAAGAAGCAGTGCACACACTGTGAGCTATGTGTGCTATGGGATAGGAAAGATATCAGCACAGAGGGTAGACAGCTCCTGGGACCTTATAAAAAGAAAATCTCTATCAGACCAAATTTCCCCCCACATTCACATGCTGTCTCTTGTTGTCCTCACAACCCTAGAGGGAAGATTTGGGGATTCCTACCAGAACACAACTGGTAGTAATACTGGTAGAGCTACTTATAGAGAAGGATTTGGTGTCCTTGTAGATGGTATAGATGGTAGATTTAATAACAGCATACAATGTCAATCAGGCTACCAGGATATTGTCATGCATTAAACGAAGCGTGGACTCGCGGGATAGGGATGTAATGCTACAAAGCATTGTTGTGGCCTCATCTGGAATATGCAGTTCAGTTCTGGGCACCAGTCCATAGAAAGGATGCACTACAGCTGGAAAAAGTGCAAAGAAGAGCAACTAAACTGATAAGGAGCATGGAGGGTCTTGAAAAGAGACGTCTAAGGGGAGACATGATTAACCTACCGTATTTTTCACCCTATAAGACACACCTAGGTTTTTGAGGAGGAAAATAAGAAAAAAAATATTTTTAACTAAAAGGTGTGCTTTAGGTGGGTTTTGAACTAATGGTGGTCTGTGCATGACACTATTATGGGGGATCTGTGGATGGCAATGTCATGTGGGGGATCTGTGGATGGCACTGTTATGGGGGATCTGTGGATGGCACTGTTATGGGGAATCTGTGGATGGCACTGTTATGGGGGATCTGTGGATGGCACTGTTATGGGGAATCTGTGGATGGCACTGTTATGGGGATCTGTGGATAGCACTGTTTATGGGGGTTCTGTGGATGGCACTGTTATGGGGGATCTGTGGATGGAACTGTTATGGGGAGGGGCATCTATGGATGGCACTGTTATGGGGAGGGGCATCTGTGGATGGCACTGCTATGGGGTGGGGGATCTGTGGATGGCACTGTTATGGGGAGATCTGTGGATGACACTGCTATATATGTGTCATCCACAGATCCCCCTCATAACAGTGTCCTCCAATACACCGGCCCTCTGCTCACCGCAGTATTTATAAATATCAATCCTTAACCTGTTAATAAGTTTAACTAAAGCTGCGCTCTCCCCTGTATCAGTACTGCACTTACTAACAATCTTCCATAACAGGCAGAGCGGACGGCAGCAGTAACATCACTCACTGATGTTGCGCGCCTGCTCCTCCCACTTTGCAGGCGGAGCAGGCGCTCAACGTCAGTTAGTGACGTTACTGCTGCCGTCCGCTCTGCCTGCTATGGAAGCTTGTTAGTAAGTGCAGTACTGATACAGGGGAGAGCGCAGCTTTAGTTAAACTTATTAACAGGTTAAGGATTAATGTCTAGAAATACTGCGGTGAGCGGCGGGGCCCGGTGTAAAAATAAAGTGACTGGGCCCGGTCCCAAGTTCCGGACTCCAGCCCCTCCTCTCTCCCCGCTCATACATCACAGGCTGCCGATCACAGCAGCAGATAGAGTGGATGGTTTTTAAAAGGGTTTAGATGAATTTTTAAAAGTAAATGACATTAATGCTTATGAAAATGTGTAGAAATCTGAGTCTCACCTCCTTCTGGGATTCACATCCCCACCTATCCCTTGGTTGAACTTAATGGACTTTAATGTCTTTTTTCAACTGTATTAACTATGTAACTGCATCAGCTACACCCCTATAGCCATGACACTGCTTTAGCATTGCTTCTGACACTGAAATGTCTAGCCCATAGCATAGTATTATGGAAGCCATGTAAAAAATGTACCCACCAAACAACTCCCAATGTTTTCAACAGGAATTCACAGGGAGATACAGATTTTTCTGACACAAATTTAAAATCCGAATTACAAAAAAAAAAGTAACAGTTCTTTACAAAGATTCCACATGGAAACTACACCAGATAGCCACACACAAAATCTGCGAGCGAATCCAAGCCACAGGAAACTGCAAATCCACATTGGATTTCTACAAGGTATTTTCTCGCAAATCAGCATCAAAATTTTCAGCTTGAAAAGTTTATTTTCTGAACAATTCATATAAAAAATTAATTATTGTCATATAAATCTGTAGATTGGTAGAGTATGGCCCATATAGTTCTATTGGTGAAATTGACTCCAAGCAAGATGGATCCATAATACAGTCATGTGTATGAAAATCTGAACCTGTTCTAAACATTGTTGGAATTATCTTTTATTTGGCTTCTTTTTCTTAGTTGAGTGACAAGATCCAAGTAATTATGATCTGTTGAGTCTACACCTACCAGAGCCAGAGAGTACGCCAATCAATAGCAATGCTATCAACGCTTGAGATCAAATGCAGTGATTCCCTGGCTCTCGGTTCTTAATGACATTTGCTTCTTTGATGAATTGATAATGTTGTTCTACAGAAGGTATCTCCTGGTGATCGTGGCTGCTCTACTATTTAGAAACATGGATTTTGATGGCTATAATAATTCATGCGCAGTCTCTCACTCTACCTGCTAAAAACCCTCAAAGCCAATTTGGTATTGAGGATCCTTTGATGTTAAAGAGAAAATAATATTTCTTCAAGATATAATTGGCAACTCATATCAATATTTCTGTAGCCTGATGCACTTGAAGAAGGACCACCAAACGTTCAACAGTTCTTCAAAATGGTACATACAACATTATGGATTTTTGTGGCAATAGTTTAGAAGACTAACAGTAATTTTATTGCAAACCATTTGTGAAGGACTGACTATATATCTACCTTGAGAGTAAGGTAACTGTTCAGATTTTTGATAGATTAGTTGGCTATATATGAAATATATATCAATGTCATGGTGCCTGGAAATTGTATTGATTTGCGCAAAAGGTTGTGGCACATGCTTTCTGCACCAAATATATGAAATGTATGCACCACTATTTTGTTTCATTTATGTTGTATGCTAGACATAAAAAATTATTCTTACACACACTGCAAGTTTCAGGTTGCAATCTCCATTATTTCATTCAAATATTTACTTTGCAACCGGCTCTTAGTTTCAGACTTTTCTCATGTGGGCAATACTGTACATGCTGGATCTGTGTGTCCAGGATGATACTGCCTTCCCCCTGGAAAGTTCCTTGTGTAAGCATTCCACCCTATCTACAGCCTGTTTGAGCTGCCCTCTATGTTCTTCCATTTATCTCTTACACTCAGAAAAGGGAGGGAAGAGCAGAGATAGCCATCAGAAGGATAAATATATATTTGTACAGTATATAATGCACTTTATTAGGGATAAAAAGAAAACACACATCAGGCTACAGCATGGAAGAGTGGCTCACATTCCTATATATTGTATCTGATGCAGCCGTCCTCTCCCATGCCAGAAAGAAAATAGTGTATCCAGTTGGAGAAATATAGCAACTTGTTTTACTCCAATGAGCCTGAAACACCATAAAAAGTGCTGCACATTCACCAAAATAGCTGTTATGTATCGTACTGAAATACGGGCTAAAGAGACACAATGTGATTTTGTAACAGTGCGTCCCTGCAGCACTAAATAGAAGACAGCAAGCTGTGAGAGCTGATTATTTTCAGGGGAAGTGCCTTGTGTATTATGCACTAATTCCCTACAGTCCCCCATGCTGGTAGACACTGTCCTCTACTGTATTCCCTGCCTACTATAGCGTTGGCTCGACACATTTCTATGTCACCACTGACAGGGTGACATGCAGGGCCGTCTTTAATATTGATTGGACCCCGGGCAAAAATTTACTTGGGCCCCCTGGATCCACCCTTCCCACACCTTAGCAGGCAATCACGCTCTCCACCACAACACACACACAAAAAATCCACACATCTGGTAGTCCAGTGAATGACTGTAAATACTTCTAGTTCTGAAGACTCCAGCGGCTCAGGATCAGTGCTCTGGGCAGCTGGGCTCAGGCTGGAAGTGGGCACCGCTCTACAGGAAGACCAGGGCTCGGCTCACCCTAGTGTTTCAGTGCACCCCAGCGCCCCACAGTATGCAGTATAGCACCCTATAGTATACAGCACCACACAGTATGCAGTTTAGCACCCCACACTATACAGTACCCCACAGTATATAGTAGAGCAGTATAGCAGCCCACAGTATACAGCACCTCACGGTATACAACACCTCACTGTATACAGCACCCCAAACTATACACGATACAGCCCCCCACACTATACAGTACAGCAGTATAGCACTCCCCCCCCACTATACAGGCCCCCCCCACACTATGCAGGCCCCCCACAGTATACAGCCCACCACACAGTATACAGCCCACCACACAGTATATAGGCCCCCACACAGTATACAGGTCACCCCCCCCCACAGTATACAGCCCACCACACAATATACAGCCCATTACACAATATATAGCCCGCCACACAATATACAGCCCACCACACAATATACAGCCCACCACACAGTATACAGCACCCCACTATACAGTAGTTTACAGTATATTAACATAACAGCCCCTGTCACCTTTTTTTGATGTAATCTTTACACAAAAAAGCTCCACAGTTAACTTCTGTAGGACCTGTGATGACCTCATAGCCATGTGACCAGTAATTGCTAGGTTACTGGTCACATGGTAATGATGTCATTAAAGGTCCTAGAGCAAAACTCATTAAGGTCCTAGAATTAAGATCATTAGCACAGTACGATCATGATGCCTGTGTAGCCGACAGCCTGACACCCGGGGCAGTAGCTAGCAGGGCTCAAGAGGCAGCTGCCTTGGGCCCCCCAGGAGCAACTGGGCCCAGGGCAGCTGCTCCTTTTGCCCCTAGGTAAAGACGGCCCTGGTGACATGTCATCAGGAGCATAAGATAATTCTCATAGGTGGGGAAAGCCATATACAGTTGCAAGAAAAAGTATGTGAACCCTTTGGAATGATATGGATTTCTGCACAAATTGGTCATAAAATGTGATCTGATCTTCACAACAATAGACAATCACAGTCTGCTTAAACTAATAACACACAAAATAATTAAATGTTACCATGTTTTTATTGAACACACCATGCAAATATTCACAGTGCAGGTGGAAAAAGTATGTGAACCCCTAGACTAATGACATCTCCAAGAGCTAATTGGAGTGATGTGTCAGCCAACTGGAGTCCAATCAATGAGATGAGATTGGAGGTGTTGGTTACAGCTGCCCTGCCCTATAAAAAACACACACCAGTTCTGGGTTTGCTTTTCACAAGAAGCATTGCCTGATGTGAATGATGCCTCGCACAAAAGAGCTCTCAGAAGACCTACGATTAAGAATTGTTGACTTGCATAAAGCTGGAAAGGGTTATAAAAGTATCTCCAAAAACCTTGCTGCTCATCAGTCCTTGGTAAGACAAATTGTCTATAAATGGAGAAAGTTCAGCACTGCTGCTACTCTACCTAGGAGTGGCTGTCCTGTAAAGATGACTGCAAGAGCACAGCGCAGACTGCTGAACGGGGTGAAGAAGAATCCTAAAGTGTCAGCTAAAGACTTACAAAAGTCTCTGGAATATGCTAACATCCATGTTAGCGAATCTACGATACGTAAAACACTAAACAAGAATGGATTTCATGGGAGGATACCACAGAGGAAGCCACTGCTATAATAGCCACTGTTATAATAGAAGGGCCTTCATTGGACAATTCTAAATCTAAATATTCTATTCTGGATTGGTTGTGAGTACTGGTAAAGGAGAGTTCCCCAAATGTTATCATTCAGATACCCAGTGAATTGTTTCACCGTTCCTATATTCCGTTCCATCCCAAATAAAAATTAGATCATCTATATACCGTCGGTAAAACACTATGATGTCTTTCCAATACTTAGATTTGCAAATGTATTGGTCCTCAAATTTCCCCATGAACAGATTTGCGAAGCTGGGCGCGAGTCTTGAACCCATAATGTTCCCCCGGATCTGTTGATAGATTTGTGTATTTCTTTTTGGCTAGGCAAGCAATAGTGGACAAGCTCGCTGATCTAGTAGACGACTGATCAGTGTTAGATTAAGGATTCCTGCACACTACCCTATCAATTTTTACGGTCCGCAAATTGAATCCGAAAAACATGGACACCAGCCGATAGTCTGCTGCTATTTTTTATTTTCTCCTGCAGAAATATGCTACCCTTGTCTGAAAAGGAACACGAATAGGACATGTTCTATGTTTTGTTGTGGGGCTGCAGAACGGACTTACAGATGTGAACATGCTGTAGCTGTCCACATCTTTTACAGTCCCATTGAGATGAATGGTTCTGAATCTGATCCATCAAAAACTATGGCCGTGTGCATAAGCATTGCCAGAAAGAAATTTTTATGTTTGTTATAATATTGTTTGCCTTTCTCTGAATCAAGCAGAAGACCATTACTCTAAAAATGTGTTGTGGGCATTATCTTAGAAGCAGCAATGTTACATGTTACAACTATTAGGTGACCTTTAATTTTGCTCAGCGTACCCCTCTATGGATAGAATAGTAATGGCACTACTATAGCACTCCTAGAAAGCGAGGTCTATGAGGAAAAGTGAGATGGCTTCAGAGAAAATAGGGTTGTGTCGATTTTTTATTTAAAAAAATGAATGTATAATGCTTCCATGGTTTAATTTAGTCAATTAAAAGACACTCGTTAACTTCGGTATAAAATTTCTCTAGATCAGTAAATGTGTTGATTATGTAGCTGAAATGATTCTCAGTTTCTTATCACAATAAAACCTCACAATAAAACTTATTACAGTACATTCCAAGACTGTGCTTAATGCGAGCCTGTCTGACACTGGGCTGTGATAGAGGGGTTTGTAAGGTTTGGAGCAGGATTTCTCAGCAAAAAGCAGAGTAAATCCTGACAGGACTCCAAGGTGAGACAGTGAGAGTCCTGATTACCCCACCCACGCAGGATAATTGACAGCTCTCTCTGTATCAGTGAATGTACACAGAAGGCTGTCAATCACTGTGTGTGGGTGGGGCTATCAGGACTCTCACTGTTCCTTCGAGGAGTCCTGTCAGGATTTACTCTGCTTTTTACTGAGAAATCCTGCTCCAAACCTTATAAACCCCTATATCACAGAAATCCTGCTCCAAACCTTATAAACCCCTATATCACAGAAATCCTGCTCCAAACCTTATAAACCCCTATATCACAGAAATCCTGCTCCAAACCTTATAAACCCCTATATCACAGAAATCCTGCTCCAAACCTTATAAACCCCTATATCACAGAAATCCTGCTCCAAACCTTATAAACCCCTATATCACAGAGCAGAAATCCTGCTCCAAACCTTATAAACCCCTATATCACAGAGCAGAAATCCTGCTCCAAACCTTATAAACCCCTATATCACAGAAATCCTGCTCCAAACCTTATAAACCCCTATATCACAGAAATCCTGCTCCAAACCTTATAAACCCCTATATCACAGAAATCCTGCTCCAAACCTTATAAACCCCTATATCACAGAAATCCTGCTCCAAACCTTATAAACCCCTATATCACAGAAATCCTGCTCCAACCTTATAAACCCCTATATCACAGAAATCCTGCTCCAAACCTTATAAACCCCTATATCACAGAAATCCTGCTCCAAACCTTATAAACCCCTATATCACAGAAATCCTGCTCCAAACCTTATAAACCCCTATATCACAGAGCAGAAATCCTGCTCCAAACCTTATAAACCCCTATATCACAGAGCAGAAATCCTGCTCCAAACCTTATAAACCCCTATATCACAGAAATCCTGCTCCAAACCTTATAAACCCCTATATCACAGAAATCCTGCTCCAAACCTTATAAACCCCTATATCACAGAAATCCTGCTCCAAACCTTATAAACCCCTATATCACAGAAATCCTGCTCCAAACCTTATAAACCCCTATATCACAGAAATCCTGCTCCAAACCTTATAAACCCCTATATCACAGAAATCCTGCTCCAAACCTTATAAACCCCTATATCACAGAAATCCTGCTCCAAACATTATAAACCCCTATATCACAGAGCAGAAATCCTGCTCCAAACCTTATAAACCCCTATATCACAGAAATCCTGCTCCAAACCTTATAAACCCCTATATCACAGAGCAGAAATCCTGCTCCAAACCTTATAAACCCCTATATCACAGAAATCCTGCTCCAAACCTTATAAACCCCTATATCACAGAAATCCTGCTCCAAACCTTATAAACCCCTATATCACAGAGCAGAAATCCTGCTCCAAACCTTATAACCCCTATATCACAGAAATCCTGCTCCAAACCTTATAAACCCCTATATCACAGAAATCCTGCTCCAAACCTTATAAACCCCTATATCACAGAAATCCTGCTCCAAACCTTATAAACCCCTATATCACAGAAATCCTGCTCCAAACCTTATAAACCCCTATATCACAGAAATCCTGCTCCAAACCTTATAAACCCCTATATCACAGAAATCCTGCTCCAAACCTTATAAACCCCTATATCACAGAAATCCTGCTCCAAACCTTATAAACCCCTATATCACAGAAATCCTGCTCCAAACCTTATAAACCCCTATATCACAGAAATCCTGCTCCAAACCTTATAAACCCCTATATCACAGAAATCCTGCTCCAAACCTTATAAACCCCTATATCACAGAAATCCTGCTCCAAACCTTATAAACCCCTATATCACAGAAATCCTGCTCCAAACCTTATAAACCCCTATATCACAGAAATCCTGCTCCAAACCTTATAAACCCCTATATCACAGAACTCCTGCTCCAAACCTTATAAACCCCTATATCACAGAACTCCTGCTCCAAACCTTATAAACCCCTATATCACAGAAATCCTGCTCCAAACCTTATAAACCCCTATATCACAGAACTCCTGCTCCAAACCTTATAAACCCCTATATCACAGAAATCCTGCTCCAAACCTTATAAACCCCTATATCACAGAACTCCTGCTCCAAACCTTATAAACCCCTATATCACAGAACTCCTGCTCCAAACCTTATAAACCCCTATATCACAGAAATCCTGCTCCAAATGATATAAATGCTGTTATGTCACAGAGCACATCTTGTCTCCCTCTATCATATCCTGGTCTCAGAAATCAGTGAAAGTTTCCCTTCAAGGAAAACCTTATTTCATTAACTCTTTCTGTACCTTCTAGTACACATTGTAGTTTAACTCGTAGAAACTCTGCAGAGTGGTTCATCTATGAGCCTCTTGACACTTAGTATAAGTTAAGGGGTAGCGCCATCCCTGACCACACAGAATTGTTGTCACATGTCTTTTGCTACAGACTGGGCACAGTTACTTTAGCAATGGTTTGGGTCTAGTTATATTATATACAGGCCGTTTATTCAGTGGATGCAGTCCAGCCATTATATGTTTTTTTTTTGTATTACTGTATTATCCCCATTATAATGTGTGGTTCATGGACGGTGTTTATTCTGTCACCTATCCTTGTCATTTTAAGCATTATTTTTAAATATGTATTTAATAATTAAGATTCATTATACTTTATGGGTACGTCTTGGGCTCATTCTTCTATGTAGGTTATTTATGTTTTTTTTAGCTTGTACCGTGGTCATTAAAGTATATAAGGGTATAGTTAAGCACAACAGTGTACTATACGCTGCTGAATAAGTTGCCATGCGTGGTTTGCCTGTTTGTTTGGCACTTAGTGCAGTTCCTTACAGTTCCTTATCTTATCTTGTTTTGTTTCAGTGTCACATTCCAACTGTGGCTTCCACTAGAAACTGGACCCTTCATCAGTTTCTGGTTCAGCACTTGTTTTTCACTGGTACCCTGGCTGCCTTTCTGCTGCTACAGATGCACAGCAGCAATAGGTTGCCAAGGCAATCATCACCCGAAAAAACATGAGGCCTGGTGGTCAGTTCAAAAGGACAGTGTCCTGCTATTCTTTGCATGTTAAGGTTCATCATGTTCTGGCTCCTTTTCCTGTGCTTCTGAATTTCACCTTGATTATAACATCATCCTTGTTCCTGATTATGCTCCTACCTTGTCCCTAAGATTGTCTGTCTAGTTCCTGCTGCTCCACCTCTGGCTCTGATGCTTGGCTTCAATCCTGACTATGTTCCTCTCACTTTCTCTGCTTGCCACAATCTTACTGATCTCCCAGTGATGACCCTTGACTTGGTTTTTGACAACTCTACCACTGTATCTGTGCTTCTGCCACTAGAGATGTCCTGAACTATTCGCCGGCGAATAGTTCCCGGCGAACATAGCTTGTTCGCGTTTGCCGTGGCGAGCGAACATATGCGATGTTCGGTCCGCCTCCTATACGTCATCATTGAGCAAACTTTGACCCTGTACCTCACAGTCAGCAGACACATTCCAGCCAATCAGCAGCAGACCCTCCCTCCCAGACCCTCCCACCTCCTATCAAAAAGCAAGGACAGCATCCATCTTAGATTAATTCTAAAGCTGCAGTGTCACAAAGTTGTAATCGCAATGCGATTATTACAGGTTATATTGATCGCATTGCGATTACAACTTAGAGCTGGGTTCCTAATGGTTATATTGATAGAATATAATGAAGATTGAGAATATAGTGCTATATTCGTTGTCAATTCTAGCAATACAACCATTAGGAATTCAGATCTAAGTTGTAATCGCAATGCGAATAATGCAGGTTACATTAATCACATTGCGAATGCAAGCTAAGTTCCTAATGGTTGTATTGCTAGAATTGACGAATATAACGAATATAGCACTATATTCTCAATCTTTGTTATATTCTAGCAATACAACCATTAGGAACCCAGCAGCTCTAAGTTGAATTCGCAATGCGATTAATATAACCTGCATTAATCGCATTGCGATTACAACTTTCTCAAATCCGACAGTACATTCTAGCATGGAGCCGTTCCCATGGTGATGGGGACGCTCCATGAGCACGGAATGTCAGCAGAAGCTCTAAGTTGAAATCGCAATGCAATTAATTCAAGTTCTATAAATCGCATTGCGATTTCAACAGAACTTCTGCTGACTTCCGTGCTCATGGAGCGTCCCTATCACCATGGGAACGACTTCATGCTAGAATGTACCGTCGGATTTGAGAAAGTTGAAATCGCAATGCGATTAATTCAAGTTCTATAAATCGCAATGCGATTTCAACTTACCACACTCTGCGTCAACTACGTAATTTTCCATGGGTGTTTTGCCATGGATCCCCCTCCGGCATGCCACAGTCCAGGTGTTAGTCCCCTTGAAACAACTTTTCCATCACTATTGTGGCCACAAAGAGTACCTGTGGGTTTTCAAATTCGCCTTCCTATTGATGTTTATTGCGGTTCGTCCGGTTCGCACGTCCGCGAACATCTGTGGAAATTCACGGAAAATTTTATGTTCGCGACATCACTACCTGCCACTAACCCATCTACATTCTGGGGACCACGACCTGAGGATCTTTCCTTATTGTGGAGGTCAACGGTGAACAGCAGAGGACTACTTAGACTCCATACTGTACCTAAATCTAGTTAGTACGTGACCGTAATATACAGTGGATAATGATTATTTTTCCTATAATTTCTATGAATAGTTTAAACATAATTATGTGTAAAAAAAAAAAAAAAAAAAAGACTATGTTTCGAATTAATAAAGTAAGATTGCACAGGGCAGTTTCTCCAAATCAATATCTCAGAGGCTTTCCAATTTTACATTCTACCCAAGGAAAGTCTTGTCAGGCTTTAAAGGGGTTCCAGGCCCAAAAAAAATGTATCTTTCAAATGGCTCAGCATACTCACCTCACTGAACCCCCAACTCCCCACCCCTCCCATTCTCTATTTCCTGCAGCAGCAATGATATCATGACACTGGGAAAATCGACCAGCAGCCAATTGTACAATCTTCTCAATACTATTACACCAAAATGTTGTAGGCGGTATCATGTAGCACCTTCTGCGTCCTGCTTTTCTATAGGTACCATCCTTTCCTCCATGTTTTTTGTGCCTATTTACATACACATAATTTGCTGAACATATAATAGAATAATATTATGATGTGTTTTCAGATGTCAAGTTTCCATCTACCGGGAGCCCTGCTTTCAAAGCTTTATGCTTATTTCTCAGGGTAGCTACAAAGAATTTCTATGGTAACTACCTGTTAATATGTGCTAGAATGTATGCTTGATCTTGGCCAACTACACCTGCCTGTTCCATATCTTTTAGATACAATTAAGGTGTATTAATACATGACTATGATAAAGCTGTAAGGTGTCACCCCCAACATTGGCTTCAGATCTTCCATTGGTCTCAATAGAAATATGGTTGCCTGCCTTCTTTTACTATGAGATTAATTACTTCAACCTTTATTAAGTCCCATGTGTCCATATTTACTGACATTATACATCATTTTCCAGAGGTACGCAGTTAATGAACATACTTTGTCTACTAGAATAATGCCTTCTTCTAAATTTGATTAGAACTTACTTTATTACAATGTTTGAACCCTGGTGTTGTTAAATGAAAAAAACAAATAAAGTACACAAATATAATAATAATAGTAAACATTCTAATGTTAATGATACGCTTATATAATTAATTTTAGATTCTCAGCAAATATATGTTGTACAAAATTATTTGGGCCCGTCTGCCAAACGTCAAGGCGATCTCTATAAGACCTAACACTAAACGTTACCTGTTATGAGCCCTGACGGCCACTATAAAATTCAAGGAGTGTAGGTTCCACATGCATGCTGGGTCCACTCTGCTTCAGGGAATGCAGGTACCAAGATGCATGCTGAGCTCACTCTGTACCTTTCCTGGTGCCAGACGGCTTCCAATAAACGCAATGAGAGTCCACTCTATACCTCTCCTGGTGCCAAAAGGTTCCACTGAGTGCAAGAACAACAGGCTACAGCTTTATACTTGCATTAATTAAAAACAGCCTATGTGGCAGACAGGCTGGTCAGGGGTGCAAGACTGAGTGTAGCCAAACCTCCTATACACACTACAAGGAGGAGGGGATCAGTCAGCACATCCCAATGCACAGGCGCACTAATCATTAACATTCAAATATTTACTACTATTATGACATTTGTGTACTTTATTTGGTTTGCAGAATGCTGTTGCATGTTTTTCCTTTATGTATTTAGCCATGGCAGTGTGCACCTGTGCATTGGGATGTGCTGACTGACCCCCTTTTCCTTGTAGTATATATATATATATATATATATATATATATATATATAATTCTGAGATTCACCTCCATGACGTCTCCCTAAAAACACATATTTCAGACTTTTGTTAGCCTGTGAAGTGCTTTCTCCTGCACTCATTTTCTTCATTGGCTGAGTAATGCACTTTGTATTACCTGCCAAGAAGAGGTTGGAAGTGAATTGCTCTGAGCCTATTCCTGGCTCTGCACAGTGGTTGTCACTTTTCAAGACTGTTTATTCAACTACTGACACTATGCACTGAATGTCTCTACTACACCTGCATTAACTGTTACTTTACCTTATGGAAAAGAACATGGGTGTGAACAGGCATGAGATTCTTTTATCTGTGCCCAGAGTTACACTTTGTGGTTCTGAATACTTTTGTAATTGCATGCAATTAATAGCCACCTTAATGGGCAGTGGGTAGGGACTAACTGATTTGACTTCAGGTTAGTCCTAAAGGCATTGTCCTGTCGATACCTTGGTATTCACCCTATAATCCCGATACAGGGATCTGGACTTCACTACAGTGAATTTACAATTCCTCTACCTTAGAATAATCCAGATGTATTTGGTAGCTGACTCGCGGAGGTCAGATACACCAGTGTGAAGCACTAAGGGGTCAGGCAATACACATAGTAGGTAAACAGAGAGAAGTCAGGCAAGCAGAGTTTGTGCAATTCCTTGAAACTAATCTGAGGTCAGGGAAGGCAGCAAAGTGTCAGTATGATAGACAGCCTAAGGTCAGCACAGGCAGTGGATAATCACAGTCTTTTAATAGGCAAAAGTTCAGTACATGGCTAGACAATCAGGTTAGCAGACCTTCACTAATAAACTAGGAACCTAAGCACAGGCAAGCAGTGAGAGAGTATCCCATCAGTATAGCTGTATAGTATCATATAGTATAGCAGTATAGTAGAGCAGTATAGCAGAAGCTGATTAACATCTAGAAGCAGCCGTGCAACTACACACAGAGCAAGGAGAGGAGGAGAGTGGTGGTGATGGCGAAAATGGGAGAAGTAGTAGTTAAATGAATCATGTTCCTAATAGAAGTAGTGGGCAGCAATAGACAAGGACCACCAATGTAAAAGCCACTAAGTTATTCAATTAAATCTATCTGTACAGTGCCACCTGCTGTTTGTTCTTTTTCTAATTTCCCTCACTGAGACGGACACACGCGATCAGTTCCATCCTTCAAATGCCACCAGATGCAGAAGAAATGCCATGCCTCCTGAGAAGTGACACAGCCCTTGCAGCGTCCCACTAGCTTATGTGGGAACTGCAAAAACTTTTTGTCGTCTTCTGTAATATCATGCTGCATTGTATTAGGAGAAATCCCTTTTTACCAGGCTGTCAGATGCACCACATACATCTCACCACTAGATGGGGTAGCACCACAGTATATATAGAGCAGTTCAGGCCTAGTTAGGGGGTGGAGAGTTGGGAGTTGTGAAGGAGAAGGAGATGGAGTGAGGAGCTAAAGGGGAAGGAGAGGACCCCTCTCCTCTCAGCTCTCTCTGGGGCTCCACGGTCCTGAGAAGCCATCGCACGCCTCAGTATCAAAGCCAGGAAGACAGGCAGAGGAAAGTCTACATTCTACTATTCACTCTTCAGGAGTAACAAGTGAATTTGTGGTCAAGTTTATTATTGGATTAAGACGAAGGAAGGACAAAGCCATCATTCTAGGCTCTAGGCACCTTTTTATCTAGGAGAAGGACTTATTAGCTTCTGGCAGCCTCACTGTTATTCTAAGGACAGATAAGGGTTCTGTTGCATCACTTGTGTAGAAGATCAAGACTGAAACTACCTCAACTGAGACTGAAGCAGGGCAAGGAGCTGAATATCAGTGAGTACATAACTAACTACCCTAGCCTGACTCATTACTACCAGCACAGCCTGTTAATGGTATTTATCACATCCAACTTGCATGTATACCAGAGACTGCTTTATTACTGGATGTAAACTGTTATAAAGAACCTGGTTATAGTAAAGTTTACCATTGGATTTAAACCTGCCTAGTTCTTCTAACTTCATACCACTACCACTCTCAACATTTTGCGCCATCAAGGTGCTGGGGTCACGACATTACTTAAGCCAGGGGCCCAGCCGCACAAGCACTCAGCACCTATTCACAATCAAGGGCACCTCAATCACCACCTGTCCGGTGTCCCCTGTAATAGAGCGTGCCCCGGAGAATCCAGTATTGTTCTCCCTTTTACTGCACTGCTAGCCCAGGCAGGCATCTGCTAAACCGTGAGTAACCGATGAACTGTTTGTACATTCCGGCCTACCGTGAACCTCACGTGTTCTATCCCTGCGGACTTGCATGTTGCACCCTGAGCTGCAAGCTTCAAATTAATCTTGTAGAACAATACAAGCAATGAATGTGGAGATCTCTGGATCCATGTGAGGTATAGGGTTGGCTCTAGCTTTATTAGGAGATTGTGATGTACTATATGATACCCGATTTTAATTTTTATACATTAAAAGGTTTTTACGAGATGACCTATCCTCTGGAACAGCTGATCAGTGAGGGTCCGGGGGTCGGACCCCCACCGATCTAATACTGATCACCTATCTAGAGGGTCTCATCTTGGAAAAACCCTTTAATCATGGGATCACCGCTTTAAACAAAATAGCATGAAAATTAGTGGAATCAATGAAGAACTGCACTGTGATGGCAATGTGCAGTTAAACTCCTGAAGGAATCATTTTTAGGGAAAAGATAATATTTTTTCTGTTCTTTTGGCCTACATCCTAAATGGGTTATTTTATGAATACAACCTGTTTCCACATTCCCTTTTTGGGCACATGAATGTTAAAGAGCCAGATCGTAGAGCTGGTAACACAGTAACTCTTGTTTCAGTGGACACTGCTCATCAATGCTACCAGTAGGTCCACCTTTTAAATTATCAAGGGATTGCCCATATGAGCAAATCCCATTAATATTACTTTTTAGCTGTTGATACATATGATGCTTTTACTGAACTAAACACAGACTACGTGTACAATAATAATTAAAAGACTTCTCCTGGAAATTTTTTTAAAGGACAAGGATTGGTTAAAAATAAGATTACTTATCTGATCCTTCATAACTGCATTCCAACACTGCTCTGGTCCCTGATGCTCTGCACCGCCTGGTTCTGGTCCAACACACAACAAAATCACTGAAAATATCCACTCAACCAATCACTTTTAACCTATATTAGCCACTGATTGGCTGAGCAAACATTTCAGACATTTTCTGTGTATCAAGACAGGACAAGAAGTGGAGAGCAGTGGGAACTGTAGTCGAAATGGCAGTGGCAGAGGAATGGTAGGCTGAGTAATGTTTTTTTTTATTTATTTTTTTACCCATCCTGGCTTCAGGCAACGCCTTTAAATGTAACCTAGTTTGGAAATAGACACATGTTTTTTTTGCTAAAAACATTATTTTTTGTTATCTCTAGACATTAAGCATTGCTCAGTTCAATAATCTGATCAGTTATGTATTTGGCAATAAATAGACAAGTCTTCATTTGCAGGATAAGAAGGATTGATTTTAGGGGTTTTGTGTTAATTAGAGTGCACTCTAATTATCCAAGACAAGACACTTCACAATGTCCCTTATTCCACCGTCTCTTATTTGTTTTTCATGGTGGCATTTAACCAGTAAACCCTTTTCTCATCTCACACACAATGACCCCGTTCATCATTTTTCATCTGGGTCAAAACGACAAGTTGTATTGCTCAAATGCCCATTAGATCCAACGTAATTCATCTTGGTGCTTGGAATAATTATTGTGTTTTTGCTGGAGGTTTCTTAAGTGGTTGCCTGATTGCTCTTGTAAAGATTCATTACTTGTACCACTTACCTTGTGGTTCAGGGAGAAGTGAAAAGAACAGAAATTCTTTCAGATCCATTATTCCCGCAGGTTCTAGAGATTTATTGTGTCTTGAACAATTAAAAGAGGAAATTAAAGCTCACTGGGGAGCTATTTAATATTATCACTGTAATGTGAGTTTCTAAAGAAGGTAAAACTACTGATGGTTGGGGTTGTCCCATCTGGCAAGTAGTCATGTCTACCATGCAACTCTTCCTTTATAAGGGATGTGGAAGAACTACTGTACAACTGAGAAATTATCAGAATTCATGTATTTTTAACAGAATTTTCAAATTAGTTATTCACCTATGTTTTCCTTTGTCTGTGTTACTGTCCCACTGTTTAATGCATCAGAGTAAAGAAAGTGCTCTTATCTATCTCTGTCAGTCCCATAGAAGAGAATAGAGCAGCAGTCATGCATGCATGTTACCACTCTATTCACACAAGGGACTTTAGGACATCATTCTGATAATTTTTAAGGTCCCAACTCTCAGAACCTCAGCTACCATAGATTTATTATCTATGTAAAAGTCCTGAGATAAGCAAAAATACTTGGTCAGCACCACTTCTATTGAACTACTATAGTTCAGCGAAGCAGTAGGCCAGTCTCACACAGGCGGTGCTCAGTAGCGAAAATAAGAGCACATAAGTATCCAGATTTAGAGAAAGAGCATGGCATTCACCCTTATGTGAAAGTCCATTTATTGAAGATTAGTGCACAATGCATGAGACATGGAGATTTGCACCACAAGCAAAAAATGTTTTAAATATATATACAATAAAAAAATTATATATGAGGTATTTCCACATCTGAAAATGTCTGAACTATTAGAGTATTTAAATTTTTTTCCTGCACGGTGAAAACCGTAACCAAAATAAATCAATAAAAACATGCAATTCACCATAAAATACAGAGAGGAGGGGATAGAAGGATGAGACTGCAGTATATATATGCTGTGAGAGTCCACACTTCCACCAACGCGTTTCGGAATACTCAGATTTCTTCATCAGTATCCTGCACGTATCATTGATGAAGGAATCAGAGTATTAGGAAACTCATTGGAGGAAGTGTGGACTCAGGAGCACCAGTAGAGAGTGTGACGTCACACTGAATACCTGTCTTCTTGGTTAGAGAGCGCAGGTTCACGTTTTTGAACTATTTATATAGGTATGTATATTATAGGAGGTACTGACAGTCTACCCAGTTATTTGTGTACCCAGCAGCGACAAAAGTTAATATTGTGGTTCCCGAGGACGGCAGCGCCGGGATCATCTAACTCTTTGTAGTTTGAATACATATTATTATTATTATTATTATTGCTTTTCTCCTGTTCTTGTGTTCCTGTAAATATTTTATCTCCCTCTCCTTCTCCACCACCAGAGCTTACATTAAGAAAACAATGGATTTGGAAAAGAAGTGATGTTTAGACTGCTTTGTTTCCAGGTGACAGGTAGTAGAGAAACCCACTAATGCACTAACCCCAATAACACCAAACATAATTAATCCCTTTTAGAAAAGCCCCACCCAAGCTATAAAAGATACCTGCCTCTTTGTCAGAATTGCTCATGGCCTTTCACAAGCTTGCAGGAGCCCCTGCAGTCTGACATATAGGTAAGCGCTTTCTTTATGCTTTACTTCCTGTTAATTGTTCCTTTTAAAGACTTTTCTATACGGTGTGAAATACAGTGTCATTCAGAGTCAATCTTTCCGTATAGGCACTTTTCCACCCATTCAAGCATGGCCTAGTTCTGTAAACCAGCCCTGAAATAAACTTTTGTAATAAAACTATATTTGAATATAATAGCCCCAACCACTGAGATCACAGTATCCAGTATATACATACTTTACACATGGAGAGGTCAAGGAGAGGGACTGTCCAACTGGCCCACCAGAAAGAACATCAGGCATATCCTCCTCTGAGTGGACATCTGCTTACACCGTACCTTTTCACCTTTTTATTCTATACAAGTGTAGTAGAACATATTATTTTTAATTGTCATATACCAGTGCTATGATGAATTATCTCTATTGACCAAAACCATCGAAGCTAAATTCATAATCTATTTACTTCACAATTATAACCCCATGCTTGACCATGAAGAACGAATAAGGCAAGCACAGTTGCCTACACCATCACAATCCTTTTTATGCATCCCTGTGCAATTTACAATCTGACATCCAACAGATAACCTGTAATTTTTGTTTCTTAACCAACATTTCTGAACCAGTGGAAATAAAGACTGATTAGACTCCACTGTGTGGCTTCTACCTGGCTATCTGTGAATTTGTCCCGATTGCCTCTCGGCTGGAGAATCAGATGTAGAAACGAGGTGTGTATTTTGGGAGTCTCAGCTTGATAGGTTCCAGGAATAGCAGCAGATACGTCTGTATCGTATAATTTGCAGTCATTGCCTCAAGGACTTTGGTTCTGCCACTAAAATTACTCCGCTTAGACCCTGTTGAGAAGTATAGATACAGCAAGCTTTTAATATATTTCTATTTTGACCATAGAATTCATTTTTTCTGTTTCACCTTGTAAAGGGCAAATATATTTTGATAGAGGGGCTACGAAATGGTGAACATTTTGCTGTAGTCACTGGAATAATCCAATGCGCCAAAACCATGTGCATTTTTGTCCCATGTAAGAAGCCACAAACTATGCGAATGTGACATATTAGCACAAAGGAAAAGCATTACAGGCTTCCAGTCTCCGCACTGGAAAAACATCTTGGTGAAACCAAATGCACAAAGTATTTAATATAAAAGCTATTTGCTTAGTATATCTCATATTCCCATAGCAGATTATGAGACGCTCACAGTCTCATTCCCAGAGATATGCCAAAACTGGCTCCTTCATCCATCTATAAGTGGTCTTCTATAGCAAATTGACCAGTACTTCAGCTGGTATTTCAAGCGTTCAATGTCAAGATTTAACAACTTCACAATAGCTTGCACCCGAACCAACACTGATCTGTTGGATCTCCTGAAATTGGCCAATCAAGAGATGGCAAACCACAAGGACAAGTTTGGGTTTGCTATCATCAACATTAGAGAAAAACAAATGGTTGGCCGAATTTCACAAAGAAATTTGATTTGCGATGAATTACTTTGTCACAAAAAGCATTTCTTTGTAAGCAGTGGGCGCAATTACGGAGAATGGTAATTGCACTTCCCCCCGTCATTAAACGCCTCAGATGCTGTAAAACAAAAATACTAACCTTATCCATTTTCAGCGCGATGAGGCTGCCGTGGCCATCTTCATTGAAGGTACTGTACAAATTATTGTGCGAAACGTAATGACATCATTACGCTGGCCAGCGTAGGGATGTCATGCGTCACCGTGCACAAGATTTGGAGTGGGATCTTCAATCAAGATGGCCACTGCGGACTCTTCACACTGAAATAGATAAGGTGAGTATTTTCTTTTTTACTGGAATAACCCCTGGAAGCCCTCACTATTATTCTCAGATGCCGGGATCAGCGATAAACTCAGCATCTGAGGGGTTTAAAGACCGGGGGGGGGGGTGCAATTACCTTTCTCCGTCATTGCGCCTACTGCTTACAAAGATATGCTTTTCATGACGAAGTAATTCATCAGAAAGCAAATTTATTTGTGAAATTCGGCCAACCATTTGTTTTTCTCTAATGTTGATGATAGCAAACCCAAACTTGTCCTTGTCATTTGCCATCTCTTGTTTGGCCAATTTCAGGAGATCCAACAGATCAGTGTTGGTTCGGGTGCAAGCTATTGTGAGTATTTTTTTTTTAACGCCATTTCAGGAAAAATTTATTTGTTACCACGAAGCATGAGAAAATTCGGCTTTGCGGCAAATTTAGATTTTTCCTGAAATTTGAATCGCAGTCCACTTCGGATACTTTGATTCGCTTAACCTTAAGCTCAATACACTAAGACTATAAATGGTAAGACAGAAAACCATAACACAGGACAACCGCAAGCAAGAGTTGAGATCAATCACCTACTTTAATGAAAAAAATCTCATAATAGCCGCCAATTTTTTTCTACATTTACCTGCTGGTTACCATGATGATTAGTGTGTGCTAAAATTAAGAGCAATAGGAGATGCAGTGATTAAAACCACATCTGGTCCATACATTGTGCCAAGGGCCACTTTTCTGTAAGAAAGCAGAGAGCGCAGGGCTACACTGATAATTATAATAAAACAATTATGTCAATATGTTAGGAGCTCTCACTATACAAATATCATTATTATAGTACATACTGTATGCATACAGTATATATATATAGATATAGATATATATATAAAAAAGCGGAAAAGTAGGACTGCACTCCTGAGTTATAGTGAAATCAATAAAAACTTTTATTCGCCCATAATATGGCAAACTTGTGACGTTTCGGCTCACAAGAGCCTTCCTCAAGCATAGAAACAGTGAAACTAAGAGCATATAAAGGCATATCATAAGTGACCAACCAATCACAATGTGGTTCCAATCATTGTTAGATTAAATACATCTGATACATGTGCAAAAAGTAAACAAAGTGCATGTGCATAAAGTGACATAAGATCAACAGTACATGTACTATATCCTTGTGTGTAGATCAAGTAACCATATAGTATACAATACATCAGGTATATATGAACAACATCTTTTGTAAGACTGTAGTAGACAAAGTGACTTAATATGCCGGGTGAAGATCATAAAGATCATACCTCTATAAGTCATGGTGCCCGCAGAGACCATCGCGCTCCATTGAGCGTCTCCGATAACTCATTGCGCATGTCCAGACTAGCGTCATCATGTGTGACATAGCACTTCAATGTAACGCATGCGCTCCTCGCAATTATGCTGAAACCGCCATGTTGCTTGAAGGCAAACTGCCCCACGGTTCCATTAAGTGTTTGTTATAGATATATTCAATGTGCGGTGTGCCTCCTCAACAATTTATCAGGCCGCCGTAGGTAAATCCTACGTTGTCCAGCATGAGGGGAGAGCTCCAAATCTGCCGAGATAGGACCCCAACCCAATAGGTCGCCTATGTCAGAAGGGGACACATCAATGTACCCCGCTGGCACTGTCGACCTCACTGCCGGTAATAGCACAGCCATAAGAGGGGACCTCAGATTTTAAGGAAAGCACTACACATAGATTGAATATCTGGAGTTGCGCAACAATTGAAGAAGCAGGTACTATTGCTGGGCGTCATCACTTTCAAAGAGGTTTAGTCCAGGGATCTTCATCTGGTCATGTGAATATTAAAATTTCTAACAGGCAAGAAAAAATTGCAAATTAGTTTCAAATAAGATAATACATTTGATGTAAGTTACAAATTGTACTTTCACCATTCCTTGGCACTGTTATACACAATTGAAGCAAGACGACCACCAACACAAGGAAAATCAGGATCAACCCCAAATCAATGGTCCTTCACCTAAATTCCGCATTAAGACCTCTAGGGTGTAAACTATCCAGAGTATATATCCATTGTAGTTCTCTTTTTTTTTTTAATTGATAAACGGTCACCGCCTCTTCTGGGTAACGCAACATGATCTATGATCCAGCATCTTAGATCCCGTTCTGTGTGATGAAGGGATCCAAAATGTCTGGAAACAGGTAGATCAATGCGCTTTTTCCTTATGGAATTTCTGTGATTGTTTAACCTTAATTTCACCAACATATATTAGGTTGCAAGGACATGCTAACACATAAATCACATATGATGAAGAACATGTAAGATGAAATCTGATAGGATACTCTTTCCCTGTATATGGGTGTACAAAAGATCTAGATTTACAAATATGGCGACAATTGACGCAGTTAAGGCACGGGAAACATCCCAGCCCCGACTGCGTCAATGTTCGCTGTATAATGCTTTTTTAGGACCTATGTCTGCTCTGACCAATTGGTCTCTAATATTCCTATTCTTTCGGTATGATAAAAGAGGAGGAATTTTAAACTCAGGGACATCTTTGATACATCTACTGAGAATACTCAAATTATTTTTCAGAATCTGTCCTATCTCCAAACTACAGTCAGAGTATGTCGAAATGAACGGTATCCTTTGAATTTTTTGAGGAATAGGTTGTACGCGTTCCGTATTTGTATGAAGGACTTTACATTTTTGTTTAATTTAACAGTTTGCGGGGGTAACCACGCTCTTTTAATTTACCTTCCACCATATCCAATGTGGTGGTCAACTCCACCCGATTGGATACAATGCGCTTTGCCCTCAAAAATTGCGAATAAGGGAGATGTTTGATCAAGCTACGTGGATGGTTACTCTCGAACCGTAAAATCGTATTTATGTCTGTCGGCTTAACGAACAGACCTGTGCAGATTGAGCCATCAACCAGTTTAACATTGGTATCCAAAAATGACAGATTTGTTTTGGAATAAGACACTGTGTACTGAAGAGCAGCATCCACACTATTAAGGTATTGATGGAATTCATTTTGTTGTACTTCAGTACCCGTCCACAGGAGGAAGACGTCATCTATGTATCTCCACTACCTCAAAACATGTTGAAAGTGGTGGGACACATATATAAAGTCCTCCTCCATGTGGGGCATATATATATTCGCGTACGTTGGGGCCACATTTGACCCCATCGCAACACCACGTTTTTGATTAAAAAATGTGTCATGAAACAAAAAATAGTTGTTCTGAAGTATTAGTTTCAGAAGGGAATTAACAAAGTATTTTGTATCCGAGGTTATATGTGAGCCATCCAGATATTTATTAACTGCAGCAATACCTTTCTCATGTCCTATTGATGTATATAAAGATACCACATAAAAAAAACAAGAGTTATAGATTCCACACTACAAATATCAACTCCTCTCAATTGTTGCAAAAAATCCCCTGTATCTTTAATATAAGATTGTCCAGCTGTCGAGAAATCCCTGAGCATTTTGTCAAGAAAAATGACTATTCTGCTGAATATAGAACCTGTGCCTGATACGATGGGGCGGCCAGGAGGGTCCACAAGACTTTTATGGACCTTAGGTAATATGTATATTACTGGAGTGATGGGAAAAGGTACCATCAAATATTCCCTTAACCCCTCATCTATAATGTCTGCCACCACCGCATCAGACAGATTCTTCTTAATTATGTTCATGATATGAAATTTCGGATCACCCTGAAGAATACCATATACATATATACCATGGAAAAGTGGGGACCCTCCTCTTGATTGCGATTAAGTGGAATTCATCCACTGTGACCGGATACTGAACTTAACAGGCTCTCAGCATGCTATATAGTACAAACACATATACTGGCTATACTCCCTTCTACATTATGGTGGATTCAGGCATCAATGATGGGGGTGCGCATGCGCTTCCTCCTTCTATCATCAGTACACATGACGTAGCAGGAGTCAGCGATATGCGCGGGTTACGTCATTCAAGAGCGACATCACTGAACAAGCGTGGTGCTGCTCGGACGCTGTCTGATGAGGTATATGCGACCGGGACATGCGCACTTGCACCCTCGAGACGCGCTGAACAGTGCGATAGTATGCGTGGGCTACATCACTCCCCCAGGTATTAATTCATCATTATATCCCCGTCAAATATGTCCACAATTAATGTATTATTAACAATCATGTATGTATAATGAAAAGCTGACAAGGTTTATGGATTTTATGTAATATTTTAAGACAGTCAGCCTTATTATGCACTTGTTCTATTGTTAGCACCAGTCACTTTATTAACGATCACTAGGATAACCTCTTAGAGACTGTATGTATATTCTTTTGTACTGTTTTTTATTAAGTATCAATCATGTTGATGTAGAAATGATTTAATTGGTTCACTTATATATGCTTGCTCTGCACTTTTATCAATGCTTGAGAAAGGCTCATGTAGAGCCGAAACGTCGTTTTTTTGCTGCTACCATATGGGTGAATAAATTCTACCTGTTGTTTTACTGAAGAAAACGTTTGGAGTGCTGTCCGATTTTTTTCTGTTTTATATACAGTGGAGGAAATAATTATTTGACCCCTCACTGATTTTGTAAGTTTGTCCAATGACAAAGAAATGAAAAGTCTCAGAACAGTATCATTTCAATGGTAGGTTTATTGTAACAGTGGCAGATAGCACATCAAAAGGAAAATCGAAAAAATAACTTTAAATAAAAGATAGCAACTGATTTGCATTTCATTGAGTGAAATAAGTATTTGAACCCCTACCAACCATTAAGAGTTCTGGCTCCCACAGAGTGGTTAGACACTTCTACTCAATTAGTCACCCTCATTAAGGACACCTGTCTTAACTAGTCACCTGTATAAAAGACACCTGTCCACAGAATCAATCAATCAAGCAGACTCCAAACTCTCCAACATGGGAAAGACCAAAGAGCTGTCCAAGGATGTCAGAGACAAAATTGTAGACCTGCACAAGGCTGGAATGGGCTACAAAACCATTAGCAAGAAGCTGGGAGAGAAGGTGACAACTGTTGGTGCGATTGTTCGAAAATGGAAGGAGCACAAAATGACCATCAATCGACCTCGCTCTGGGGCTCCACGCAAGATCTCACCTCGTGGGGTGTCAATGGTTCTGAGAAAGGTGAAAAAGCATCCTAGAACTACACGGGAGGAGTTAGTTAATGACCTCAAATTAGCAGGGACCACAGTCACCAAGAAAACCATTGGAAACACATTACACCGCAATGGATTAAAATCCTGCAGGGCTCGCAAGGTCCCCCTGCTCAGGAAGGCACATGTGCAGGCCCGTCTGAAGTTTGCCAATGAACACCTGAATGATTCAGAGAGTGACTGGGAGAAGGTGCTGTGGTCTGATGAGACCAAAATAGAGCTCTTTGGCATTAACTCAACTCGCTGTGTTTGGAGGAAGAAAAATGCTGCCTATGACCCCCAAAACACCGTCCCCACCGTCAAGCATGGGGGTGGAAACATTTTGCTTTGGGGGTGTTTTTCTGCTAAGGGCACAGGACAACTTATTCGCATAAACGGGAAAATGGACGGAGCCATGTATCGTGAAATCCTGAGCGACAACCTCCTTCCCTCTGCCAGGAAACTGAAAATGGGTCGTGGATGGGTGTTCCAGCACGACAATGACCCAAAACATACAGCAAAGGCAACAAAGGAGTGGCTCAAGAAGAAGCACATTAAGGTCATGGAGTGGCCTAGTCAGTCTCCGGACCTTAATCCAATCGAAAACCTATGGAGGGAGCTCAAGCTCAGAGTTGCACAGAGACAGCCTCGAAACCTTAGGGATTTAGAGATGATCTGCAAAGAGGAGTGGACCAACATTCCTCCTAAAATGTGCGCAAACTTGGTCATCAATTACAAGAAACGTTTGACCTCTGTGCTTGCAAACAAGGGTTTTTCCACCAAGTATTAAGTCTTTTTTTGTTAGAGGGTTCAAATACTTATTTCACTCAATGAAATGCAAATCAGTTGCTATCTTTTATTTAAAGTTATTTTTTCGATTTTCCTTTTGATGTGCTATCTGCCACTGTTACAATAAACCTACCATTGAAATGATACTGTTCTGAGACTTTTCATTTCTTTGTCATTGGACAAACTTACAAAATCAGTGAGGGGTCAAATAATTATTTCCTCCACTGTATATATATATATATATATATTTTCCAAAACAGAAACGTAAGATCCAGCTCAATCTTGTAGCAAAGAGGAATACTTTATTGAAGCGATAAAAACTTCCAATAAAGGACACTCTTGTCACGAGACGAGACTGTCCTGTATCGGAAGTTTTTATAGCTTCAATAAAGTATTCCTCTTTGCTACAAGATTGAGCTGGATCTTACGTTTCTGTTTTGGAGTTTACAAGTCATCCATGTCCAAGAGCTGATCAAGAGAATGCCAAGAGTGTGCAAAGCAGTAATCAAAGCAAAAGGTGGCTACTTTGAAGAACCTAGAATATGACATATTTTCAGTTGTTTCACACTTTTTTGTTATGTATATAATTCCACATGTGTTAATTCATAGTTTTGATGCCTTCAGTGTGAATCTACAATTTTCATAGTCATGAAAATAAAGAAAACTTTTTGAATGAGAAGGTGTGTCCAAACTTTTGGTCTGTACTGTATATATATATATATATATATATATATATATATTTATTGTGGTAAGGTGAACAGAAAAGTGTATAGTAAAATCCTGGAAGGGGTGTATATCCCACCCAGCTTCCTCAACTGGATGAGGTAAATAAAATCCAGAAGGTTAAAATGGTCTCAGCAATGTGTAGGTTGCTGAGACAGTTTTGTTAAGTTTATGGGCTGGATTTTATTGGACTGGGAGAAGGTAGGATTAGTAGAGGGACCTCCCCAGTCCACCCCATTTCGGGACAGGTTTTCCCCTAGCCTGAGGGATCCCACCTGAAGCCAGCTGGGATCATCAAGGGGAAATAAAGCACAGTCCAGGCTGTCAGTCTGGGGAGAGTAAAGCCTGGAGAAAGTCTGGGAGCTGGCTGCCCTGCTGGCTAGAGAAACTGAATTCTCTGAAGTTAGGAACTTCACTGTATTAGCCAGAGCCCAGACGGGCAGGTGTTTATTTTGGTTTATGTTTTGTGGTGCTGGACCTTCACCTTACCCAGTGAATTATAACTGGGGTTGCCTGTATTGCCGGAGTGTGATAAATAAAGCAGCATTTGGACTTTAACCCTGTGGTCTGCAAGAGAATCTGTCATCGCCACCCTACCTGAGAGTGTAACCCCTTACAATATATATATTCAAAAATATCCACGGCACTTCTTTCAGTAAAAAAGTGTAGATTTATTCACCAGTAGCCACGTTTCGGTTCACATACTGGAACCTTTCTCAAGCAGTGATACCTGGACTCCCCTGCATAATGGAAACAGGACGGATCCGTTTTGCAGCCCATAGACTTCTATTATGATGGAATAAATAACGGAATGCCTATAAAGGCATTCTGTTATGCATTCCATCATAGAATTGCTTTATGGTCCGTGGTAACGGAATCCATAACGCAATTCACCTTTTACTACCAAACGAAGTGTGAACTAATTTTCAAAATATGAAATTCGCTCTTCTCTAGTTGCCATGGTTAATAACATTTCAACATTCATTGGTTTCCATATCATGTGTTAATAAAGCTCAAGCAAAATTTGACAAGAAAAAAAATACAGTTAACAAAAAAAGTGCAGTTCGGCCCCCAAAAAAACCACTCGCTTAAGGCACTGATGACTTTACTACTATGCTGATCCACTCTAAACATTTTCTTCATTTACATTCATATTGACCCTTGCTGTCTCATGCTTAATGTTATAGATTTTCTGTCATCTGAGGGGTTAAATAATGGATATTGATTTTGATATAGTCCATTTTCACTCTCTTTATGCTGAATTTCTCCCAGCTAAAGTCCATACTCATAAAAATATTTTTCGGGCTGTCAGCTCAGAGCTGATTTTACCATTTGATTTTCTCACCTTATGAATATTTAACGTCGCCTGCGCAGAGTGGTCACATTTAAAACAAAAACTACAGCTCAGGAGCGACAGGGCAAACGCATGTTATCTTCAATAAACCAGAACATGCATCCGATCCGCCTGCGGCAAAACATAATTAAAATAAGAAAAAAGATAATTGGGATATTTGTTGTGACAGCAAACCCATAATGAATTGTCTTATTAATGGGAAAATATTAGGTGGAAACAAGCAATTACCAGTACAGCACAAAGATTTACTCTGATACTTTCTCCTCTGTGATAGAGAAGAAAAATAAAGAGATGTCAAACACGGTACTTGGCTGAGATGCAACTAAGCGGAGGATTTCTGTTTGATTTCTATACTCAACCAATTATGTATTATTTTACAGGGACCCAATATCTAAATTTATTACAATACATGTTCAGTAAATGAATTGTTGGAGGGCACTCAATTACCTGGAAACATCAATATAGGGTGTCAATAACCTAATTTAATGCACATAAAAATGCTCACATAAAAACACACATACATAAAAAGTGCATATAGCACGCAATAAACCCTAAAACTATGTATTGCACAAGAACACAGATAACCGCAAATCCAGGCTATGGACCCGATCCCGATATGGGCAGTCCGAGTCCAGCTGCAGTGTTTTATCAAAATGTGCGATACTAATTGTCCGAATATAGGACCGCACTCAGTAATACAATACATAATATATTACATAACAATACATATTATAAATGGCTAAAGAATGTAGATCCAGTATTACTAACTTGTTGTACAGGTGTCCAGTGCTCCATAGTAGCAACTATGCCTAGAAATGCAGTAATTAAAGAGTTTTTTCCAAGACTTTTCTACTGATGACCTATCGTCTGGAGAGTTCATCAGTAACTGATTGGTGGGGGTCCGACACCCAGGACCCGCTTCTATTTGCTGTTTGAGAAGGCGCTGATGCTCGGCCTTCTCTCAGCTCAACAAGCACAGTGCTGTCATTTTGATAGTAGCTGTGCTTGGTATCGCTTTCTCAAACAAGTAAACCGCGCTGGTTCTGGGTGTCAGATCTCCAGCGGTCAGATACTGATGACCTATCTAGAGCATAGGACATCAGTAGAAAAGTCTCAGAAAACCAGTTCAATCTTTGCGTCCCTGCACACAAACCCCACCCCATATGATATTGTGTAAAATTAATGGTGGCAATACACATTGTCGCAAATTTTGCATTAGTTAATCATGCCTCTAGGTAAACCATCAATACAAGAAAGTAAATTAAAATGGATCACAGAAATGCCTAGTCACATGGTCAGGGCCATATATTACCCCCCTTACAGTACTGCATGATAAAGCTGAAAATATCTCTCCAGCAGCATCCAATGCCACCATGCAGTACAACATATCTCCTCAGGAGTGCCAAATAAATACCCTTCATCATTGTCCCCTAACCACCCCCTCCCCCACTGCTAGTAGCGTTGTCCTCTGGCCTCTTAATGCCAGCTCCCTTTCTGGCGCAGTTTAAGGCCATTTTCCACGCCATGATCTGGAGTGGAAAATGATACATGAGACGGGCTAGCCCACCTGCCCTCTTCCCACGCCACATCCCCTTTTTACGGCACTTCACTAAGGTGGCATGAGCGGGAAAAAGTCACCGATTTTTGTCACAAACCACCTTTGCGGCAAAATCTTCAACTTAAATACACCGAAAAGTGGTGTAATAAAAATAATAAATGACCACCAAAGTGCAGTACATGAGTGTATACATTCTGCTAAGTTCATCAAAGTCAAAAGTTTCAGCCTTTCTAGGAGTTGATTTAGGACCAAAGTGCCGCTACGTTGTCCATGTACACTAGAAAAGTATTAAAAGGCCTTTGCTTCATATACTGGACTGATATAAGTCTCACGGATACAAGCAAGACATTACTTTTATATTTAACTTCAGAACCTTTCTGATTCTTATCTAAGTGGTAACATAACAAGAGCCTTAAGACAACTTAAAAGTCAGTCAGGGGATCAGCACTGGAGCATAACAATATTGGTTGAGGTCTCAGAAGATACAGGCATAATTCCATAAGGTTCTTTTTGCGTAGACGGATTTCTATCAAGTGTATTAAAACATCTGATGGGGGAATTTCAGGAGACAGAAACAATAAAAATAGCCCCATCTTAATTTTCAGCAGTTTCTGAGCACCAAGTTAGAGTTCCCGTTAGGAGCGCTCATACCTTAGTGGATTCCATTTGGGCACTTGGAATTATCAGATGATTTCACATTACATATTTATACTGTAGCCTTGTGAACTGAGCACATTGTAACAAACCTTCCAAACAAAACTAAGCCGATATGTTCATAAAAGCTCTGACATAAGAACTTCTAATTGACAAAAATGTGTTAAATCATTCAAATAAAAATTTCAGTTTTGTCCCCCCCCCAAAAAAAAAGAAAACCAGTCACATATAACCACATTGCAGATGGCTTCCATAGGAACGCTATGTCTTTGAGTTGTGTGTTAAAGGGATTTTCTGGGAGGGCAATATTGATGACCTTAGGGCATCAATATCTGCTTGGTGAAGTCAGACTCCCAACATCCCCACATTGTATTGCTGTGCTTGGTATTCCAGCCTAGTCCTAGTCACTTGAATGGGACTGAGCTGTACATAAGCCACACAACCAATTCATGTGATGTCACTGACCTAGGAATAGGCAGCAGAGCTCATGGAGCCGAATTTCAGTATTTATCCCAGGAAGAGGACGGTTCCCTGCCAGTTCCCATTATAGTCAATGGGGTCAGATGAGAAAGCAGTATTATTCTCTGCCAGGACAGCCTGCGGCATTGCTGTGTGAAAGTAGACTTACATAGTATCCATAGGGATCTGCAGAGGCCTACTACACCTCTGTATGCATCTGATCTCATATTGATGGACACTGAGGCTTTTCCTGTTGGATTCATACAGCAGAATCATGCTATGCTCCAACAGATGCAATGTCATACAGAATTGCCCTAAGGGAAAGTATCAGTTAGGCAGTAGTGACCACAACTCAAAAATACAAAGCTTTAGGGACTTCATGGGCCACCATATGGCATAAAGCCTCCTTCTCCTAGCCATATATCCATGAAAACACTAGCATATTTATCCGTTATGCCAAAAATTAAGGTTCTAGTGCTACGTAGTTGATATTAATTTGCGCAATGTTGACTGTGACACTTCTACATGTGCACTTACCTCATAATGAATGCACATACAGTGGTACACATTTGCTGTCTACATTTTTTTCCCTATAGAAGAAAACACCACGCCACGGGCGACAATGTGTGACCATGGTCTGGATGTTACAATGTTTCTCAGTAGCACGGATGGGTTAAATTTGCTCCTAATGACATGAAACAGGCTGAGTTCTCAGAAAGAATATTATATCTCTCAGAAGTATCTTGAGATTCTGCATCAATCGCAGTCCACATCTGAAGTTTCTCTTCATTGGGGCAGATCTGGGAAATTAAACCCCAAATCAGACGGATGGGATTCATCTCACAGCCTGGATCCTTATTAATGTCCCAGAGGGCAGCAAGAAAGAGAATTATTATTGTATCCTTTATTACGGTGTATGCTCCCTGCACATTCCACCCCACACTGTCTTAACTACTTCATTGCCACGCAGCTATGGTGAATTATAGCTGGAAAATAATGTATTTCCTATTATGAACTCAGAATAGGCCATTAATATCAGATAGGCGGGGTCCATCACATGGAATCCTTGCCATTCACTTGTTTCGGGGTAGCTCTTGCAGTGGACGTCCAACTACATAGTTTGGTCCATTATGTAGTGAACAGAGCTGATAACTACAGAGCTTCTTCAATTGAAGGTATCAGATCCATCAACTACACAATGGATGGAGCTGTGTAATTCCAGCACTGACTTCCACTGCCAAAGTTGAAGCTGATCGGTGGCTGTGTGGGATATGAGAACAGGCCATTTATATCAAAATCCTGGAATACCCCTTTAAGAATATGGCATAACCATGGACAAGAAAGACTGTATTTTTTATGGGAACTCATGTGAAAATGGAGTCCATTAGAATTATAGCACTTTTAGCTCTAATAGCCTCCGGGACTGGATTACTGTGCCACCCACTTTAGGATTTAATTGGCATTTAGGCAAGGATTTCTGGTTGGATGTGTCTGTGCAGAATTTACTGATGACTAGATGTAGACTTTGCTACTGTGTTATGGAGTTTGTATGTTCTCCCTGTGTTTGCGTGAGTTTCCTCCAGGTACTCTGGTTTCCTCCCACACTCCAAAGACATACAGATAGGGAACTTAGATTGTGAGCCCCATTGGGGACAGTTGGATGCTAATGTCTGTAAAGTGATGCGGAATGTAGTAGCGCTATATAAGTGTGTAAAATTAATAAATGTGGTTTTTAACACCAGAGGACACATTTCTGTAAGTGGTAATTATCAATAGTGTTGAGCGAATCGAAGTTAACAAAGTGAAATTCGATCCAAAGTTCAAGTGAAATGGCAGCAAAAAAAGAAAAAAAAACATGCCCACCTCATCCATTTGATTGCAGAGGCCAAAGCAGCCATCTTAATTGAAGAAAACACGCTAAATCTTGCATGCACTGTGTGATATCATCATATCAGCACGCTGGCTGGGTGCGGTGACATCATCAGTGGTGATGTAATCACGTCAGCGCGCAAGATTTGGAGCGTTTTCTTCAATCAAGATTGCCATGATGCTCTTTCGCGATCAAATGAATGAGGTTTTTTTTTACCCCTGATTTACCCCCAAAAGACCTCAATATGACTGTCAGATGCCTTGATCAGTGTTGTACGCAGCCTCTGAGGGGTTCAATGATGGGGGGGGCGGCATGATCGCCATTCCCTTTTATTGTGCCCGCTACATACAATGAAATGCAAAATGAAATATTTCGGAACTAATCCAAATTTCTAGTCGAAATTTGTCAAAACAACCAAATCAAATTTTTTTAAAACTTCGATCATCATCACTAATTATCACCTTTTCTTTAAAATATTGGTACAACAGTAGATAATACTCCTGTGGCCTAAATAATACTATCCTATAGCCAGCACCACAAATAAGCACTGAGCACTTGACCGTATTACTGCTCTGTATTAAAGATAGAATTCATTCAGGTACATGAGGTCTTACTGTATCCCTGCATGCTACTTAATTCATATGGAGACATAGAGGGGTCTCTCTGTTGGTTTCCATAGAAATCTGTCCGTATTGGGAAGCACTCGGGACGCCCGGCGACCAATCAAGAATCAGCTTCCGGTCACGTGAGACACCACGTGGGACGCTGCAACATCACGCGGGACCTTGTATCGGCGCACAGTCCAACAGTCAGTAACCTTTTTGGGGCCTTCTTGAGCCCCGCTGGCCATTGCCCACAAATTGAATGTGTCTCCACACATTCTATATTAGCGCTCTACTCTCTCTTAGCGCTAGGCCATCCCCCTACACCAGCACTACACTGTCCAGCGCTGGTGTGTTCCATCACACATAGCCCCGCCCAGAGGCTTGACACGCACCCTCCTGCGCATGTGCACAGAGGGAAGCGCGCTCTTTAAATGCACGCCACTCAGTACAGCGGTAATTTAGGAGCACTTTGTCACCCACCACCCACAACCTACCATCTTACCTGCAACAAGCGGCGCCAGGTATCTCCCTACACCACACCACCGGATTTCTGCATATTCTTTTCTTTTCTTTTTCTTCCTTCCTGCCTGATTATGTTGTCACATCTACGCGGAACTTGGCATCCAATTGAATCAATAGACAATTAGTATGATTTTTATAATGTCACCTCACTACTACCAACAGTTCATTATATATATATATTTTTATATATATAAATATATATTGTTTGTATATATTGTTTGTATAATGTCTCCTGCCTACCACTTACGGTTCAGTTCACACATACCAGGTATTCCCCTATACTATACCCAGTCATCTAACCACTATTACCCTTCTTCCCTACTTTTCCTGGAGTCTTCAGAACTGTAAGGCCCCTTTCACACGGGTGAGTATTCCGCACGGGTGCAATGCGTGACGTGAACGCATTGCACCCGCACTGAAACAGGACCCATTCACTTCAATGGGTCTCCGTACATGAGCGATGTTTTTCACGCATCACTTGTGCGTTGTGTGGAAATCGCAGCATGTTCTATATTCAGCGTTTTTCACGTAACGCAGGCCCCATAGAAGTGAATGGAGTGTGGGAAGGCGGGATCGAGGTGGCCTAAGTAAATTCTTGCCCAGGGTCCAATCAATATTAAAGACGGCCCTGCATATTAGCCAACATTAGTGAACATATAGGAAGCTGGTTGGTTGCTCTCGAATTCAGGATACTGCAATGATATAATGTATATATATTAGGAAGGAAATCCAGAATTGCGTTAGTGAAGAATCTACAACCGTGTATCGCTGTGTTTTGAGATCAATCAATTTAGCAATTTGGAATAATAACCATGATTTTAGACTAATTTATTTTTGCTATTTGAAATAATAAATATATTTTAATAGGAATATAATGCACTATATCTCCTTATAAACTCTAGGGATCTGAGTGCCCTCCAATCTTTCATTTTGAATTTTGTAGCATCTCTTTAAAAGGGTTGCCCAAGATATTTTAAATATATGGCACTTCAACACTGAGGCCAGTGATTGGCTGCAGTGGTCATGTAAAAAAGGAATGAGAGGTCATCACTTCCAGACCAGACCAGTGGTGCTGGAGCGGTGGGTCATTTAAGCGACGAGTATTGCTTATTTTATCATTTTGTACTATTTCCTGCTCATAGACAAGTCCTTTAATGACGCTACTAGACACATCACAGAAACAAATTGTCTATGGATTTATTTATATCATAAAATGAATCCGCTTTGAGATGACCACTCAAATTTATATTAAAAATGGTCTTCGAGAGGGTCAATCCTATAAAAGAGATGTCTAATATGCCTAATCTATGATGGAACAGAAAATCTGTCAGAGGATATCTATAAACTGGTGGTCTTCTCAAAGAGGTGGTCTTTTGGAGAGGTTTTTGCTATATTTACATTTCATAACAACCTGAACAGGCTTTCTGCTATGGTTTTCTGCTGTGGAGTGCTGTATTTTACGCCCACTAGTAATGCAGGGGTTAAGACAAAATCCAGGGACGGAAACTGCCAGTTCAAGATGTATGTGCTCATCTTCCAGCCTCAGCAGGAAGCCTCTAATAGTGCCTACCCGGCCTCTAAGTGCAGCTGTGGATTAATAATGAATGGCCATACTACAGTAACACAGCGAGACTCCTCCAGCATTGAAAATCAGAGTATTCCAGGGCAAGACACATTGCCTTGCTATGGAAGTGTGTGAGATCAGATAGTTAGTTCCACACATTACATAGAAATTAGCGCTGTCTAACTCCACCTATTACTGTCATATACTGCCAGACCCTCTGATATGACCCCTTTTAATCAATGGTGAAATACTCTGCTCCTGAAAGTCAGCCTCCATTCATTATCTCTGTTAGCTGTGCTCAAGTAATTAACAACATACTGTTAAACTTCAGACAAATTATTTATAACCCGTGTTGGTTCATTCTCGGAGAATAAAGAGGATAGAGAGGTTTGCACTTGGCAAAGAAGGTCACATTGTTTTTTTTTTTTAAGGTTTCGTTCTTATAATGATGTAAGGGAATGAGGTAGAATATATTTAGCCGATAATACAAGAAATTCATCTAAATAAACGTCTCTTTGACATTATTACACAATATGCTATAGGTTCTTCATGTGCAGAAGCTTAAAGGGCATCTGCCAGCAGATTGTACCCATGATTAGTGTTGAGCGCGAATATTCGAAAAGCTAATTTTTTTTCGCAAATATCGACACATCGAGAATTCGCGAATATTTAGAATATAGTGCTATATATTCATAATGATGAATATTCGTTATAAAAAAAAAAAAATTAAACACAGTACATTTCAGGTGATCATTAGAGTTGAGTGAACACCTAGATCAGGGATGGCCAACCTGAGGCTCTCCAGCTGTTGCAAAACTACAACTCCCAGCATGCCTAGACTGCCTATAGGTATCAGCCTACAGCAAAGAATGATGGGAGTTGTAGTTTTACAACAGCTGGAGAGCCACAGGTTGGCCAGCCCTGACCTATATGTTCGGGTTCGGGGAGTTCGGCCAAACTTTAAAAAAAAGTTCGGGTTCGGGACCCGAACTTGATCCGAACTTGGACCCGAACCCCATTAAAGTCAATGGGGACCCGAACTTCACTTTATTATTTTCCGTTATAACATGGTTATAATGGAAAATAATAGTATTAGCTTTTTCAGATCTGAGTTTTCACGATCGTGAAAGTTGGTGGGGCTGCACTAGCCACCAATGATTTTAATAGGCAGTGGGGGGCCGCACTAGCCACCAATGATTTTAATAGGGAGGGGGGCCGCTCTGGCCACCAATGATTTTAATACTGGAGAGGGAGGGGGGCCGCACTGGCCACCAATGATTTTAATACTGAGGAGGGAGGGGGGTCTGGCCCCCTGCTGCCTGGCAGCACCTGATCTCTTACAGGGGGCTGTTATCCGCACAATTAACCCCTCAGGTGCCACACCTGAGGGGTTAATTGTGCGGATCACAGCCCCTGTAAGAGATCGGGTGCTGCCAGGAAGCAGGGGCCAGACCCCCCTCCCTCCCCAGTATTAAAATCATTGGTGGCCAGTGTGACCCCCCCCCCTTCCTCCCTCCCCAGTATAAAAATCATTGGTGGCCAGTGCGGCCCCCCCACCCCTACCCCTGATTAAAATCATTGGTGGTTAGTGTGGCCTCCCCTCTCCCCCCCTAATTAAAATCATTGGTTAACAACCCCCCTCCCCCCCATCATTGGTGGCAGCGGAGCGGCAGTTCCGATCGGAGTCCCAGTTTAATCGCTGGGGCTCCGATCGGTTACCATGGCAGCCAGGACGCTACTGCAGTCCTGGCTGCCATGGTTAGCACTTTTAGCAGCATTATACTTACGTGCGCTGTCTGTGGCCGGCCGGGCGCTCCTCCTACTGGTAAGTGACAGGTCTGTGCTATAAGCACGATTAAACTGGGACTCCGATCGGAACTGCCGCTCCGCTGCCACCAATGAGGCGAGGCCACACTGGACACCAATGATTTTAATAGGGGGTTGGTGGGGCTGCACTAGCCACCAATGATTTTAATAGGCAGTGGGGGGCCGCACTAGCCACCAATGATTTTAATAGGGAGGGGGGCCGCTCTGGCCACCAATGATTTTAATACTGGAGAGGGAGGGGGGCCGCACTGGCCACCAATGATTTTAATACTGAGGAGGGAGGGGGGTCTGGCCCCCTGCTGCCTGGCAGCACCTGATCTCTTACAGGGGGCTGTGATCCGCACAATTAACCCCTCAGGTGCCACACCTGAGGGGTTAATTGTGCGGATCACAGCCCCTGTAAGAGATCGGGTGCTGCCAGGCAGCAGGGGGCCGTTATGTCCACAGTTCTCAGTATATTCTAACTTGAAGTTAAAATATATGGTATATTAATATTACCCGAACACCGAACCCAAACTTTTACTGAAATGTTCGGGTTCGGGTGCCAAACACTGTAAAGTTCGGGACGAAACTGAACTTTACAGTTCGGGTTCGCTCAACCCTAGTGATCATCCATCCCTTCTTCTAGCTTATGGGCCAATGAGAAGGCTTTGTCACAGCTTAGCAACATCCCTAGCAACCAATAGAAGAGTTGCCTACCATACGCCGATATTTCGCGCGCAATACATTGCCAATTTTTGTAATCAAGAATATAATCTCAAAATCGCTAATTCACGAATATATGACGAATATTTTACAAAATATTTGCGAAATATTGCAAATTTGAATATTGCCCCTGCCGCTCATTACTACCCATGACACTGGCTGACCTGTTACATGTGCACTTGGCAGCTGAAGGCATCTGTGTTGGTCCCATGTTCATATCTGCCCATGTTGCTGAGAAAAATTATGTTGTAATATATGCAAATGAGCCTCTAGGAGCAACGGGGAGTTGCGGTTACCTAGGCTTTGGAGGCTCTGCTCTCTATGCAACTGCCAGGCCCTCTACACTTTGATTGACAGGGACAGGCAGTGTAAACGTGATCACACAGGTGCCTGTCAATCAAAGTGGAGAGGGCATTGCCTCTAGGTGTAACAGCAGTGCCCCCATTGGCATTCAGCAATGCATTGTGGGAACTCAGGAGTTTTCTCTTAAAGGAACTTAGGACAGCTCATCAATATCTGATAGTGAAGGTCCGACACCACCATTGATCAGCTGTTTGAAGAGGCTACAGAACTCCACAGCATACCAAGCATACCAAGCATAGTGCCTTTCATTGTATTGATACTGTAATCGGTATTAAAGCCCAGGCTCATTCACTTGAATGGTACTAGGTCATGTGCAGCGTGCCGCTAGCCCATCCCCAGAGGCTCTACTAGTTCCAGTGTTAGGACGCCAAGTGATAGTATGGCTATGAGGGGTGTCACGGTGGTCTTATATGGATCTGGCGCTCCAAGGTCAGGCCGCACAGTGGCGACTCAGAAAGTTCATAATTGGTAGGAGCTGAAATGAGTAACGACTCTGATGCAAGTTGAGTTGATTTACTCAATATTAGCATAAATGGATAGCAGCTCATACAGAATCACAGTAGCTCTTGGCTCCAGCAGGTTTTAGGGGGCACTGGCAGATGAACTGGGTTCTTTCCTCTATTACTGCTGTGCTGAACTCTCCCTCTTGTCTGGTATCTTCTAAATTGCCTCTTTCACCTGGGTTACATGCCACTGATAGCAGGCTCAATGCCCGGTGGGCTTCTGACCACACTTTGATAGACTGTCTTACAACTCTTGGGTTAGGGCTGATTGACTCTGGTTGCAGATTGCTTGCTGTGGTCTCAGTCAGGCTTCTAGGCCAGGGCTGCACGACACTACTTCTTTAGCCTTTGGCTAGGACCAGAACTCAGACTCAACTCACTCTGAACAGGCAAGACACGCCTCTGCTTGCTAGCCCACTCAAAGGGTAGAGAATGGAATGGTTAGTTCCATTTTACCTATATGTCACTTTCAGACACATCACCACCTGCTGGTAAACCAGACACAGGGCATGAAATACAATAAATAACAGTTACATAGCACCTTCTGAACAGACCTGGAAACAAAATGCATAGTGGTGTCACACATTGGTTAGGTATTAGTAGCAGTATGTAGGAATAGTGCCTGCTCTGGGGTACTGCACATGTAATAGAGGAACATGATGTCACTGCCCTAGGAAGAGGCTTCAGTGCTCACCAGAGTGCCAGTTAATTGGCAGGGGTTCTAGAAGTTGGACCCTCACGTATCAAATATTGATGACCTATGCCTCTAAACTCCGTTAAATACAAAATATTGTCCTTCCGTAGCAGTCAGAGCAGAGAACTAAAGCTACTATATACGGTACATAGGGGACCCTTTGTTATGTTACTGACGCTGTAAGGAGAAAATGTATCCGTTAGGATGTTGCTTATCAGTAAAGGGGCAGGGTCTATTATGATACTTTATGCGGCATAAAATGAATCCATCAGATTAGTAAATCTGCCCCTGTCTATTGACAAATTGTTCCTAATAACAACGTCAGTTCTACTATGTATCTATAGCAGCACACCATGTGCTTTCCACATCCATACTTCCACTCCGTGGCCCCACAAAAATCATAGGGAACATCCTATTCTGGTCTGAAACTGCAGACATAAATAGGCATTTCTATCATAGGGTTTGCAATTCCATTCTGCATTTTCATGGCCGGTATCTAGTTTTGCATCTATCTGCAATTTGCGGACCACAAAACAAAGCCCTAAGGGGTATATTTCTCTCACTGTGAGTGACTGCCAGGAAGAAGGAGGAAGGTCAGGGAGAGAAAGAGGGAAGCAGCACCCTCTGTGTGATAGGGTGACAGAAAAACTAACCTGTGAAAGCTAATACTGCTGACAGTCTTAGGCTACTTTCACACCAGCGTTTTCCCTTTCCGCTATTGAGATCCCTCAATGTAAGTCAATGGAGATGGATCCATCCCCCATTTACTTACAATGATTTTAGAGTTGGATCCATCATAGCTATGTTCAAAATAATACAACCAGATCCGTTCATACGGATGCAGACGGTTGTACATATTATCATGATGGAAGTGTTTTTGCTGATCCATCCAGATGTGAATATAGCCTTAGCCACTAGACATTTACTCCTTGTCAAAGAAATTAAAGGCATCATGAAGTCACTGCATATAGGGCTAAAAAAGGACAGTCAAATTTACATTTGTGGCAGAAAATACCTTAATTCTAGGATCCACATTAATCTTATATATCCAGACATTCTTCTTTCTTTGCATTTGGTAAGCATAATGAAAGCTAAATAGAAATAAGACGGGTAGTGTTTTTTTTTGTTTGTTTTTTACACCTGACCACTCAGTCCAGATTGTAAGTTTAACATGGCAACAGACTCACTTAAGGAAAACCTTTAACCTCTCCTCTCCTTTTTTTTTTTTTTTTTTTTTTTTTTTAGCAAATACCTGCATCAACTTTGTAATAATAATTCTGGAACATTTCTTATGACTTAAAGGCTATGTACAACTTTGGGGGCAATATTTTTTATTATTATTGCAATGTACCTTTTTTGAGATAAAAATCATTTTTTCAATTGATCTTTAAAATATATATAAAATATATATTACAAAATATGGAGCCCTTTTTTCTGTACATAGATGAGATGCTCTAGTAACAGCCTCTGGATTTTCTCTCTTTTCTGTCAGTTGGGGAGCTGACAGGTTCCTTATCTCTGATCTCTGACATTATAAACACTCATTATAGATCAGTTATTATCTTACTGATAAGAATGTGGATTAAATAAGTGTTTATGACCTCTCACTAGTTTAGAGGTAAGGTTTAATAGATGACCGGCACAAAGTGAAAGTACCAGTCACACAGTTAGAAAAACAGTTTGCCCTTTGTAACATAATGGCTCAATATTTTTAATAAAGGCTGATTTTTAGCCAAAAATGAGTAAAATGCAATCATAAACAAAAATTGCCTCCGAAGGTGTCCAGAGCCTTTAATGTTGTGCCTTTTCTTTACTATTTCTGATAGACATTCTCAATGGATTACTAGTGTTACCATTTGGGAGGGGGGGGGTCCCTGCACAGTCTGAAACTGGCAGCACTGATTGGATAATGTTAGACTGTACAGTGACACACCCTTAACTGGGAGCGCATCTGGACCTTCATTGCAAGTCCAAAATTGTTGTTTCATAAGGAATTCAAGTAATTACTAAAACAGACATGTCAGGAACGGGGGCAGCTCCTCTTTAATGCACTTCTGTGCACACCTTCTTTTAAAAACATCTGCATGTGGGGGGAACAGGCAACACGAGAGCCTCTTGATTCTCATGACTAGCCCAGTATGCTGAGATTTCACTTTCTCATCTGCACTTGGGATGGTTGGTCATTGCTTTAAAAGGATTCACATGGCGTTAACCTTTACTGCAAATTCAGAGTGTCATACAATGCTCCATTTTTTATGTTGAGTTGCATTAAACAGAATTACAGTAGGAGAGACAGTTCTAGAAGCATGAGCTAGCCAGTTAAGCTTTTTAACTTGAGGAAAAATCCTATTGATTGGTGTCCCTATTAAAGCAGTAAGGAAATCTCCAGCTGGCTAAGCGGGATGTCTTTGCAAAGTCAGAATTAGGAAATTAAGAATGATGCACACATTGCATAATGAAGCCCTGGGAGGATTAGAACCCACTCCACAGCCTTCTGTGATCCAGTAAATACACGGTAAACCTGGTATGAATTAGTAGGTGCAGGTGCAATCTTTCTCCATAGTTCAGTCTCTGAATTTGCGCCAAATTAGTTCATTTTCCCCACAGGCTGTGCACCAAAACATGGTTGTGACGTGCTATGCTTTATAAAATAGTAAGTTCTGAATTACATCCTTCAAACTACTGCAAATACTAGACAAACCCTCAGAGCTGAGTATGTCAGATTTAGAAAATCACAGTTTGTCAGATACAGAAGAGCCGACTTTTAGCCAATCTAATTTCAGAACGTTATATATATATATATGTATATATATATATATATATATATATATGTGTGTGTGAATATATATATATATATATATATATATATGTGTGTGTATATAAAGAAAAAATAACAGCCGCACTCTTTAGGTATGCCAGGTGAAAATCCCACAATGGTTCCTGGACATGGAACGATGAAATAAAGCGGAAAATGAAGGCAGCATTCCAGTCTTCAAGTGAAAAGGTGGATTTTTTATATTACACCAAACAGCAATGCAGTATTTCAGATCTCTCAATGGAGCCTTTGTGAAGCTTGACAAAGGCTCCATTGAGAGATCTGAAATGCTGCATTGCTGTTGGGTATAATAAAAAATCCACCTTTTCACTTGAAGACCGGAGTGCTGCCTTCAATTTTTCGCTCTATATATATATATATATATAGATATATATATATACTAGCTGATGACCCGGCGTTGCTCGGGTATTTAATTATTGCAATTTTAAATGAAATAACTTTCACAATAACGCTTACTGCCCCTTTCACAGTGACTTTCACGGTGACTGCCCCTTTAACAGTGACTTTCATAGTGATGGCCGTTTTAACGTTGACCGCCCCTTTAACAGTGACTTTCACAGTGGTCGCCCCATTAACAGTGACCGCCACTTTAACAGTGACCTCCACGGTACCCGCCCCTTTAACAGTGAACTGCACTGTGCCTGCCACGTTAACAGTGAACTCTAGAGCGCCCGTCTGTTTAATAGTGGACCCTGCCACCCATGCATGTAGCAGTGTAGTTGTGCCGTCATACGTCATATGACTGAATATTTGCAAACTGCTAAAACCTGTGATCAGCTGTTATGGCAACCTGGAGTAGGACCTGCGAGCTTCCATTGGCTAATAAGGGACCATGTGTATGGCAGTTAGCATGTAAGTGAAAGGCTGGCAGGCTGGCAGGCTTGCATTGGATAATGCAGGTCATTTTGGGGGAATATCTCAAGAACGGTACATCCTAGAGAGCTGAGACTCCCACAAGATTTCTTTCCAGGTAGCAAGGGATGTGTATACCAAGTTTCATTGAAATGGATGGTTGCGTTTTTGAGTTTTCGCGGAACATACATACATACACACATATGTTCTTTTATATATATATATATATATATATATATTTTTTTTTTTTTTTTTTTGCATGAACACTTGGATTATTCATAGTGAGATTGAAAAATACTAATTTCATACTGTACCTCTGTATATCCTGCAAACATATTAATGTTAAGAAATTTAGAAGAGCTAGGAGTGAATTTACGTTATCACTGTGAATACAAGACAGAATGGACCAAGAATAACGCAGGAAACTTTACATGCCCTACTACGCTCTACTTTCTGTGTTGCACTATGCATGTGTTCAGTTTGCTTGTGTGATGGCTAATGGTAGGGAAGCAAATCAATACTTTTTTATATAGCAGATGAGGCTCTACATACATTAAAAGTACATAGGATATATATGATGGCAAATAATGGTAAGGGGGGGGGGGGGTAGTCACTGAAGATAAGGAAAAGACAGAGTTACTACAAAAAATGTAGCTCTGAATATATAAAAGAAGAGAAAGAGCTGATATCTGTGGTGCTGGGGTTGTTAGTACAGCCAGTAATATACTCACTTGGCTAACTGTAGATATGGTCCAAGACAAGCTAAATAGGGTAAATGTGAACAAGGCTCCGGGTCCAGATGGATTACACCCAAGAGTGCTTAAAGAGCTTAGTTCAGTCATTGCTGTGCCCCTGTTTATTCTCTAGGGACTGGTACAGTGCCAAGTGATTGGTGCAAGGCAAATGTGGTGCCCAAATTATAAAAGGATCTAGGTCCTCCACAGGTAATTATAGACCAGTTAGTTTAACTTCTGTTGTGGGAAAAATGTTTGAAGGACTCTTAAGGGACTATATACAGAAGTATGTGACTGTAAATAATATTATAAGTTATAACCAACATGGGTTTACCAAGGACAGAAGTTGTCAGACTAACCTGATTTGTTTTTATGAGGAGGTGAGTAGAAGCCTGGACAGAGGGGCGGCTGTGGATGTAGTGTTTCTGGATTTTGCAAAGGCTTTTGATACTGTCCCTCATAGACGTTTAATAGGTAAAGTAAGTTCTATAGGCTCGGAAAGTATAGTTTGTAATTGGACTGAAAACTGGCTGAAGGACCGTGTCCAGAGAGTTGTGGTCAATGATTTCTATTCAGAATGGTCCCAAGTTATAAGTGGTGTACCCTAAGGTTCAGTGCTGGGCCCTTTATTATTTAATGTATTTATTAATGATATTGAGGAGGGGATTAATAGCACCATTTCTCATTTTGCAGACGACACTAAGCTATGTAGTACTGTACAGTCTATGGAAGATGTCCATATACTACAAGCTGACTTGAACACTCTGAAGGATTGGGCATCAACTTGGCAAACGAGGTTCAATGTGGACAAATATAAAGTTATGCATCTTGGTAGTAATAATCTCTGTGCTTCGTATGTCCTAGGTCAGGGATGGGCAAACTGCGGCTCTCTAGCTGTTGTAATACTACAAATGCCAGCATGCCCTGCTGTAAGCTGATAGCTGTAGGCAGACTGGGCATGATGGGATTTGTAGTTTTACAACAACTGGAGAGCCGCAGTTTGCCCATCCCTGCCCTAGGTGATGTAACACTGGGAGAGTCACTTATAGAGAAATATTTGGGTGTCCTTGTGGATGGTAGATTAAATTACAGCATGTAATGTCAATCAGATGATCTAAAGCCACCAGGATATTGTCATGCATTAAACGAGGCATGGACTCGCGGGGCAGGGATGTTATATTACCACTTTACAAAGCGCTGGTCCGGCCTTATCTGGAATATGCAGCCAAGTTCTGGGCACCAGTACATAGAAAGGATGCACTACAGCTGGAAAAAGTACAGAGGGGAGCGACTAAAATGATAGGGGGCATGGAGGGTCTTAGTTATGAAGAAAGATTAAAATAATTGAATTTATTTAGTCTTGAGAAGAGGCGTCTAAGGGGGGACATGAATAACCTATACAAGTATAGAAATGGGCCACACAAAAGATACTGTGAAAAACTGTTCCATGTAAAATGTGCTCAAAAGATAAGGAGGCACTGCCTCCGACTGGAGAGGAAAAGGTTCAGTCTCCGGAAGTGTCAAAGCTTCTTTACTGTAAGAACTGTGAATCTGTGAAATAGGCTTTCTCAGGATGTGGTTACAGCAGGAACAGTGGACAGTTTTAAAATAGGGTTTAGATACATTCTTAAAAGTAAAAAACACTAAGGCCTCATGCACACGGCCATTTTTTTTTGCGGTCCGCAAAAATGGGTTCCGTAGTTCCGTGATCTGTGTCCGTTTTTCCTTCCGTGGGTCTTCCTTGATTTTTGGAGGATCCACGGACATGAAGGAAAAAGTCGTTTTGGTGTCCGCCTGGCCGTGCGGAGCCAAACGGATCCGTCCTGACTTACAATGCAAGTCAATAGGGACGGATCCATTTGACGTTGACACAATATGATACAATTGCAAACGGATCCGTCCCCCATTGACTTTCAATGAAAGGCAGGAGTCCCTATTATACCATCGGATTGGAGTTTTCTCTTACAAGGGGCTATGATATGCATAATTAATTGTGCGTATCATGGACCCATTCAAGTCAATGGGTCTGTGAAAAAACGTGGATGCACACAAGAATGTCATCCGCATCAGTGATCCGTGTCCGTAGGCTACTTTATACAGACGGATCCGACGGATCACTTTGTGAAAACTCAGATCCGACAGTATATTCTAACACAGAGGCATTCCCATAGTGATGGGGACGCTTTAAGTTAGAATATACTACGAACTGTGTACATGACTGCCCCCTGCTGTCTGGCAGCCCCTGATCTCTTACAGGGGGCTATGATACGCACCTGAGGGGTTAATTGTGCGGATCACAGCCCCCTGTAAGAGCTGCCAGGCACTTGAATCTTAAAAATTATAAGTTGGAGCTTCCATGGACCAGTACATCCTGGAGGCCATGTTATCACCTTGAACTGTTTTTCATGTTCCTCAAACCATTTCTGAATAATTTTAGTTTGGCTGAAAGAGGTGGTTGTGATTAGGAAATACCTCTGCCATGAAGGGGTGTACCTGTTCTGCAATAATGTTTAGGTAGGTACAAGGTAACATCAATACGAATACCAGGACAAAAGTTTTTTTCACATCAGAACATTGCCCAGAGTATTGAACTGGCTCTGCCAGATCACGTTCTTCTCACAGTGTCATTTCTTCCCAAGTTGGAGTGTGACTTAGTAAAATACACTTATTTGGCCTTTGACATGATGTAAAACAAAACATGATCAGGCCACCATTTTTCACTCTGCACGGTTCAGTTTGGATGTTTACATGCTCTCTGTAGGGATTTTGGTGGCAGACATGTGTCAGCATGGGCAATCTGACCGGTCTGTGGCTAGGCAGCCCCATACGGTGCAAGTTCTTCTGATACCTTTCTGTCATAGCCAGCATTTCTTTACAAGCAATTTGTTCTTTCAATTAGTCTTTTGTGGGATCAGTCCAGATGGTCTAGACTTCCCAAACGTTTCACAGAGCATTAGCTACCCATTACTCCTTCTGGTTCTCCGGCTATCCTTTCTTAGACCAGTTTTAGTAGGTAATACCCACTGCAAATCTGGAACACTGCACAAGAATTACTTTGCTCTAGCCCAGATGTCTAGTTGCTCAAATCCTTATTATTGTCCAGATTTCTTGCTTCCAACACATCATCAAGAGAAGACTTTGTGCTGCCTAATATGTCACATCACTCGACAGGATCCATATTAACAAGATCATTACTGTTACTCACTTCATTTGAATAATAGGTTGATTAGTGTATATAGTAAATAGACATTTTGGGGATCCTTTGTTAGTATTTATAACCTGACTTGAGTAGAATCTAACTAGTTAAATGCATTTGAATGGAATTGCTGAGTCCTTTTCTGAATCCCTTTAGCTGGAGAAAGCCGCATTAGGCAATGACAGATGAGTGCACTTTGGGGAAAACAAGAATGTGATTAATTTTTTATTTTTAATCTCTTTTTAACCACTGGGACTTTGCCCTACAGAACAGATAGAATCTTCTAGATGGAATAGAACAGTGTTTCCCAACCAGTGTGCCTCCAGCTGTTGCAAAACTACAACTCCCAGCATGCCCGGACAGCCTTTGGTTGTGCGGGCATGCTGGGAGTTGTAGTTTTGCAACAGCTGGAGGCACACTGGTTGGGAAACACTGGAATAGAACATCTGGGAAACACGGTATGGACACAAGGGGCTGAGTGGCATAATCACCTTCAAGAAAACCTTTCTGTGACTTTGAGTATATTAAATTTCTATGCTCTTAAAAGGGTTCTCTGGATAGGTCATCAGTATCTGATCAATGGAGGTCCTGCACCCAGGATCCCCACTGATCAGCTGCTTGAGAAGGCACCTATGAGCCTCCATGGCCTTCTCTGTGCTCACCAAGCACAGTGGCAAAAATAGTATAGCGGCTGTGATTGATATCGCAGCTCAGTCCCATTTACTTCTGTGCGGCTGAGCTAGGCCATATGACCAATGAATGTGTCGTCACTGGCCTAGAGAAATCTGGGAGAAGGCCACGGCGCTACTGTGGGCTGCCGCTGCTTTCTTGAACAGCTGATCAGCAGGGATTCCAGGTATCATACCCCCATGGATTCTATACTGATGACCTATCCAGAGGATAGGTCATCATTATCTAAGTCTCAGAAAACCCCTTTAAGGAATCAATCTTTATTGACAAGCCAAATGTTTCTGTAGTTTATGGACCTTTATCAACGATAAATCTGTTAGATATGATTTGTTTAGCAACTGTCTGTAACAACCTAGACAGGCACCACACTCTTATCACATGTAACAGATTTACTCGTGATAAAGGTCCATAAAAGACCGAAACATACAGTTATTTTGTACAGTTATTGTTGCCCTATATTGCACAAGCCAACCTGGATCAGCTTGGGAAGTTACAAGGTTTGTGAGTAAAGACTGATTCCTTAAGAGCATACAGGTGTGAAGTGCTGTTGATCACTTTTTGTGATGACACCAAAGTCCTCAACAGGCACCACACTCCTTAGAGTGCAGACTGCATTTGTTTTTTTAAGCTCACGGACCCCAACTGATGAAAACCTCTGAGGTCCCAGTGAGATGTCAATAGTTTTATAAAACTGGATGTTACAATTGAACAGAATCTATCTATCGGCCCGTCTCATTTGCCACTTTCTACGCCAGCTTCAGGCGTAGAAAAAGGTCTAAATGTCAGATAGCTGTGTTACATTTAGAACTGGTGGAGGATCCTCCGAAGTTATGAAGAGGCTGGTGCTTCTATATAACCGCCAGCTTAGGGGTTTATTAAGATCAGCGTCTAAAACGCCGGTCTTAAGAAATGTGCCTCTTAGATTTTACTAAATGATGTTAGCTGGGTGGATGATGCACCAAAGAATTTCAAAACCCCTTTCTTCTTCTAGGAACTGGTACCATTTTTTATAAAAAAAAAAATATGTATATGGAAAGTATCCTAGTAATTGAAAAGTCCTTTGTGTGAAGTTTTTAGGGTGTACAAGACAGTTCTAAAAAGCTAATTTTACGTATCAGGCCATGGCAATGAAAAGAATGATCATCATGTTTTTCTCCAATGAGCCATGGCATTATCAGTGCGCAATATGAAGACTTTCATGACTACAGAAATATGTTTATACATTTTATTGCACATTTAACTGAAATATAGTAATACAGATTTGCTCATAATCGGAGAAACAATTTTCTTCAAGTAAAAAAGAAAACTATTATGGATGAGAGAATATGCCATTCCTTTCTTTAATGAAAATACATATTCCTGTTTAAATTATCCTTATTACCTTTTAAATGCACTTAAAGTTCTAATTTCCCCTTAATGGGTGGTAAATTCCAGAACTGTAAAAAGAACACAACACCATTATCAATTTACCACTAATTGAAAGAAAAGTATTTTGGACCAGTGTCTGTTTAATTATTCAACAGCATTTCATTTGGGTTAATGCGGTTTTAGATATAATAATATGCACTTAATTGTGGAGGAAAACAATGTATCAAGTCTTGTTGCACATGAGCTGAGGTTTAGAGTAAAAGCTTGCTGTTAACCCCTTAAGTTGCTTCAAGGGCACAAAGGAACCTCTCTGTATTGCTAATGCCTTAACAAACGATGGTAATGAATGCAGCAAACATACCGTACGGATACATTTTCCTATTTAAGACAATGAAAAAATGTATAATACTTCTGTAATATAAAGGAAATAAAATCATACAGTGGCCAACACCCTTCATAGTCAATAAACGTAAAAAAAAATTCTTGTACCACAATGTATTATCCTACATTGTGGATCCAGAGGAAGGCAAAGCAACTCCTATGAGATAACTGATACATGTCATTAAGTTAGGACCATGCTGAAGAGTTTTCAAAAGGACTTTATTGTAGATGTGCTGACCCACAATATGTCACAGCAGCATTCACTCTCCATGAAATATGTTCATCTTGTGAACCCTCAGAGTCTCCTTGTAGGAATTCTAAAGACTTAATAATGATCTATGTTCTACATAGAGTTTTCCTTTCTCACCTTTCCACTAGCCTCAACATATCCCAAAATGTGTGGTGGAAGATTACCATCTCTTTAAAAAAAAATTGATTTTGCGATACTGTTTCACTAGATATCTATCCCTCATGTGAGGTCACCTAGTGGTTGGGTTGTGAGTTGCAGTTTTTCAAGGGATTTGCAAGCATGTTGTTATATTGTATTAAATTTATTTTGAGAGAAATTGGAGTTTTGAATCAAATTCAATAAAAAGTAAGGGTGGACAGCACACATCTTTATGAAGAACAAGCAATATATGACATACAATTAGGGATAGTATACCACGTGGGACTTTAGTGTGTACAGTATTGTTGGGTTGGTGTACAGTTTATACAACATGGTTACCATTTTGAGCATAATTGCTAGTTGGATTACTGTGATCAAGGTTATATAGAGGAATGCTGAATACATGGTGTGTGGGGCACAGCACTGAAAAGGTACATATTAGATATTAACATTTTTACTGTGTTACATACCATTTAATTTGATTGTAGCTATTTAAACTGACACTCTCTAGATGAGAACCAAGAGGCATTGACTTCACTATAATTTCCTCAGCTCTAAATTCCCAAATTGTAAGGTAACCGTATCATATAGAATGATGAGATCTGAGTCCTCTGGGGTCAATATCCTGATGTCATGCTGCGCTAAGTCTCTGTCTTCTATAGAAATTTGTAGACAATTGTGAGTAGTCAAGAGTAAAAATTAAAATTCAATCATCCCCTCTATAATGAATCATAATGTCGCACTATACGCTTTGCTAGCCTAACAGGAAGTCTACATGACCACAAAGCAACCTGATAGGACTGCATTTTCATCTACTCCTCACATTGTAGATGATCGTTAGCGGTAATTTGTTCCCTGGAACAGCTATAGCTCAAGCTTTGCCCAATAACCAAGGACTTCTACAAGATATCTAACAGCATTTTTGATTTTAGAGAAAAATAATCCTAAGAAAACAGGCAACTATTAGATATCACTTTAGTCTTGTATGTATTTTCAAAGATTAGAAGCCCAATCTTCATAAATGGCCTTGCAGTTGGTATCTTTACAAGGGAATGTCTTAAATACTTTATTAAGATTTACGTGGTGGTTCCATATTGAGAGCAATATGACTGAGAAATGCTGGAAAGCACATTTTTATAATCACTGCAAAGGATTTCAGAAAAAATACTTCCCCTGGTAATGTTACTTCAATGAAAACCTTGCCGCCACAGCCCCTTATAGGGTTAACCCAAACTGTTGATGAAGGTTGATGAAAAAACCCTGGAAATGAAAGAAAGAGGAAAAGTTCACAAGGGTGGCATTAAGGCTGAATTCTTTCATTTTATCTGTTTGCTTTAAAATTCAGCGACATAAAATATGTGTATGAAATATTTAACAGGGAGAGCAGACTTCATTAAAATCTCTAGCCAGGAATTTGTGTGTATGCGAAAAGAGGGATTTTATGTGTGTATTAATATATAACCCTTTCACCCCAGCAGCAGGGGAGAGTTAAGCAGACTTTAATTAGACAGATAAGGATGAAAAAAAACAGGGATAATTTTTGTAGGAATAAAGTGTATAAGCAGCAATGACCTGTCCGAGGGGTTAGTACCTTCCAAGCAGCTGGACTGGGAACTGAAAGTAGCCCTGAAAAAAAAACGTGGCCCCATGTTGTAGGCGAGTCCAACTTAACAGAAGGCGGGGCAACATAAGTAGGAGGGGCCAATAATACCATCCCAGAGAACCAAATAATAAGTGCAGCACAATATACTGTCCCAAAAGCTGTCCCTCTGCTGCAAAGTTTTGAAAAATAAATTTGATTTGTTACAAATTAATTCATCATGAATTGTAATCTTAAAACCACATTCAACCTATTATTCAATGGGACCATTTTTAACAGCCGGTCAAAACAGTAATACGCTAGTCTAATATGGCTTTTTGGGTTTAAAAAACAATAATTCACTCACCTCATCCACTTGCTCGCACAGAGGCAGTCCTCTCCTCTCTTGAGTGGAATAGACCTGTGGAAGGACCTGCACTGAGTGAGATGACATCACCGCGTGTCCCCAGTGGTCTTTTCCACTCAAGAGTGTAGTGGACTGCCTCTGAGTGAGCAAGTGGATAAGGTGAGTATTTTTTTTCCTGTGGTTTTTAACCCTTAGGCTACCGGAGGTTTTTTTGTTTTTGTGTTTTCATATTTCTTCCCTATTTTCCTTGAGCCATAACTTTTTTATATTTCCTGTCACATAGCTGTATGAGGGCTTATTTTTTCAGGACAGGTTGGACTTTCTAATGCCACCATTAATTATGGCATAAAATGTAGTGGGAAGCAGTAAAGAAATCGCAATTCCTCCACCGTTATACGGGTTTTGTTCCCGCAGCGTTTAGTTTACGGCAAAACTGACCCATGCCCTTCATTCTCTGGGTCAGTATTATTACAACCATACCCCACATGTGTAGGTTTTTTATGTCTAAATAGTGTAAAAATACATTTAAACTTTGATCAAATGTGTTTTTCTTTACATCACCATATTCTGACACCTATAACTTTTTTATACTTATGTCTACTGAGCTGTTTAGGTGCTCATTTTTTGCGGAACAATCTGTAGTTTTTATTGATACCATTTTGGAGTGTGTGTGACTTTTTAATCATGTAACAATGGCAGTTGGCAGCCGCCAGCGTGCAGCGCATCCTGCTATGTACCTCAGTCGAACTGCACACAAGGCTCCTCCTCTCCGCTGCAGGCTCCTGACCCGCTTTCCTGCACTGTCGCAGGCGGCGACAGCTTCGGTTGCACCTTGTAGGAGCCGCACACGTCCTGTTTCTTTAAGGGTTTGTGCACGCCTCTGATTTCGCCTTCTCTCCAATCCCGGCCAGGCATCACCTTTATAAGGGTGCTTCCCCCTTCCTGGGATGCCTGAGCAATATTGTAGTTTTCTACAGCGAAGGTTCCAGCTCGTAGTTCCTGTGTTTTTATCCTGAGTCTGACCTTATCCTGTATCCTGACCTCATCGATGAAGGCCCCTGGGGGCTGTTCTCGGAACTGCCTGCTCCCAGTGACCGCATCGCCGGACTTGTGATTTAAGATGGCAGCCCGCATGTGTTCGCGGGCGAACATGGCGAATTGGCCATCACTGTTAGGAAGTGCCTTGTATTAACTTTGTCTACATGATCAATGATATTTGCTGATGTGACAAAACCCCTTGAATGGGCTCAATAAAAGACATGAACAGCACAACAGTTTGTGTGTTATTAGTTTATTTGGTTTGAGTCTCTCTATAATTGGGATTTAGATACCAATTGGACCACATATCATTAGTAATTAATGTAGAAATCCAGGTAATTCCAAAGGGTTCTCTTATTTTTTTCTTCAATTGCATGTTCACACATGGACGATTTGTTTCAGCAATTCCTGCTACTGTCTCATTTACCTGAATGGAGCTTGCAGAAATCTATTCGCATGCTGCAGAATTAGGGCTCATGCACAATTGCGGATCCACAAAATACAGATACTAGCCGTGTGTGTTGCACATTTTGCAGAGCAGGACGTCCAGGCCATAACAGAATAGGCCTATCCTTGTCCGTAACATGGACAACAATAGGACAAGTTCTATATTTTTGGGGATGCCACAGAATGGATATGCAAATGCAGACAGGAGATCGTGTTTGGTCCGCATCTTTTGAAGTGAATGGGTCCACATCCGTACTGCAAAAAATGCAGACCAAAAATACATTTGTGTGCATGAGCCTTTAATTCCATTCAGATGTATGGAACAAATTTTCTACCACATAGATTTCTCTAACAAAAATCTGTCCCTTGTGAATATATCCTGACAATAACAACCTCAATAATATATTACAATTTGTAATAGAGCTGTATTTTTCAGTAGATATGACTTCAGCGAGAATACTGCAGAACAGATATAATTAAGTAGATATATAAATGAATGTTGAATAGAATGAAACAATGGATAGCTTAACAACTTGTCAATACAGTGGATGAAAATTGTGTTGCTGTTGGTGAATTTTATATATTGGCTTATTACTTAAATGGAATTCATCCTATGTCATAGCCTACTATCTAGTACAACAAAGCCTTCTCCATCTGTATTCAGTCCTTCTACCGATGGATGTGCATAAATAATATTGAACACAACTGTTCTGATAGTTGTAATGCAATGATTCAAACAGTGTGCTGTGTGACCTACCACGCCTATGGTGCGCATTTATTTGATTCGGTCTTTAATGTCTGTCAGAACATCAATCCACCCACAGTCCTCGCCCTCCTCACTATAACACCTACTTCTCATTGATTTTCTTCACATTTGCTCCGAGATTCTAATTTGCTTGGTATTGATTTCAATAAAAGCATTTTGCTGATGAAATTAGGAGCAAGAGGCCTTCTTTTTTTTTCTTTGTTCCTGAAGGACGATCTCGTCTTTCTTGTCACCGCTCTGGTGTCTTCATGCTGACAGTTTTTTAATCTCTTTCCAAGACATGTCAAAACTCATCTCTAGCTTCTTGTAAGAAAACCTCACAGAACCACTGTATCTGTTACTGAGCTTCCCTGATGTCCTGTGATGGATAGGGCGACATTTGGTTGAAATCAACACTAGGAAATAGGTTTTCACAAATGCAGTTTTATCATATCCACAAACTGTTCGCGCACCTGAGAACTTTTAGTCGAGAAAAGTTGCCAAAAAACTGTTGAAGGATGTAATGCTGGCCAAGCATGTTAGATCGGTGTCAGCCAAACCTTCAATCAGATGATGGCTATCCCTCCTAACCTCCAAATAAATCTGTCCTCAGCCACTAAGCCACTGCCAGACACCTTTGGCAGCAGTTTTCTCTGAGAACAAAAGGATCAGGCATGCTGAAATCCAACTACTCCCTTATTGCGGTGGAGGAGAGTTGGGAAGCCCCAATACACGTTAGATGGTCCTGCTAAAATTGGCAGGTTCAGCCAATCTGTTTCAGCAGTTGCAACTTTATCCATGAAGGAAACAAAATGGTCATAGTTTATCAAAGGTATCTAATTGAAAAGCAGATTTTCCCATAGCAACCTATTAAAACAACTTCTGTTACTTACTGTACACTGCTCTGCAAAAATGAAATCTGCATTTTGATTGGTTTCAAGAGGAACAAGGTTAGTAGGTCTGTTAGTTTTGACCAAAAAGTGCCAGTCTGTCTATGCTGTAACATAAAAAGTGTTGTCTGATTTAAAAACGTAATTCTAAAATAATTAAGGAATTTTGAGTCTTTAGGTGGATCATTCAGGATCTTCATCTATGTACAGTAGAGCAATAAGCAGCTACGGAGATCATCTTACTGTCTATAGTTAATTATGTTTCACAAGACTGCAGTGGTTGTTTTGGAACAAAAAAAGCACAAAAATGCTACCTTAAAGTTTTAAAACCTTGTGTTTGGAACTGGCCTATATGAGGTTCTCAAACATTTGAGACATTTGTGTTCCAAATGAATTCCAGAGGCTCTTAATTTGATCAGTATGGGCAAATTGGACTTTTATCTCATCTTTAAAGCCTGAAATGCATGTACTGTTGCTTAAAAACATTCTTGTAAACAGGTTTTAATAAAGATTTTCTCTAAATACATCCTAAAGCAAGCCCTCCCTAGACCTCTAACCTGGTTTGAAAGCTTGATAGTTAGGCCTACTCCACTAACAAAACCAATCTCGAACCTTTATAAGGTACTTAACACCCCCATCTCTGCACCAAAACTGGCGTTTGTGGGTCTATGGGAACGGGATTTGGGTTGCTCCTTTACGCCTAAAGAATGTTCTAGATTACTTGTGACACCTCACGTTGCCTCAAGATGTGTTAGAATTCTGGAAAATGGGTACAAGATCCTCACTAGGTGGTAAAACTGACATCACTAGCAGATACGACCAAGCAAATACAGATATTTGCTGGCGTTGCAGGGGAGAAAGAGGCTCCTTTTAGCATGTGTGGTGGCTGTGCCCACCGATTCAAAAATAGTGGAGTGAGATTTTTAACAAAGGTAACGAGGTGTGCAAAACGAAAATGTCTCTGTCTCCCCAATTGGCCTTGTTGGGCTTTTATGCCCAATGTCCTGGGAAGATGGTACCTCCTCTTTTTAAAATACTTCTATCTAGCGCCCATCTTCTAATACCCAGATTCTGGGTCAAGCCGGAGCTCCCTTCCCTGGAGCAAAGGATAGGGAAAGTTGACAATATCTATAGGTTTGAAGACATAGAAGCTTGGGAAATCGCAATTATTCTAAATTCAGAGTTACTTGGGAAAATTGGGAACATTTTAGGAATTTTAAGTGTTTGAAACACTGACCCATTATGATCATATCCTTTCACACTGCTGTAACCATATCTCAATATAATGTGAGACATTCACTGTATACATTTGTTAACTTTTATGTTGATTATGAATGCTGGTATTAAAAAAGTAATAATAATAATAATTTGATGTATGATACAAAGCTTTCTAATAAAGCAATTTTGAAAGAAAAAAATAATAATAAAGATTTTCAACCATTTGATTTCTGCAGCTTCAGTGTTTCACAGTACATAGCAAAGTGCAAAATGCCATTCACAGTCAAACCGTCACTCACTGTGTGATGGCAATATCTCCAGCCACTTCTATGTTCCCCTGGAAGATCATGTAAGCTCAATTAAGTTCAAAGTTGATCAACTTTATTCAATCACAATTGAGCTTAACTGATTGCTCAGAAGGAGATAGGAACGACTGGAGATTAAACCAACAGACAAGCTCTCTGATTTGACTGTTTTGTAAGCATTCTGCAGCTAAAAATTAAATGATTGATTTTTTTTTTTTATAAAACCCAATTACAAAAATGATTTGTAGCAGAAAAGGCATACCATTCAGTAAAAAAAAAAAAAACCTCTAAAGGTGCCCAATGTGTTTAGTGAGGTGGTCAAGTGCAATTCCCACAGGGCAGATTGCACTTTGTGGTAGTATGTAATTTCAGGTTGTTGTGGAGATAAAGTAGATGAATAGCTGGGACCCTTTCTGATTACAGGTAGGGCCTCAGAAGTGAACTGCTGATAAAACAGAAATCTGCAGTAATTTGGATTTTCAACCATTTCTGACAAACTGTGTGAGGCTCCTCAGATTTTTGTAAAAACTGTATAAACAGGAAACAATAGGTGACTTCTTGTAACATCATATGATCAGAAGGAGAAAGATGATGTATTCCTTTTGAGGGCATTATGCATTATTTATCTGTGCCCTGCTCACAATATTACTTAAGTGGATGAACACACAGCTGGATGTCACCACAACTACAATGGAACATCTTCACCTTTTGTGAAGGAAGGAACCTAGACATACAGTGTAACCCTTTCATCAGCGATTTGCCTTTCATCACACCACTGAAATGTTGTATGTCTGCATTATATTATGAAAAGTACAGTATGTACTTTCACTAGGTTTTCCAACATGCTTGGAAGTCTAAATAGAGCTGGATTAGCAGCAATTAAGTAAACTCAAGTCAACTCAAAACTTCCAGTTACAAAAAGTATCACTGTAAAAAAAATCTAAACATCATTATATATTTCCATATATTAGGAAAGATCTTGGAGTAGATTACTCTGAAGGTGGGCCGATCTATGGGATAATATACAGGGCAATGATTGGGAATGAACACACCAAGAAGAACTTGTTAGAATTGAATGAAACTTTATATCTGTAAACATAATGATGGTATATGTACTGTAAGTGGTTACAATATTAGAACCAAAGAATAAGTTTATTGGGGAAAACTGGACAATTGAAAGGAGATTGATAGGCAGTTGGGAGGTATATAGGTTCTGTATGGTATCCTGTGGCACATTTGTCAAGAGATATTGTAGCTGGGCCTGTAGATCCCACACACTCATAGGTTGCCAAAGCTGGCATCCCAGCCGTGCCCATAAATGCTCAATTGGAGATAAATCTTGCAGGCCAAGAAAGTGTTGCAATTTAGCGGAGACATTCCTGGAAACCCTTCCTGTGTATTTGGGTGACAATTATCATGCTGAAAATGCTAGTTGGAAGCCCTGCCATGTGAGGCAACATGTGGTGGCAGAATGTCCTGCACATATTGCTTAGCAGTTTGTTTTCCTTGTATCACTACCAGAGGAGATGGCTCCACAGATCAACCCAGCAGCAGTTGGGGCAGTGTGTCGCTCCACAGTGAAGGCAGGTTTAAAGGGCTCCACACAAAGCCTCCATACTGAAACCTGACCGTTGTCGCTTCCCAAATAGAACCTGGATTACTCACTAGAGTAATACTAGAGATCCTAACAGCTAGTTCAGAATGGCCTAGATGGCAGGCAATTCGTTGAAATGACCATCCTTCTTCTCTCAGTCCAATGATGCACCCTTCTCAAAGTTTGTGTACTAGGCAAAAATTCTTTCAGTGCATTGTAGAGGCTTGTCTATCAGTCAACAAGTTCTCACCAAAAGGTAGACTCCCCAAAAGTAGCCTCTGAGAGCCTTTTTATAGGGCAGAGGGGGTAGCACTTGTATGCCCTCTTGTGGTATAATACCCAGTGTCTAATCAGACCACACACCACACCTGTAATCATTTAAATTCATGCTGAGTTTTGCAGCAATCCAGCATTTCTATCTGGGTGCGTCTTTGTTTGTCAATGAGTGTACATGCAGCAATCATCCCCTCTGTATGAGGATAAATGATCTCTGCTATGACCATTCATCCCCATATGGATTCATTGTTTGCTGGCAGCACATCTCTGTTTACAAAGGGCAATGAGCTGCCGATAAATTATTATTTTATGTGTCGCATTAACGATTGGGTCACCAGACAAACAAGAGCTTTATTGTATTTTCAGATGATCAGCGGCACATTTACATGGGCTAATTATCCGGAATGAGTGTTTGCAGGAAAATGTGTTTGCGTTAATTGGCCCGATCCTCGGCCGTTGTAAAAAAGCCTTTAGTTATGAAATAATTGGTGAGAGAATGAGAACTAATAGCCGCTGAATATAGAGGCTGAAAAGCCACATCATGACCGATAAATCAATCCAACCACAAAGTAGTTGAGATAATTTGGTACGTATGACCATTTGCCATACTACAGTTTCTAAGAAGTTTTCATTTGGCACTTAGATGCATAAAAGATCAAGAAGTCACTAATGATAAAAAAGGTGCAAGCTTCGAATTCAAAGCATGAAAAGGCAATCGTGTAGGCCTACAAGACAAGAAATCATAAGAGCTTTGCTTTCAGTGAAATGTGTCTGGCATAGGTAGACCATTGATATTGCTTTTTTGCTATGATTTGTATTGCAACACTAGTCAAGTAATGCAATACCCCCTCCTGTTGTTGTGTGTATATACGGGAAAAGTAAAATGCCATAGTTTAATAAAAATATAATGGAGGATGCACGTCAGGATCAATATGCTGTCTCTGTTCTTTTTTAACACAATTTATTTATAAAGGCGTCTTGTAAATAAAGCATCAGGATCAGAATCTGCTTGTTCGGCCTCCTCTGGAGAGAGCTAATTGCCACTGATCTTTTTAAAGGCAGCTTTGCATTGCTGAAACTTCAGTTTGGTTTAAGTAGTAGAAGGCTTTGGCTGATGTTCCTAATACTGATGATACACCGAGTAAAGAAAAGTGTCTCCTAGTGTCCTATATGTCAAGAAGAAATGATGTGGTGCTTATTGCTTGTAAGAAACTGGTCAAATTAAATTGGTTTTCCAGGATCAAACTTTTATCTCCCCAAAGGGTCCCCCATATCGAGCTATTCCCTGTGGTCAAATAACTAATCCTGCAGCGCTCATCTCCCCCTGTGATGCAGTTCTGCGTACTGGTGGCATGTCCTAGAGCAGGCATCTCAAACTCCCGTCCCTCCAGCTGTTGTAAAACTACAACTCCCACAATGCCCTGCTGTAGGCTGATACCTGTAGGCTGTCCGGGCATGCTGGGAGTTGTAGTTTTGCAACAGCTGGAGGGCCGCAAGTTTGAGATGCCTGTCCTAGAGGCTGATAATCGCTGCTCAGTACATGAGATGTCACGATTGACATGCTGTTTTGGGGGTGGTATAAGGCTACTTTTACATCTGCGTTTTTGCTGGATGTGTCATGGTTCAGGAAAACCGATTCTGTCCTGATAATACAACCGGCTGCATCCGTTATGAACAGATCCGGTTGTATTATCTCTAAAATGGCCACGACGGGTCCGTCACTAAAACCATTGTAAGTCAATGGGGGACGGATTTGTTTTCTTTTTTGTCTCAGAAAATGCATCCGTCATCATTGTGAGTCATGACAGATCCACCTTGCGCCGCACCACATCACGGACAGAAAAACACTGCTCGCAGCGTTACACAACCAAATGCAACAGAATGATCAGCAGACAGGGGCATAGCTATAGGGGTGCAGAGGTAGCAGTCGCTATCAGGCCCAGGAGCCTGAGGGGGCCCAAAGAGCCTTGGGCCACATAAGAAGACACAGGTATTTACAGAAAGTACATGCAGGTCAAATAACATCTTTGGCTTAAAGGGAAGGGGTTAGGTCAAGAATTTGGCATGGGGGGGGGTTCGTTTCAATTTTTGCCTCAGGCAGCACGAAGGCTATGTGCACCCCTGCCCCTGGCTACAAAAAACTGAGCGATGGGGGCCCAAGCTGAACTCTTGCACCATGAGCCTTTAGCTACGTTCCTGTCAGCCAAGATGACCTAGCTGATCAGCAGAGTTGATCAGAGACGAGAACCCAAAACAATTTGATATGGATGGCCTATCCTGAGGATGAACCACCCGTTTTCTGAAACTGGAAAGCCATTTAAGCAGAAGTTAGGAGGCAGTGGCTGCTTCCTGTGTAGTTATATTGAAGAAAAAATGGACACTGTCAACTACCAGCAGTAATAATTAAGAGCAACTTTATGTGTTTTTATGTTTTCCTTGAAGACGTTTTGCTAGGCGTCTGATAGGCTTTCTCAATTAGAAAGCCATGCTAATGATATACCATGACCTGGATGGATGAGAACCTTCTCAGGCGACTCTGTCAACTCTCTCACTGCAAATACTGATTTGTCTCTTTCGTGCATGCTAGTAATGGTTTACAGTGTCTCCAAATGTGGTCAGAGTGAGAATTATGATTAGATTGGGATCAGATTATAAAACCTCAGATACAGTACCTGTGTTCTTGCCTCAAAATGCGCAATTTTGATGCATTTAATACAAGTCCTGCTATTTACTGAAAAGATAAACTGCTATATGTGGTGATAATTGTCCATTCTATCTTCTAAAGCTAATCCTAATACATTCAGAACTAGATTAGTTTGAAAAATGAAGCCTCTTGGTCATTTCCTGTTGGATATGATTTGTCAATCTGTTTTCATATTGTGGCTTATTCCCCATGATCACCAATGATTACTGTTTCTGTGGGATTTAATCAAGTTTCTGTCATTTCAGGGCAATCCTTACATGTGCAACAATGAATGTGATGTCAGCACAAAAGAGCTCGCCCATCCTCCTGAACTCATGTTTGATGCTGAAGGCAGAAATCCCAGCACTTTTTGGCAGTCTGTGACATGGAAGAACTATCCCACCCCCCTACAGATCAATATAACATTGTCTTGGAACAAGACCATTGAGCTTACCCAAAACATAGCAATTACCTTTGAGTCTGGAAGACCTGAGAAGATGATCTTAGAAAAATCTCTGGATTATGGTGTAACATGGCAACCCTACCAGTTTTATGCTGCTGATTGCCTGGATGCTTTTAGAATGGAGCCTAAATCAGTGAAAGACTTGACTGCAAATACCGTCTTAGACATTATATGCACAGAAGAATATTCCACAAGTTATGCAGCACATGCTAAAGTGATGTATTTTGAAATAAAAGATCGGTTTGCAATATTTGCTGGACCACGCCTTCATAATATGGCTTCACTCTACAGTCAACTGGACACCACCAAAAACTTACGGGATTTCTTCACGGTGACTGATTTAAGGATAAGACTTCTTAAGCCGGCTACAGGAGCCACTTTTGTTGATGAAAGAAATTTAGGAAGATACTTCTATGCTATATCAGATATCAAGATATATGGCAGGTAAGAATATAGTATGTGACATTTAATGAGTGCGGCATACAGGTTTGTTCTGCACAAGCAGTGTTACCATGAAAAAAAAGATATGCATTGGTCCCCTTGGGTGATGGACCCTGCACCTTTCTATAAGAGCTCTAAGAACAGCCGAGCAAGTGTGCAGGCACGAAGTCGTAATTTCACCACAGATGGAGCCACGGAGGTTGCTGATCCTGTCAAGGAACGTCTTCCTTGGCTATTCCAAGTCACTTTTATATTATGTCATACACACACTTTTCATTACATTAAGGCTACATTCACATGACCGTATGTGTTTTGCGGTCCGCAAATTGCGAATCTGCCCAAAAAAGGATGATGTCCATGTGGCATACGTTTTTTTTTTGCAGATCCATTGTAACAATGCCTATCTTTGTCCACAAAACGGACAATAATAGGACATGTTCTATTTTTTTTTTGCGGAGCTGCGGAACAGACATACGGATGCGGAAAGCATACAGTGTGCTGTCCGCATTTTTTGATGGGTCTGCAGCCTATCCGCCAAAAAAAACTGAATGGACAAAGAAACAAAATATGTTTGTGTGAATGTAGCCTAAGGGTGGGTTCACATCAGGAATAAAAACTTTAGTCTCCAATTGCTATTCCTACTATGAGAGCAGCTGGTCTCCGGCGTAGTGAGTCCAATTCACACCAAGGTCCAATTAATAGTCATAATAAAGACTGCGCAGCTTCGGATAGATACAGATCCCACCAAATTGTAGTAGATAGACAATTGTACCTCCTATATTGGAAAGGACAGAATGGCCAAGAATAGTGAAGTACTGCTAGCACTTTATGTCAAACCAGTATTTATTATACTTACAAGATACCATAAAACATAGACATATAAAATGTATAATCTGTCTCCCGTCACTCACCCGACTCGGGTTTCGCCTCCACTTTGCCAGGGGCTTATGCCATTCTGTCCTTTCCAATATAGGAGGTGCAGACGAGAGTTATTTTGAAGTCCACGCTTGACATAACAGTGATTGACTATACCGAGACAGTTGTCTATCTTCTACAATTTGGTCGGATCTGTATCTATCTGGAGCTGCGCGGTCTTTATGACTATTAATTGGGTTCACATCAGGTTTTATGCCTCCATTTGACATATAAGTTAGAAAAAAAAATGGTACCAAAAAGCAGCACACCACCTTCTTGTATCCTGCAGTGTCTGGTAAAAAAAAAATATATACTTTCTTTTTTTTTTTTTTACAATGGAACTCTATAGTGACTGGATGCCATTATTTGGAATCAGTCTGAGGCATCTGTTTAACATATACATTTTTTTTCTATGTTTTAAACGGATGGGAAAACATGATGTGAACCCAGCCTAAGGGCTCATGTACACGACCATATGTATTTTGCGGTCAGCAAAACACAGATCCGTAAAAAAAAAATGACATCCATGTGACGTCCGTGTTACATAGTTTTTTTTTTTTTTTTGCGGATCTATTGTAACAATGCCTGTTCTTGTCTGCAAAACAGACAAGAATAGGACATGTTCTATATTTTTTTCAGAACAGACATGTGGACATACGGGCTTGGAATGCACACAGTCATTTATGGTTGTTTTCAAGCCCCATTGAAGTGAATGGTTAAGCATACAGACCTGTGAAAACAAATGGAATAGAAACGGGAAAAAAATGTGTTTGTGTGCATGAGCCCTAACTGTAGTCATTCAAAGTTTGCATAATAGACATTTGTAACACGGTACCTCAAAGTAATCCGGCAGGAAAGTATTTATGTGGCATGAAATTATTACGTTTTTTATAGCTATCATGAGTTCCTACCCCTTCAGTAGCTCTTTACCCTTCCTATGGTCCTTCACGCCATTACGAGAATTTCGGCTAATCTGAAAACTGGCTATGATTTTGGATTCATAAATCCAATGTACAACATGCTGCTACAGTATGTGTATCTGAGATAGTGTTATTCATTGCTTAAGCCTAAAACACTCTGCTTGGTGGATATAACTTCTTTCCATACAGTATCCCGGACAGGTAAGAGAATAAACACAAGCAATGTATCCTCATGTCTCCTGAGTGCATGATCCTGCCAAGCAAGGATTAACAGCTTATCTAGGTATGCTCTGTGGATGGATTCAGGACCTGAACAAAATGTTTCATGCCGAACACTAAAAATGCTGTCTTTCCCATCAGGGTGGAATTAAATTCTGGAGAGCCTTTTTTTTTTTTTTTGCAACGGGGGACTGGACAGATAACAAGGATTAGCTGCTATGATACCAGAGGCTGGAAACAGCCCATTAGATATATGAGCTATCAAAATTAGCCCTTTCGCTGCCAGATGAGCAACACATTGCAGAATTATGAAATCGTACTTTAGTCATCAATCGGCTTAGGTAGGATAATGAAATTAGCGAGTTAATTGCATGGAAAATGAAAATAATGTTCAGTTAAACGGGAATTGAGTTAAATGTGTGAAATTTCCAAAATGAATATATCAGTATAAATGATGGAACAGTGCCCCAATAGGCACAATAAATACCAATTATTGTAATATTATAGCATCAAGAGCCAGACATGATAAATAATACAGAAAAGGCTGCTGAAAATAATTTCTGGAGCGGAAGCAAAAATGAAGAAGTACACACTGTAATGTCCTTTCTGCCCCCTTCCCTAAAAGGAGCTTTGTGTTGGTGGTAGTTAAACGGGTTGTTCGGGTTCAGAGCTGAACCCAGACATATCCCCATTTTCTCCATAGAGTAAGCTTCTGCCTAGAATTGTTGCCAGTGACATCACCGGCACTGATGGGTGGGCTTTAGCAATGCCCTAGACGTCACCGGGCTCACTGCTAGGTGGAAGCCTTCGCCTAGCTTACCCTATGGAGAGCCCGAAACGTCATCAGATCTTCATAAAAACTCAGAGCTGGGCAAAGAAGAGCATCGCCTGGTTGAAAATGGGGATATGTCTGTGTTCAGCTATGAACCCGGACGACCCCTTTAAAATTAACAATATATATATATAAAGAAGGATGTTTCACGATCACTCAAAAACGCCACCATCGATTTCAAAGAAACTTGGTATACACATCCCTTGCTACATGAAAATAAATCCTGTGGGGGTCACCGCTCTCTAGGACGTACCGTTCCTTAGATATTCCCAAAAATGACCTGCATTAGCCAATACAAGCCTGCAAGTCCTTCTCTTCATATCCCAACTGCCATACACAAGGTCACATGTCCCTAATCAGCCAATAGAAGCTTGCAGGCTCTTAATCTCCACATACACACAGTTTTGCTCCAGGTTTCCATAACAACCCAGCCATTTATCTTCACTGCTGTAGGTCAGCTTTATTCTAGGGCTACACGACGACATGTGTCGTGCGGTAATAAGTCGCACAACACATAGGGCACAACTACACTGCTACATATGTCGCATGACAATTTTTATAATGATAGTCTATGGTGCTGCACTGCGACATGTGACATGCTGCAACTGCGACAGTCGCAGAAAAATCCATCTGCGATGGATTTGTTGCGACAATCGCAGTCGCAGCATGTAACATGTTGCAGTGCGACAACATAGCCTATTATTATAAAAATTGTTGAGACAAAATGTTGCCCTACACATGTAGTCGTGTGGCCCTAGCAATAAAGGGGCAGGGCACTGTGGAGGTCACTGTTAAAGGGGCAGGCACTGTGGAGGTCACTGTTAAAGAGGCAGGCACTGTGGAGGTCACTGTTAAAGAGGCGTTCGCTGTGGATGTTATTGTTAAGGGGGCAGGCCGCTGTGGAAATCACTGTTAAAGGGGCGGACACTGTGGAGGTCACTGTTAAGGGGGCAGGGCCACTATTGAAGGGGCAACTGCTGTGGAGGTCAAAGTTAAGGGGATGGGCTGCTGTGGAGGTCCCATTTTAAAGTGGCAGGGCATTGTGGGGGGTCACTGTTAAGGGGTAGGGGACTGTGGAGTTCACTGGTAAAGGGGCGGAGTGCTGTAGAGGTCACTGTTATGGGGGATACTGTCGATATCTTTTAACGACACATACAAACATTAAATGAAATAGATGAAATATACTCATGCGAAGCCGGGTCCTTCTGATAGTATGTATGTGTGTGTGTGTGTGTGTGTGTGTGTGTATGTACAGCATGTATGTCCGCTATAGGAATCCGCACCATCGCATTTACAATCACAATTTTTGGCACACAGGTACATCAGGTGTCCGGAAAGATTTTAGACGGTCTCAGCTCTCTAGCACGTACAGTTCCTGAGATATTCCCAAAAAATGCATTAGCCACTAGAATCCTGGTCACATGACTCTTATCAGCCAATAGAAGCTCGTAGGTCCTTAGTCCCCACATACACACAGTTTTACACCAGGTTTCCATAACAATCCAGCCATTTTTCTTCACTGCTGTAGGTCAGCTTTAAAGGGGCAGGGCACTGTGGATGACACTGTTAAGAGAATGGAGTGCTGTGGAGGTCACAGTTCAGGGGGCAGGACTTAAAAACCCCACCCTCAGGTCCCACTAAGCCATGCCCCCCGACCCAGTTAGGCCACGCCCCTCCCACTTCTGTCAGCTGCCGGGGTGAGATTAAATTAAATAGATTAAATAGATTAAATATACCTGTGCAAAGCCGGATCCTTCTGCTAATATATATATATATATATATATATATGTTTGCTTATTCACATTCTTAGATCAAAATTCCAAGGAGTCCAATATCTAAGTATAAGTAAGCCCAATATTAACTGTTAAACAGACTGAAATGCGTGGATTAGAATCTGGTAAGCCTTTTCCTTTCCCTTGGTAATAATATATCAGGTCTGGTTTAAGAGCTAGCAGTTAATAAAAGGACAGGGAAGTGTTACTAGACACATTACGTTATGGCACTTGGTGTAATTAAATGCTGAGACAAGATGGCTCTCACATGTGTGGAAGGTCAACAAGCACTTTATTTAGAAAGAGCATACAATAGAAGGAAATGTGTTACATGATTTCAGCTCAGTGTCATATGTGTTTCCATGTTACAAAAAAAAAAATTGGGATAAATGTACAAAGACTGGTACATACAAATGGTGACATTAATTGGTCTTTCCCTTGATTTTTTAGGGAACAGTTTTTTGCTCAGGTGTCATTTTTACCTGAGACTAGCAAAATTTAAACAATGCTTTGAGTAGCTATTCACCTTTAGCAAAGTTACTAAGATAAGACAAATTACAAAATTAAAGGGGTTTTAAGAGATTTTTATACTGATGACCTATCTACTAGAACTAGATAGGTCATCACTATCTGATCGTGGAGGTGTGACACCCGTGACCCCCGCCGATCAGCTGTTCCGCGGTCTTCCCTCTGCTTTTTTTTAGGCCGAGTGATTGCACGTTCTTCGATAACGTAGCCTAGGTGCAGCTGTAATACCAAGCACATCCACTATACAATGTATGGCGCTGTGCTCACAGGAGTGCCGCTGCCTTCTCAAAACAGCTAATTCAGTCGTGGTCCATGTGGATAGGTTATAAGTAAAAAAAATCTCAGAAAACACTTTTAAATAAAATTCAGAAATCAAATGTTACATGGCTATCTCTTTTTAACAAAGCTAGAACCAGCACTTTACCTCGCATGGATCCAGAGAATTCCCTATTAATTTCTTCTCTTGCTCTGCTAGATTTATTTTAAGCAGGCTGCTCAGGGGTGTGTCCATTCTCAGGAAGCATGTCCTTTCTGCTGCAGCTCTCTCCCTGTAACCAGCACAGCTTCTGATAGTGGGTTCGGCTGGTGGTATTTGAGGATGTGCTTTGACCCTATAAAAGTATTAGATTTTTCATGGGACAACGCCTTTAAAAGAAATGCATCTCCTAGTTTTAAAACCAGATATTGAAACATATTCAATTCTTCTCGTCTGTTTTCATATTCTGATTTTAGGTTTCTTTATTTTCTATACATGATTATGGCAGCTGTTATCTTGCCTAAGCTGCTGTAAACAGGATTTTACAGATATGTGTTACAGGGGCCACATGGACCATAGGCATAATGGATCAGAGATGACTTTTATGAGGTCAACGTGCAGAAAGGACACTGTGCAGGGAGGAAGACTACAGTAGATAAACTGTGAATTCACCTAAGGCCTCATGCAAATGACCGTATTTTGTTTCCGTGTCTGTTCCGTTATTTTTGCGGATAGGATGCGGACCCATTCAGGGTGTGCTGTCGCATGAGTATGCCAGTTCCAAGGATAGGCATTATTACAATGGATCCGCAAAAAAATGGATCCGCAAAAAATTGATGCCATACAGAACGTCATCCATTTTTATTGCGGATCCGCAATTTGCGGACCGCAGAAAACACATGCGGTCGTCTGCACGAGGCCTAAAGTGAATGGTGGAACCTGTGTTATCGGTACAGATGTGTTATCTTTCATTGTAATCCTGCCTGACACGATTGCAAATTCCAATGCAAAGAATCAAAGTAGCATTTTAGGAACAAAAAGGAATTATTTGGTGTGCGTTTTTGTGAACAAGACAATTTTAAACAATGTTGGTGAAAAACTGGAACTTGAGGACAATTGTCATAAATTGTTAAAGACACAACAATTTTAAACAATGTAAATCTAAAAGAATAAAAATAATTCCATTTGTTGGGGGTACTTGGCCAGAGTCCAATGCAATGTACATTAGGCATCAGGCACAGAACCTTGATACATGGATTTTTTTGGAAGATAATTTGCATTACATTACTTTTGTGAAAAAAAGATAAATTATTGGCACTTGGACATAGTCCAATCAAATGTACATTAGATCAGATACCTAACACTGATAAACAGATATTTTGGAAGACAATTTTCATTATTATTATTATTATTTTTAGAAAAAAAAGAATTTGGACACAGTCCAGTACAATAACGGGCAGCACTCTGGAGACAAATGGCTGTGTAGGACCACCTGACCACTCACACCACCTGAGCTTGCCCTAAGTCTGACACAGCTTTTCAACCTGCGCCAACAGAGTTCACTATTACAGTATGCAGCGTGTCAGGTTACGTACACTAGCCTATGCTAAATAGAAATTTTGTAAGAAAAATGTTAAAAGTTGTTTCGAAAAAAAATGGGCAATTGGACACAGTCTTTAGCCAAAATATATGCTGCTGGTGATGCTGGCAAAAATACTTATTTGCACACTTATAAACTAAAGAAGTTTTTCAATAAGACGCCCCCTGGGTGCAACCAAAATATACAGTACACTCGTGTTGACACAATAAAAATGCTTATTGCATGCATATAAACTGTAGAAAAATTGCAGGCTTTTGGGAAAAACAGCTGGCTTCTGCACATGAAAATAAATACTGTACTGTTTCTGTAAGGATCTGTAGGAAGCAGTGCAGAACCCTGTACTGTATACATGTGACACACAACACTAACTAACCCGATCCTTTCCCTAATGATAAAACCTGACTTTCTACCGAGTAATTCAATTTACCTAACTAAATATACCTTCTCCGAAATCCCCTGAAGATGCCCAAAATGGCTTGCTTGTGTGTCTAACTGGTGTCTGTCAGAGACCTTGCAGACACATCCTATCACATCAGTTACTGAGCTCAGAATGGCATCTGTGCTTCAGGCTGATTGCAAAACGTTTTGGGCAAGCCCACTGGCGAAGGCCCTGCCAGGGGTCATGTTATCCTCAGTCTTCAGCTTCTCTGCCATGTTTCCCTCATTAGTGTACTGAATTTTAAATATAAAATGGTGGACACGATTTTGCACAATTCATCCAAAATGAATCACCAAAACTTTTGATTCCTTTTGACAAACAGTTGTTGTGCAATCTGTGATGAATCCAATTAGTTTAGAATAAATTTGCTTATCTATAATGTGGACTTAACTGAGAGGTGGACCCATCCATTAACTGAAGTGGAAAGCAACAGATCAACAATGGTGGACTGAGCCCATCCTTGTGTTAGGGTACCACCAGTCAAGGTTGCAACGCCGCCACTCTTCGGTCAGGTAGCACAGCCTTTTGGGCTACACTGCACCCTAATTATTTAAGCTAATGAGGACAGCACTGTTTAGACAGTCTGCATCATTAATGGATCGATGGCAACTCCATGTATCCGAATTTGGATGGAGATTTAGTTATATCAATGGCTGTCACACAATATTATATCTCCCTGCAGTTGCTAGCGATAACTCCAGAGTTCACCAGGACAGCTTCTTTACAAAAGCTTTCTTCATGAGGATCATAGGAACACAGCTAGTAGCTACTGCAATAAGCAATCTTCTAGGTCAACTTTAAAATTTGTCCTTTTACAAATATTTTGACACATTCATACACCTAGCTTCATTTAAAGCACAGGAAAGCTTCATACTGCTCTGTAATCCAGATCTACAGTATATAATAAGGGTACATTTTCTCCAGACTAGTCAGTGTCTACTCATTCACAGCCATGGTGTGTATGTCAAACTTGGGATATTACAGAGCTCCATCTTGATGTCATGTTTTACTTCCAAGGCCTACAGAACATGCCTACATTTGTATGTTCCCTAGGTTCTCCACACATCTAACTACTACCTTCATGTTCCTCTCAGTCTGTACGTGCACTCACATTGTCAAGCACTTTCTGCTACCTGTTGGGCACATTAACCCATGTATTGATGGAAAGACATGCACCCCAAACATTGAACATGAGTGACCATATGCTGCACAAAGAAATTCGAGGAAATGTGATGTCACTTTCATGTGTGGATTATTGTTTGGAGAATGAAAGGATAAAATGTAATTGAACCAGGTTGTGAGCAAATTATTCCCAGCATCACTATTATATCAGTGAATTGACATTTAGCCTACTTTAGCCTTTATTTTGTGCGTATTACCAGCATATTCTGTACTACTTTTCCTTTAGTATGCAGTGCCTATCAAAAACAAAGTAAAGAGATACTAGTAAAATGTCACTTAGATCATGATACACGGCACAACCCAATGCTGTTGACCGTAATGAAAGTTAAAGGTGGTACATTAGGCATTGCCTCATTCCAGACTTGTTGTGTACAGCACAACATATGGCGTTTGGATCATCATTTCGGATTTACAGCATTATGAACGGATTACTCTTCAAAGCTGCTTGTTTTCCCTGATGAGATTTAAGTACCACTATTTGTGGCTATTGTTCCTCATAATTCCTAAAATAAAATGATCAAGATCATTAAAAAAGGGCTTATCTTCTTAAGAGATTCGCACTTCATCTCATTCCCCTAGAGCCTATTAAACAGAGTACCACCATCCTATTGCTTTTGCATTTGGCTAATCTCTTCTGCAAGTAGGCAAGTAGAGAGTTATTAAAATATAATTATTTCTCGTGTGCAAGGAGCATTGTATCCTGTGAATGTTGGTGTGCAGACACATCATAAAATGATATAAAAGCTATACTAAAATATAAAATCTGCCTACAAGAGATTAAATCCTTTAAGCATCTGGTTTACTAGATGTATTTTTACACATTATACCTTATTTGCTGGCACTTGCTAGTAGTAAGTATTCCTATACAGCAGAAGTCTCATATTTTTTATTTCAGTAACTGGTCATGCAGCTCTATAGTGTAGTGGTTAACATTCTGGGCTGTAATGTAGAAGGTTGTGCGTTCGAATCCCGTCAGAAATAGAGGCTAAAATAAATGTATATATTTTATATATTTTTTAGTAATTGTAAACAATGTGTATTTACTAATATATATACAGTACAGACCAAAAGTTTGGACACACCTTCTCATTCAAAGAGTTTTCTTTATTTTCATGACTATGAAAATTGTAGATTCACACTGAAGGCATCAAAACTATGAATTAACACATGTGGAATTATATACATAACAAAAAAGTGTGAAACAACTGAAAATATGTCATATTCTAGGTTCTTCAAAGTAGCTACCTTTTGCTTTGATTATTGCTTTGCACACTCTTGGCATTCTCTTAATGAGCTTCAAGAGGTAGTCACCTGAAATGGTCTTCCAACAGTCTTGAAGGAGTTCCCAGAGATGCTTAGCACTTGTTGGCCCTTTTGCCTTCACTCTGCAGTCCAGCTCACCCCAAACCATCTCGATTGGGTTCAGGTCCGGTGACTGTGGAGGCCAGGTCATCTGGCGCAGCACCCCATCACTCTCCTTCATGGTCAAATAGCCCTTACACAGCCTGGAGGTGTGTTTGGGGTCATTGTCCTGTTGAAAAATAAATGATGGTGTCACGGAAGGTGTACAGAAAACTAGAAGACACAAAAAGAAGATCTGACTGACTGGATCCAAAACTAAGGAACCAAAGGGATAGCCCTGCAACAGACCTGGCTCTCTCCCCAACTGCTCAGCCTATGCAAAAATCTCAATGGTAGATGATCGCATATCCTCGTTCCTCGACTGTATAACACCTGAACACCCTATAATAGTGAGGGGACACAACCACCAGATCCCTACACTTGATACGGAGGGAGTCAGGGTCACCTGAGATCCAGCAAACAGGAAAATACAAATGAATGAACAAAACTTATCTGTAGAAGACTCAGTAGTAGCATCCAACATGCACACACTCCAGGAAGTTGTATAAACCGCAAAGTGATGCAGTATGGGAAGGGATTTAAAGGGATGCAATTAGTGCAACTACATGACAGCTGAGAGAGGCTAACGAGATGAGAAAATGAAAGCAAAAAAAAAGGAACCTCAAGGAGGAGGTTCTGAAGGACATCTGTCAGAGCTTCTCAGATGTCTGGTGGTGACAGATGGTCCAACTAAACGCAAACCGGATGGAATAGCATGCCGCTGCAAGATGCTGTGGTAGCCATGCTGGTTCAGTATGCCTTCAATTTTGAATAAATCCCCAACAGTATCACCACCAAAGCACCCCCACACCATCACACCTCCACCTTCATGCTTCACGGTGGGAACCAGGCATGTAGAGTCCATCCGTTCACCTTTTCTGCGTCGCACAAAAACACGGTGGTTGGAACCAAAGATCTCAAATTTGGACTCATCAGACCAAAGCACAGATTTCCACTGGTCTAATGTCCATTCCTTGTGTTCTTTAGCCCAAACAAGTCTATTCTGCTTGTTGCCTGTCCTTAGCAGTGGTTTCCTAGCAGATATTCTACCATGAAGGCCTGATTCACACAGTCTTCTCTTAACAGTTGTTCTAGAGATGTGTCTGCTGCTAGAACTCTGTGTGGCATTGACCTGGTCTCTGAGATGCTGTTAACCTGCGATTTCTGAGGCTGGTGACTCGGATGAACTTATCCTCCGCAGCAGAGGTGACTCTTGGTCCTACTTTCCTGGGGCGGTCTGCATGTGATCCAGTTTCTTTGTAGCGCTTGATGGTTTTTGTGACTGCACTTGGGGACACTTAAAGTAATGATGGCCACTTGTTTTTCTTGCCATAATACAAATTCTAACAGTCTATTCAGTAGGACTATCAGCTGTGTATCCACCTGACTTCTCCACAACGCAACTGATGGTCCCAACCTCATTTATAAGGCAAGAAATCCCACTTATTAAACCTGACAGGGCACACCTGTGAAGTGAAAACCATTTCAGGTGACTACCTCTTGAAGCTCATCAAGAGAATGCCAAGAGTGTGCAAAGCAGTAATCAAAGCAAAAGGTGGCTACTTTGAAGAACCCAGAATATGACATATTTTCAGTTGTTTCACACTTTTTTGTTATGTACATAATTCCACATGTGTTAATTCATAGTTGTGATGCCTTCAGTGTGAATCTACAATTTTCATAGTCATGAAAATAAAGAAAACTCTTTGAATGAGAAGGTGTGTCCAAACTTTTGGTCTGTACTGTATATACACACACTTTATTGCTATATACTATATATACTATTACTATAAATATGTAATATATTTACTGTACAATGTATAATTGCCACCTCCTCTATGGTACATATGTATCTGAAAGGACTAATAAACATAGCCCTTCTAAACTCTGCATGATAGAAGTAAAATATTATATTGTTTCAGGTCTGTTTAGGGTAAATCAGCCATCAGAGTCAAATTGGTCCAAATAAATTCGGTCTGAATTGAAACTACTACAATTGTCCTAAAAAGTTGTATACAGCATTCTGAGGTCTCTTAGGTCTTTAACGAGACCCTTTCAAGCTCTCAAGTGCCAAGACAACATTAGTAATGTCAGCGGACAGTGTATATATGGCTATGGGTAAATGGTCCAAAAAGAATCCCTTTTTGGTGGAAGATGTCTTCTTCTCTTTCTTCTGAACTGTAAAAAAGCAGCCACCATTTTGAGTGATTCTTGCGCTATGAATCCCAAATTTAGATTAGTTGGAAAAAGAAGTTTTTGAGAAATTCGTAACCAATTTGATTTCTTTAAAATCTATTTGCTCATCTTTAATCTACTGCTTGACTCCCAAACGTGTCTGTCCTTAAATGTGTTAATATGGATTTCATTAAAGTCTAGGACAGCAGCTGCCTGTATCATGTCTGAAGGGTAATTTATGTGCGTCTTTCAAGACTCCAGAGTAAGAAATGCAACAGAACATATTTATCCTGGATGTAACCTTGGTCCGGCAGTTTACAATACGTACTGTAGCAGTGTTCTCTTTTCTTCCTCTAAAAGTCCTTAAATGCAAGAAAAAAAAAACATTCATTAACCAGGCTAGAATATATTGACCTACAAAGGAAATCTATATGTAGGATGAAAATATTTTACTGCAGGAAAATTTAACCACAATCTGTGGTCACCAAAAATCCAGTACAGAAATAGCTGAAAAATAATATGTGAGAATAACATAGTGTCTAGCTATGGATTTCATATCCCGGTGGAAAGGTAGCATGGAGATCTAACAGCAGTTTGTTAGAATAGCTATCCTCTGCTTCAAACGAGGACAGAACAATGTGAAGTTAGGATCTGAAGCTTTGAACAGAATAAAGCAGAACCGGGAATTCAGCTGCAACAGAAAAGCCAAAAGCTTTAAAAAAAATCTCGGCAAAAATACGTGACAAGGTTATCAAGTCACGTGTTCTCTTTAGCGCTGTGTTAACTATTTCCTATCTTATCTTGGCAGCCTACTATTGCTTTGTTTTCTTCTTTGGCAGGTTTTAAAACTAATTAATCAATGTTTTAAAATGTTCAGTAAATTAAAGACTATTTGTGAGGGGCCACAACTATTTACTATTGAACTAAAAAGAGACTTGGAAGTCCCTGCTTCTGCCATGTATACAGATATATGCAATTTCAAATATGCATATATTTAAAATTCTGCGTATATACCGTACTTTTCTTATATCATGCAGTTGACCCTATCTGCAGCAGATTGGTAGCGCCCATGTATCAGTCCTGTGTAATGTATCCATGGCCTTATTGAAACATGACATCAGTCATGTAACACTCGTATCATATAATTCCTGCCATCCAGCATGCAACAGTGTTACATGCCATACAAGCACTGGGTCAGCACACAGGACACCTTCATGTGATAAGTAAATTGGACTTGTTTTACCGTGAATTCTGAGATCCGGAATAACATACGCTTACACAGGCTAGGTGAATTAAAAAGTTTAATAAGTGTCATTAAATACATAAAAATTAAATGGACAAACAGCAACACTCTTGTTGACTATCCAAGCAGTGCACAGGCAACCCACAGGCCACAGTTGCCATTCAGTTGTGGTTGGATACAAGAGATGAAGTCTTCTGACATTCTTCCTTACAGATGTTCCATAGGAGCTTAACCTGTTGGGGACACAGGGCGTACAGGTCCTGTACGCCCTGTGTATTCCCGATCACCTCTGCGCGGCGGGCTCGGAACAGAGTGCCTGCTGAAATCATTCAGCAGGCACTCTGTGACAATGCCAAGGGGGGTCCTCAATTCAGACCTGCTGTTTCCGGGTTATTCGGGTCTCTGGTGACCCGATAACCCGGAATAGGATGGTGATCGGTGGTGTGATAATACACCACCAATCACCATCCTTAGATCCTGAGAGGTGATGGTGACATCACCTCTCAGGATCGCTTCCGATTGGCTGCACGAACTGGCGGGGCGGTTGACTTCCCCCAGCTCTGCCTCCTCCTCTACACTGCATCCTGGAGCATTGAGAGAGGAGCCTCGTGGAGCCCAGCACCCTCAGCACCCCTCCTCTGTGCCCAGCGCCCCCCATCTGAGCCCCCACAGGTACCCAGGGACAGCTGAGATTAGGTAGGGAAATTAGGGAGATTTTAGGGGGGAAAAAAAGTTTGATGTGTCTGGGGTCCACAGCACACTCAGCTGTGTGACCCTGGACCCCCCAGGGGTGCTGCAGCTTGCCCCCTCACACACATTTTTTGGGGCGCAAGCACTTTTTCTTTTTCCTTTTTTTTCTTTTTGTGCAAGCGCTGACTGTGGCTGGCACTCTTAGCTTCGGACCGCTGATCAGCTAGTCTGAATCTTTTTTTTTACTTTTTTGGGGATTTTTTTATTTATTTTAAAAAAAATTCTGTTAGGTTTAGGGTAAGTACGCGATCACCCATGCCCTGACACACTCGCACACTAAATAAAGTTTTCCACACACACAAACACACACGCACACACACTCCCCTATTGGCCCACCAGATGTTTTCGGCCGAGGAGACATATGCCCTGCTTGCCTCCGACTCTGAGAGCCCCAGTGAGGATGAGGATGACCCCACTTTCCTCTTGTCATCCGCTTCCTCCTCATCATCTAGTGATGATGATGAGCCCCCAAGACGGCGGAGATGCTGCCAAGCAAAGCAAGGGGACCCCCATGCCAGGGACCCTGTGGCCCATACTAGTACGGAAAACACTTGTACTAGTTTTCCGGCCCACCAGATAAGTCCACCTGAGCCCCCTACCGGTGAACTTGCATGGTGTACCCCAGAGGATGGTTTTATTGGCACTATTTTGGGGGTGCATATGACTTTTTGACTGTCCTGAGTGTATCTATGTATTGCTCAACTATAAGCGTATTTATTAACCTGGATCCCACCACTGCCACCATGTGTTTTACCATGAATTCTGATAACTGAGACTAAGATACGCTTACACAGGCTAGGTGAATTTAAAAATTCACCAACTGTGATTAAATACATAAAAGATAAAACAGACAAACAACTTACAGTACAGTCATAGTAAAAAACAATCACTCTGACCTGTGTTCACTGAGTAGCCTCCTGTATACACAAAAATGTATACCTTTTAACCCTCTAAGATGCTTTCCAATTTGCAGTACGCATGTCCCTGAGTTAATCACTCACAAATGCAGCCTTCACAGCGCAATTGAGCTATTGTATATGCTGACTAGCTAAACTAAGTAACTACATTCCAGATATATCATCACATTCAAAGGACAAAGTTACGTTAACAAATAATAAGAAATTATTAAACCATTAAACAAACCTTGCAACTCAGGCTAATAGTGTTACAATACCTACATTACTGTGTGTATTAACATGGTTGCCTGTCTCTAGGTGATTTGTAAAAATGACTGCCTGTCTCTAGGTGATGTTGTCATGTTGTTAATAAAGTTTAGTGTTATAAAACAAGATAGATGAACAGTACATTCAAAAAATGTTCAACACCTGAATACCTCTTTTAGTGTCTAGTTCAGTAATATTAAGAGGACAAGTCAAATCAAATTGCATATTTGGTGGAACCCTTCTTTTCTCAAAACTTAAATTTGGGCATACTGGAAGTACAACAATGTTCTCCAATATTGTAATTCTCTAGGGAATCTGAGTTCAATATGCAGACATTGAAGTAGGTGGTTACTGCTAGTCAGGTCAGTTATAAAAACTGTCAAAGAAAAAAGAAAAATGAGATAAGACTACTTTACCCTGACTCAGCAGTGGAAAAAGAACAGCCCATCCCATCAGACCAGAGACAACTGCTGTGACCCAGTGGATCACTGCTATGGAGTTAGTATTGTGGATTCATTGCCAAAGTACCAAAACTGTTACAGTATTCTTTTTCTTGTAAACTGAGAATCCCAAGTGGTTGTGTTTAGGAAGCAAACAATAAAAAATGTCAGATCTTTAGCTATTTCCTAGGCAGATGGGTTGGCGCCACCTCCTTGGTCTTTGCTGGGAAGGCCTATATATAGTAAGTATGAGCATGTGTAAGCTGCTGTTAACTAGGTCTAGTCCAGGGAACCTTCATCCCTGAGACTGAAAGCTGCCAGTGAAGCAACTGAACTGGGAGACTAACCCCAAGGGAAAGAGAACAAATCATTTTTGGATTGAGACATTAAGGTAAATGCAGATTTATGGCAAATGCCTTACTACGGCACATTATATACCCACCACATTTCTGAGATGAACTGGCCATTGGTTTTAAGGACTATAACCCATAGATTTTACAATTTAGAAGGTGTTAATGGGAAAAGATTGCACATCTGTGACTCTGGAGTTAGTTTGGGACAATTGCAAAGTATATCTAGAAAGATACTCAGGGAGGACTACTACCATCATTGACACTCTGTATACAACTTCTGGGAGAATATTGCTGTGGTAAATACCTTAGAACTGTGGCTACTGCTTGTGTATGTGCTACAACCCCAATCATCTACTCTGTAAAGAGTGACTTTATTGCAACCAATCAGGCCTGGTCATTGCTATCCATTTGACCACCACCAGGCAGGAGCCCCTTAAAGTCTAGGGTATGCCCTAAGGAAAGAAAGGGTGCATCCTCCTATATGCAAAAGAGATTAGCCACTGTGAGGACTGCAACCACTCATGTTGCCACCGACACCACTCCCATCTTCTCCAGCTCTTGTAGCCACTGCACCTCCCCTGCAGCCAAGCATGCTGGACAACAAACACAGTACAACTTAAAAAAGATCAATCATATAGATGTACAATAGTAAAAACACAGTACAGAGGGTACACTAACTATCAGTTACAGTCAATCTGTATCGCAATAAAGTAAGCAGTAAGCAAATAAAAGCAGAATAAGTACAATGGTGTAATCCACCTTAACTGGCACCAGAAAAAGACCAGCATTAGTTTCAAGTAAGGTGACCTTTTAGTATGGAGGCTGTATGTGCATGGTCAGACTGGACACAGAGATTAGAACACCTGAGACCCACAGATATCATTGGAGTGTGACATGTTCTTAACAACTCCATAGATATTTTTTTTCTAATTATTTTATTGCATTTTATAACATATGTATATTTATATATATATATATATATATATATATCCATAACAAAAGGTCAGGCAGCACTCCTTAATATGCAGCTGAAGCTGTAGCGGTGCCCGCAGTGATCCCTCGATCCAGGACCAGCAATATAACACAGAAAAAACTGCGGCACTCCTTGAAGTAGAAAAATGTGCAATTTATTCACACATGTCAGCAGAGACAACGTTTCGGTTCTCTCCCAGAACCTTTTTCAAGTCAAGTGCACTTGGCTTGAGAAGGATCCTGGAAGGGGGATCGAAACGTTGCCTATTTTGTGTCACATGTGTGAATAAAGACACTGCGTTTTTTTACAAGAAGAGTGCTGCATTGAATTTTCATATATATATATATATATATATATATATATATATATATATATATATTATAAAAAGAGAAAAAAATAGGAAAAAAAAAACATACAGCTTCCAGCCCCAACTCTCCCAAATCTAAGGAAGGTAATAGAAGAAAAACATGTCCATCTATTGAGATCTACAACCTTTTCTTGTGGTGCACATAAATTACCATCTATAAAATGTTTGGCCTTTCTCTTTACTATGCTTGCACATTTGCATAATCTTAGACAATTAAATGGATCTAGTTTTATGAACCATAAATAGGAGTGACCTAGCATTCAGAGAAATACTTTAGTATTACATAAAAATTTAACCCTGTCACAAATATTTTATGTACCATCCCCTTTAGTAAGTAGACAAGGAAAGACATTTTGCTTTTCTCCACTGTTATCTTTATATAATTACTACTTCTAAAAAACAAAGGACAACATTGCCATTTTTAGTAAAAAAAATAAAATGCAGCCAAGCATGCCACAAGGAGAGTAACTAACTTGAGGAGAGCCAACCAGAAAACTTTTTATGGGACTCCAATCGTTACTTAAAACGAGTTTTCAAAAAAAGTTGCATAGCTGTACTTCTTTCTATAATTATAACTGTGAAGAATAGGTCTTTTTGTGCTTCTCTAATTATTCCCCTCTTCAGCTGAATAGCTAGACGCATTTCTCTCAGAAGCAGGGAACATCACCCAATTATTGTATCACATTACAATCTCAGCTAGCTCTGCCACACCCTCTCTACCATCTTCTATGTATCTGTCACTAGGGACGGATATTGACTGACAGGCAGTGGACTGCAAATCAGGTGGTAGTAAGACCCCTGGTGGCCATAACTTTGCAGCTTTTTTTCAAGTGGGTGTAGGAATATTTTTTTTAAATAAAGGGATTTATAAATTTGCTATTTACACCATTCTCTATTAAATTAAATGAAAGTACAGCGACTCTAAGTTCTTTTCTAATAAATGATTAACTTCCAAGATCCTGAACCATTTAAAGGGGTTCTCCAGGCTTGTGGACACCGAGGTTTTCCACAGCCTAATGGCGGTGGCCATTTCTCGTTACTTAGTCCCCAGCCGCCACAATTTTTTCCGATGTGCCATCCCTGCCTTACACCAGCATGTGTCCCCTAACACCACCCGTGCCCTGACCAACGCAGTTATTGGGAAGGTCCCCTTAATAACTGACACATGGACAAGTGCTTGTGGCCAGGGATGCTACATTTCCCTGACAACACACTGAGTGAAAGTTGTGTCGGGAGCGAGTTTTACCCTGGGATGGCACTGGTGCTACCGATCCTAAGGATTGCGGGCCCTACTTTCATCAGGATTTCCGCCACCACCTACATTAGTGGCTGCAACCCTTCTTCACCTCCTCCTCCACTTCCACCTCTGAATTATCATCTTGCAGCACCAGTCATCCATCAGTCAGTAGCTGGAAGCAGTGTAGGCACTGCAGTGGGGAAGCGGCAACAGGCCGTGCTGAAACTTATTTGCTTAGGTGACAAACAGCACACCGCCGCAGAGCTGTGGCAGGGTATAAGGGACCAGACTGAGCTGTGGCTCTCGCCACTCAACCTACAACCAAGCATGATTGTGTCTGATAATGGCCGTAACTTGGTGATGGCTTTGGAGCTCGGCAAGCTCACACACATACCATGCCTAGCCCACGTGTTCAACTTCGTGGTTCAGCGGTTTCTCAAAAGCTACTGGTGAAAATGCGCTGTGTGTGTGCCCATTTCTGAAAGTCATCTACAGCTGCCGCTGGTCTGCAACGCTTGCAATTGCCAGCTCACTGACTGTAGTGCGACTTGAGCATGTGCGGGAACTTCACGTACCCCAATTTGCCTGAGCTACTGGTGAAGGTGCGCAGCATGTGTGCACATTTCAGCAAGTCATCTACAGCTTCAGACGTTCTTTTACCGAATTGCCAGCTCGGAACTCCATGTTCCACATGTTGACCAGGCTTTGTGAGCAGCAGAGGGCTGTAGTGGAATACCAGCTGCAACATAGTCGTCGCCTCTCCAGTCAGCTTCCGCTATTCACAAGCGAGGAGTGGGCATGGATGTCTGACCACTGTGAAGTTTTACGCAACTTTGAAGAATCAACACAGATGGTGAGCGGCAATGCCGCTATTATCAGCATAACCATCCCACTTCTGTTTCTACTGAAACACTCGCTGCTCACAATGAAGGTAGATGCTTTGCATGTGGAAGAGGTGGAAATGGGGGAAGACAGTAAACAAGGAGATAGCCAGACCACCCTCCGTTCGTCTTCTCAGCGCGAATTGCATGATGAGGAGGAGGAGGAGACGGTTGCCTCCGCTACAGAGGGTAGTACCCATAGCAGGTTGATTCCATCTGTTTTCATCGTGGATGGGCTGAAGAGGAGGAAGAGGATGAAGAGATTGAGAGTCATCCTCCTCATGAGGACAGCAAAGTCTTGTCTGTTGGGACTCTGGTACTCATGGCTGACTTTATCTTATGCTGCCTTTCCCGTGACCCTCGCATTATATGCATTTTGGCCAACACCGATTACTGGTTGTTCACCCTTCTTGACCCCCGCTACAAAGAGAACTTCTCATCTCTCATTCCTGTGGTGGAGAGGACTAGCTAAATGGTGCAATACCAGAAGGTCCTTGTGGAAAAATTGCTCCAAAAATTTCCAGCTGACAACGATTGCGGCAGAGTACGTAGTTCCTTGGGCAACCGAGAAGAGGAGATGAGGGGAACACACAGCAGTTCCAACAGAGGCAGGGCAACACTCTTCAAGGCCTGGGACAGTTTCATGACACCTCGCCAGAACCCTCACCCTGATGCACGGCCTAGTGTCACAAGGAGAGAAAAATTTTGGAAGATGGTGAAGGAGTACATAGCATACCGTGTCAGCGTTCTCAATGATCCCTCTGTGCCTTACAACTATTGGGTGTCCAAGCTGGACATGTGGCATGAACGCCTTAGAGGTGCTGGCCTGCCCTGCTGCCAGCGTTTTGTCAAAGCCGGTATGGGGGCATAATAACTGATAAGCGCATCCAACTGTCAACTGAAAATGCTGACAGGTTGACTCTTATCAAAATGAACAAGGCCTGGATTGCCCCTGACTTTTCTACTCCACCAGAGGAAAGCAGCTGAACATAAATGCACTTTAAATGTGGCTTTTATGGTGTATTGAATACACAGTATTCCCATGCACCCCTTCCACCACAAAAAGGGTACATTACAATCTTATTTTTCTCGTCGTCCTCCTCCTCCTCCTCCTCCATCATATGAACATGCTTATTAGGCTGCCCTTGCTCCTAATGTTTTTCAGTGTCATCTCAGCAGCAGACCCTCACCCCAAATGTTTTAGAAGGTCACCAGCAGGCCCTCGCCCATAATATTTTAGATGGTCAGCTCAGCAGCAGACCCTCACCCCTAATTTTTTAGATGGTCAGATCAGCAGCAGGCCCTCACCCCTAATGTTTTAGATGGTCAGCTCAGCAGCAGACCCTCACCCCTAATTTTTTAGATGGTCAGATCAGCAGCAGGCCCTCGCCCTTAATGTTTTAGATGGTCAATGACGCACTGTTATGGGGATCTGTGGATGACACACTGTTATGGGGATCTGTGGATGACACTGATGGGGGATCTGTGGATGACACTGATGGGGGATCTGTGGATGACACTGATGGGGGATCTGTGGATGACACTGAGGGGGGATCTGTGGATGACACTGATGGGGGATCTGTGGATGACACTGAGGGGGGATCTCTGGATGACACTGAGGGGGGATCTGTGGATGACACTGAGGGGGGATCTGTGGATGACACTGAGGGGGGGATCTGTGGATTACACTGAGGGGGATCTGTGCATTACACTGATGAGGGATCTGTGGATGACACTTATGTCATCCATAGTTCCCCCATCAGATGCATCAGTGTGGAGGGAGGAGGCGGGGACGCTCATGGCGGAGCCCGGTGCAGTGACTCTACTCTAATACACCGGGCCCCGCAACTGTTAAACATTTAATCTGATCTATATCTAATTGTATATGCTCTGTACGGTACTTACTGTAGTACCACAAGTATAGCATTAAGCCGGCGCAGACCGGCATCTCCTTCAGTCATGTGCCGCCTGCCGCTGCTCCCTCCTAATGCGCCACCTGCCCCAGCTCCCTCTGTCATGCTCCGCCTGCCCCAGCTCCCTCTGTCATGCGCCGCCTGCCCCAGCTCCCTCTGTCATGCGCCGCCTGCCTGTTCATTCATAAAGTGAGATAAGCAGGCAGGCGGCGCATGAGGAGGAAGCTGGGGTAGGCGAAGCATGAGGAGGGAGCGGCGGCAGGCGGCACCTGAGGAGGGAGCTGCGGCAGGCGGCGCATGACCGAGGGAGATGCCGGTATGCGCCGTCTTAATGCTATACTTACGGTACTACAGTAAGTACCGTACAGAGCATATACAATTAGATATAGATCAGATTGAATGTTTAACAGTTGGGGGGCCTGGTGTATTAGAGTAGAGTCACTGCATCGGGCCCCGCCATGAGTGTCCCCGCCTCCTCCCTCCACACTGATACTTCGCTGGCCGCGCTGTGCAGCATAGCGACCAGCAAAGTATTCGCTTTATAAGACGCACGGCCATTTCCCCCCCACTCTCCCAGGCCCTTTTTGAGTTAAGTTGCTCTCCTCTGTACTTTTTCTTACTCCAGGGCATCCTTTTTATGGACTGGTGCCCAGAACTGAACTGCATATTCTAGTTGAGGCCACACCAACGCTTTGTATAGTGGAAATATTACATTCCTGTCCCACAAGTCCATACCTCTTTCTACAAGACAAAATTCTGTTGGCCTAAGAGGCAGCTGACTGGCATTGCATGCTATTAATTTGCATTTTCACTGTGACTGGCTCTTTTTAATACTGAAACTGAAACTCCTTTTTTTTGCCAACACTCACTATCTCTTAGGATGCATAGAACCATAATTCTGTTTACCTTCATAAATGGGGTTTATGCACCACCTAATCATCCGTATGAAGATATTGCAGAGTTTACTAGAAGTATGGTTCATACAGAAGAAAATATAGATCATTACATCTATCTATTTTTAGGGTGTCCTCTGCATTGCATGACCCAACGTTTTAAGTAATGGGATTAGTCCATCTGTAATTTGGGGTTGGCAATCTTCCCTGTTCCATTTTTTCTGAACACCGAAGCCACAAATCATGGGCAAACCCCAATTTTTACAGACGCAACTTCAGCATCCTTACAAAGACCACGACCCAAATTAACTTATCTTAACGCCCTTAAATCAAAGGTAGGGCATTGCATATGACCCCTTCATCATCCCTTCAAAATTAACTAAAACGTCAATCCCAAGTATAATTAAGACTTCCCATTTCCATCTCAGGCATTTATGACATACACGCAAAATGCGCCATAAATAAGTGAGGGGCTTACTTTTAGAGCAAGCATTAGAGACGAGCGAATCGAAGCTGACAAAGTGGAATTCGATCCGAATTTTAGGAAAAAGTTTATTCGTAATAAATACGAATTTCCTTGCGCTTCATGGTAATGAATCACATTTTCCTACACGTGTGAGGACTGAGGACATGGGGCAAGGAACTATGGGAAGGCGGGATCCCCCAGATTGACATGCCTGCATGCAGCCAATCAGCAACCAGCCAGCCCTGTGAAGTCACAGCCCTATAAATACGGCTGCCATCTTACATTCAGACATTTTCCAGTGTTCAGATTATTGAAAGATTATTTGGGGATCCAAATAGCCATTAGACAGCTCTGTCATTCCAGCTATTTGTTATTGGGCTGCAAGTACTATGTTGAAAAGTATTTAGTGGCTTATATCTTAGTATCTTTAGTATTTTAAATCAGTACTACAAGAAAAATATATACGCATTTCACTTCTGCAGTTATTTCTGGTGAAAGTGTATAGGGACGTATTTCAGTAAAAAAAGATAAAAAATATACACATTGCACTGTTGCCGTTATTTCTGTTGAAAGTGTATAGGGGCGTATTTCAGTACTACAAGAAAAATATATACGCACTTCACTCTTTAAGTTTTTTCTGGTGAAAGCGTATAGGGTCGTATTTCAGTACAACAAGAAAAATATATTCTCAGTACATTTCTGCAGTTAATTCTGGCGAAAGCGTATAGTGGCCTATTTCAGTCCAACAAGAAAAATATATTCTAGGTTCACTTCTGCAGTTAATTCTGTTGAAAGCGTATAGGGGCGTATTACAGTAAAAAAAGAAATATATATATACGCACTTCACTGGTGCACTTATTTGTGGCTAAAGCTTCCACTTCCAGACCCTGTCATTTGGCCACTCTTTGGTCTCTTCATGCTGCTTCCACCTCACCACTATGTCATAGGTCCACTTTGTGGACTTCTCATGCTGTTCCCACTCTTCCCTACTTCATGACTGGTCCTCTATTTTGGCTCTCGGCCTGGCTGACATCATAATTTATTTGACCTTTCTTCTGATCTGTCAGAAGGAAGGAAAACTGAAGGAAAACTGAGACGCACAACGGATCCTGTCTGTGTAGCAGCTTTAAAGGGATTCTGTCATCAAGATTTTCGATATGGAGCTGTTCATATCATCCTCTCAGTCTCCATTATCTAATTAAAAATATACTAGTTTTACCCCCACCTGTCCTTTCATTTTGGATAAAAATCGGTTTCATGAATATGCTAATTACCTTACTAACATGCCCAAGGGGCTGTCCCTCAGCTCTGACCAGTGGATTTAGGGTGCATGCGCGAGATTACGGCGCACCATCGGCGATGAGAGGAGTGCATAATTAGCAGTGGGGCGGCGCTTAGCTACGAGATAAGGGGCGCGGCTGGGCACAAACGGCCGGAGGGACAGCCCCTTGGGCACGCTAGTAAGGTAATTAGCATATTAATAAAAACGATTTTTATCCAAATTGAAAGGACAGGTGGGGGTAAAACGAGTATATTTTTAATTAGATAATGGAGACTGAGAGGATGATGTGAACAGCTCCATATTGAAAATCTTGATGACAGAATCCCTTTAAGGCCTGTATTGATTTGGTAGCCAAAATCAGGAGTGGGTAGAAAACACAGAAGACATCCAAATATTCGGTTCACGTGTCATCTTTGTTTTAGATTCACTCCTGTTTTTTTGGCATTAGCAATACTGATGGATTACTGACCAAATGCTGATGAGTGAAGGCATATGCTCAACAGACAGGATCTGTTTTTTGAGAGGTAATTGCGACGGATCAGAGGAAGGGCAAAATAATCAGTGACATCAACACAAACTTACTGCTGACACCCTCTCCACTCTACTTGTATAAGCGTTTAATAGAACAGGTTCTGTAGACATCTATGTGGAATCAGCTGATGAAGGTGTAAAAGGAGTGCGCTTCTTCTTGACGCTAAGATCTACCTGTAAAGCTGAGTTGATACTCGAGTTATTTGGTCAGTTTTGGCCCTGTGACTGCCTGTTTTTCGGGTCCGCATCCGAGCTGCAGTTTTTGCGGCTCGGGTTCGGACCCATTCACTTCAATGGGGCCGCAAAAGATGCGGACAGCACTCCGTGTGCTGTCAGCATCCGTTGCTCCGTTCCGAGGCCCCGCAAGAAAAATATAGCATGTCCTATTCTTGTCTGTTTTGCGGACATGAATAGGCATGCCTACAATGGGCCACCCGTTCTGTTCCGCAAAGTGTGGCGCACGCACACGGGCAGCTTACGTTTTTGTGGATCCGCGGTTTGCAGACAGCAAAAAACTGAACGGTCGGTTGCCTGAGGCCTAAGAGTGACGCCTGTCATGTGCATGTCATACTGACTCACAGTTCTGTTTCACTACCACAGCAGACTCTCTATGCGTGTTACTGCAAGGCACAGTGTTCTACACCACTATAAAGGCTCTTTGCAGCCTGGAAATAGTAATTTTTTTGCTCATCTCTAGCAAACATCTAACATAGTAACATAGTTAGTATTTTCATCATTTCATCATTTTTTACAACAGAAACAGGCTTAAATAATGACTGAAATCTACAGAAGCTCTGAGCTGCTATACATTTCATTCCCTTGCAGGGACTGCTGGAGTTGCCATGTAATTTATGACAAGGCCTGCACCTCATCATAAATTACATGGTTCCTCAGGCAGCACAGGCCCTATCAAGCCCAGCATCAAATGGTGACCACGGCCACTGCAGATACACGTCCACAGGCAGTGTGACCAAGCAGCCCAACAACACCCCTATTGTCAGACTAAGCCTCCATTGGCATTGGGCCATACCAAACCACAGACACAGCCCTACTGCAACCACAACTGCCTTGCAGCACTGCACCATGTGAACAGATCTCAAAAACTCACCTCTGCCAATGGTCTCAGAAACCAGACTGAGACCAAGTACAAGTTTATTAGCCAGCCTTCTTGCTAATTAAAAATACCTGGTTCGAATGGAATGAGCGCTCATAAAGAAAAAATGAGGAGGCAGACTACAAAAATATATTAAGTGTCTCGTGTACACTTAATTAATTATGCTCAGAAGCAAAGGATGAATGCATAGCTTGTGGATGTGCGATCCTTGTTTTTTCTTTGGTTTAAAATATGTTTTAATTTGTTTTTCTTTCAGCACTCTTCCCATTTGCCCCAAGTATTTTTAATTGACGTATAGAGGCAAGTTGTTTACTGTATAAACAGAGAAACAGGGCGCACCATGGGGTAAAAACGTTTGGAAATATAAAATGTACTCCAATATAGGAGGCTCACCTTTTAGGGTTGTGCGATGATAGGCATAACACTAATTTGGACGTGTCGGAGATGAGTTTAATCCCCAATGTGAAGGTAGGTATGCAGCCACGGATGCAGGTGTCCTCAGATAGGCGTGCCTAGGCCCACACGGAGGATTGGAATGACGTAAAAAGGAAAGCGCATCCCTCGGCGCAAGGAACCAACCAATAGCGGATGATGTATCTTCAAAAGGTATTTATTGCAAACACACAACGCGTTTCGGGGAAATAATCCCCTTTATCAGGTGAAAATATCCGCTATTGGTTGGTTCCTTGCGCCGAGGGATGCTCTTTCCTTTTTACTTCAAGTATTTTTAATTAGCACAAGACTGCATATGGGTTAATAAGCTCCTAGTTTAGTTTCTGAGACCACACGAAGGTGAGCTTTTGAGATCTATTGCCATTGTGAGGTGCTGCATGGTGACAGTTGCTACTGTTATACTGTGCCTGTGGGCTGGTGGGGCCCAGTGCCATGTGAGCTTAGACTGATAGGATGGGTGTTGTTGGGCTTCTGGCTTTCACCGCCTGCAGGTGCTGTGTTGCAGCGGCGGTGGTCACTGGTAACTCACAAATTTAAATAGGGACCCACTCAAAAGAGTCCATCTTCATGTGTTGAGTAGGCCAATCCATTTTGATCAAAATGTATATTAAGTCCCTTGTGTACAGTTTATAAATGGCGCTGAGAAGCAACAGATTAATGCAAGGCATGTGGATGTGTAATGCATATCTTTTTTCTCCATAGTTTGGTACTAATATAGCCTTTGTTGATATTTGGTGCCACTTTCTATATTTCATAAGATATGCCCCCTTGTAGGCCAAGTCTTTTTTTCTGTCGTCACGGAAACCTTGCCTATAAATTGGCCCCTGAAGGAGGGTCATGTGGCCAAGTAAATCACTTAGTCTCCTCCATTCAAATACACTGCACCTGACACCTGCAGTGTTGGGAGTTGACTGCTAGTGATGAGCGACAGGGGCTATATTTGAATTTGCAATATTTTTCGCAAATATTTGGGCGAATATTCATCATGATTGCGAAAAATCGGCAATGTAATATTTGCGCAATGCGCGCAAAATACGTGGGTCACTTTTGCTACATTTTCCAAGCTGCTAGAAGTTTCCTGAGACTGAAGAAAATGGTTGGTACGGCAGAACATTAAAAATGGCTTTATATGCAGTTAGAGTGCTTCAATATATTCACGATTGCGCTAATCGACACTAAGGATGCGAATATTTTGGCACAATACGTGAAACTTCACATTTTAGCAGTTCTGTGTGTATGTATGGACAGCACTACACTTACTATTTCCCACTAACTATCTGTATTATCAGGGGCGGATTAAGTGCATGATAGGCCCGGGGCTGTCTACCCAACTTGGGCCCCCCCCCCCTTCATTTTAGTTTACATGTTTTCTGTATGAAGAGGCTGCGGTGCTTCATAAGCTCCATAGTCTCTTCACGGGCCATATGACATCGTTCACATGGTCTAGGTGCAGCTTTGTCCCATCTAAATGATTAGGGCTGAACTGCAGTACCAAGCACAGTGCTATCAAATGGACAGCATTGTGCTTGGTAAGGAGCAAAGAGGCTGCGGTACTCACTGGGACATCGCGGTCTCCTCAAACAGCTGATTGGTGGGGGTGCCAGGAGTCGGACCCCCACCATCTCATAGCTCTCTGAGTACAGATGTCATAGATGTTACCTGCAGTCCTATGTAACACCCCACATAACACAGTGAACTATTGTGTAATGTGGGGTGTTACATAGGACTGCATGGAACATCTACATTATCTGCACACAGAAAGTTACCACTGTTATCTGGGCTGTTACATAGGACTGCAGGTGACAAATTAAAATTTTAGTTGCCAAATTTAAAATAACTTATGATTATTAGTGATGAGCGGCAGGTCCCATATTCAAATTCGCGATATTCCGTGAATATTCGCTAGAATATTCGATTCATATTCGCGAATATTCATATTCGCGATTATTTTTGCGATTAATCTAAAATGTAAAAATCGCGTAATGCAAAGTTGATAAAAAAAGAATATATAGCAGTAAATATATTCGTTATTCGTCATATTCTAAAACAAGAATATATAGCAATATAGCGAATATTCGGAAAAATACAAACAGAGCAATTTAGCTAAGCTAATATAGTGCTATAATATATTTTTTTAATAGTGTACATTTTTTCCGAATCCGAAGTTCAGAAGAGAAAAAAAAATTACTATAAAAAAAATTATAGCCCTATAATAGCTAAATTGCTCTATATTTGTATTTAGCGAATATTCGCTATACTGCTATATATTCTTGTTTTAAAATATGACGAATATTCAGAAAAATAAATAGGTAGCAATATAGCGATTATTTTTTTCCAACCTATACAGTTGTTCAGTATACTCCTCCCCGACAATGGTACCCGTCACCATGGGAACGCCTGTGGGTTTGAATGTACCATCGGATCTGAGTTTTTTCACGATCGCAGGGAAAACTCAGATCCGATAGTATATTCTAAACCACAGGCGTTCCCATGGTGACGGGGATGCTTGTTTGGGAGGAGTATGAGAACAACTGTACAGATTGGGGAAAAAAAGAAGAATATTCTAAATAACGAATATATTCACTATATTGGTATATATTTGTTTTTCAGAATATTCGTAATTTTTTTTCCCATATGAAAACATGATTCCTTCCTGCTTAAGTTGCTTGTGGGCCAATAACTCATTGGCCCACAAGCAAGAAGTAGTGAGGAGTCATATTTTCAGATATAAAAAAATTAAGAATATTCGATAAAACAAATATATAGCACTATATTCCAAATATTTGCGAAGTCTCGAAGTTGCGATATTCGAGATAAAAATTTGTTATTTGAATATTCGCGCTGAACACTAATGATTATGATAAAAAAAGACTTGGACGAGAAGATGAGACACAGTTCACAGTAGTGAGCCTGCTCTACATGTAGGAGAATACATCACATACCTGTTACATCCAGTGACATCTCCTGTCATGTAAACTTCTCTTTCCTCTTCTCCTCTGTTTGACCCAGACCACCATGACAAATTATTTCAGCCGCATCTCGTCTCTACAGAGTTTGTTACACAGACACGTTAGAGTTCTCATAATTGGGGTCATATATCAAACAGGTGTAAAGTAGAACTAGCTTAGGTGCCCATAGCAATCAATCAGATTCCACCTTTCATTTTCCAAAGAAGCTGTAAAAAATGAAAGGTGGAATCTGTTGCTATAGGTAACTACCCCAGTTCTACATTACACCAGTTTGATAAATTACCCCAAAGGTCCCTATAGTGTCTACAGCAATTATAATGTCCCCTAGAGTGCCCCGAGTAATAATATTGTGCTCCAGGTAATAATGCCTGTATAGTGTCTACAAAAATAATGTCCCCTAATAGCAACGCCCCCACACTACCCCCATATAGTAATTTCCCCCACACTGCCCCATATAGTAATTTCCTGCACACTACCCCAATATAGTAATTTCCCCCACACTGCCCCATAGAGTAATTTCCCCCACACTGCTCCATATAGCAATTTCCCCAACACTGCTCCATATAGTAATTTCCCCCACACTGCCCCCATTTAGTAATTTACCCAACACTGCCCTATATAGCAATTTCCCCCACACTGCCCCATATAGTAATTTCCCCCCACACTGCTCCATATAGTAATTCCCCCCACACTGCTCCATATAGTAATTCCCCCCACACTGCTCCATATTATAATTTCCCCGACACACTGCCCCCATATAGTTATTTCCCCCACACTGACCCACATAGTAATTTCCCCCACATTGCCCTATATAGTAATTTCCTCCACACTGCCCCATATAGTAATTTCTGCCACACTGCTCCATATAGTAATTTCCCCCACACTGCCCCATATAGTAACTTCCCCCACACTGCCTCCATATAGTAATTTCCCCCACATTGTTCCCCATGTAGTAGTTTGCCCCCATACTGCCCCCATCAAGTAAAAAATGAAAATTGCCCCCCATTAAGTAATTTGCCCTGACACTGCCACCCATTAAGTATTTTACCCTCACACTGCCCCCAATTAAGTAATTTGCACCCACACTGCCCTTCATTAAGTAATGTGCCCCCACACTGCCCCCATTTAGTAATTTGCCCCCACACTGCCCTTCATTAAGTAATTTTCTCCCACGCTGCCCTTCATTAAGTAATTTCCCCCCACACTGCCCCAATTAAGTAATTTGCCCCAATGGAAACATTTGCCCCCACTGTCCCTGTAGTAATATATTCTACTCTGCTCTGGGATGTTGCTAAGCTCCAACAAAGACATTGTAGCCTTCTCATTGTCCCACAAGCAAGAAGGGAGATTACTAATGAGAACAAAATCTAGAATATTCAAAATTACGAATATTTATCACTATATTCTAAATATTCACGAATTCTCAAAGTGCTGATATGCGCGATTAAAATTTGCGATTTGAATATTGGCACCCAACACTATTGACTGCATGTGCAATGTGTTTGATATGGATATGTCTGCTCAAATGACTATCCATCAGTGGCCATCTTATGAACAGAAAATCTGCATGGACACAACAGAAGATTTGTCTAACAAAGGGACATGGCTTGAAACATGAAATATAGAAAACACAGAATATCAACAAAAGCTATGATAGTAAATTCCATATAGTCATCTTACATATACATTGGTCAACAGTGGCCAGGAAGTGGCCATCCCTTTTAGCATGAAATCGAAACTAACATTGCTGAAATTCCTAGTTAAAGGGAACCTGTCACCTGGAAAACGCATATTAAACCGACCACAGTACCTTACAGGATCCCCCAGTGTGTTGCTAATCATGTTTTTCTTTCCTCTTTGTGTGTCTTCATACTTGTTAAAAACGCTGTTTTAATGTTGGTTGGCGCTGTCTCCGAGTCCCTCCTCTACAATTAGATGGACGTGATGCTTTAAGTAAAGCTAAGCCCGCCCCTTACCCCTCCTCTCTACAATTAGATGGACGTGATTCCGGGATCGCGCTCTTCTAGCACATGCGCAGTACGCTGCCTGTTACAGCACGATCCTCACTCACCCGCCTGCCTTTTGCTGACTGTGGATGCGCCGGCCAGTTCAATCGCGGGCCCGGCCATCACGCTGTAACATGCAGCGTACTGCGCATGTGCTAGAAGAGCGCGATCCCGGAATCACGTCCATCTAATTGTAGAGAGGAGGGGTAAGGGGCGGGCTTAGCTTCACTTGAAGCAAGGAGGCCGCTGCCCCCTTGACTTCAAGCCTGACTCGGAGAGAGCGCCAACCGTCATTAAAACAGCGTTTTTAACAAGTATGAAGAAACACAAAGAGGAAATAAAAACATGATTAGCAACACACTGGGGGATCCTGTAAGGTACTGTGGTCAGTTTAATATGCGTTTTCCAGGTGACAGGTTCCCTTTAAAGGAGTTATCCCATGACAAATGTGAAAAATGAAAATCAGACATCATGTAGTTCATGTCTATTTCTAACAAAGCTAGAACCAGCCCTGTACCTCACATGGACCCAGAGATCTCCCCATTCATTGCTCTGCTAGATTTATATCAAGCTGACAGCTCAAGGGGAGGGTCTTTTCTGCTGTAGCTAAGGGGGCGTGACCATGCTCTCCCTATCACAGCTCAGAAGGCAGGTGAAGGATGAAACTGAGCATGTGCAGCCTTCTCAGTGAGCCGGACAAATAAATGAAATAAAAAAAACAGGTGGCTCTATACGTTTACATTTTATTGAATACCTCAGTGGGCTATGCAAAATGTTTAATTACATGCAATTACAGAAGTATTCAGATCCAGGTGCTGGTTTAAAAACTGTAGAATATTTTTCATGGGACAAACCATTTAATATAATTACAGATTTATAAAGACAAGGAAGAGTCTCTGTCATATCTGTATGTATTTTTAAAACGGAGCTCCCCAACCTTTTGTATTTTGTGAGCCACATTCAATTTTCAGTGATGGTCGGGAGAAACAGTCAAGTCGAGAGACATTTTAAATGTGGAGAAACAAAAAAACTTGAAATTTGCTTCAGTGTGACATTTAACACTAATATTATCCATCTAAATTTGCACTGTTTGGTGGTAAATCTGGGATAGGTCTGCAACAATGTGAATTGCCTTAATATATGGTCATAACTCAGGACTCCTCTGGTGAGCCACTCAGCAGGGTGTGGCAAGCCACATGTGGCTCCCCAGCCACTGGTTGAGGACCACTGTGTTAAAAAAAATTATCAACAATGTCCAAGATATACCATAAGGTTAGAAGAACAACCATAAGGTGGAACATAGGTGTACATAGGTCTTTGGTTTACAGACAATAAGCTCCTTGTGTACCCCATTCTTAGCTTGACAGTTTTAGAGCATGTTTGCCCAATTATGCATAGGCCACCAAAGGTTGTTGGACACTAGCATCTGCCCAGGTTTGCCTGGTGCTGATGCCAGAGCTTTTGTCCATATGTGTGTTAATCAGTTAATGCATATATATGAAACCCATCTAATGGATCTATACTTTTCTGTAAGCTAAGTGGTATGCCTTTAGGAAAGCAGATGTTGGGTCACTAAAACATCTCACCATATGGTATCTCTACTCTACAAGTGGTAAAGTACAGTATATGCTATCACATCAAGGAGCTAGCCAAATCTTACCCTAATGATGCTGACATATTTGTCAGTATTGTCTCCTTTTTCCAATATTTTTCAGAAATCAAACATCACTTGGCTTAATTTCTTAAGGATGCCGAAAGAAGTTATTATAATTTACTTACAGTCAGCAATCAATGTCTCGCAGCCACTAATCACTGTGAAGATGAACTGACGACCTTGAGAAACTCTGCAGGCTTCTATAACCCACCTAAAGACTCCAGAGATGTCTTGTTATGCCTCTCGCTTTAAGGGATGATCACTCTAATCTTACAGAAACAAATTCGCTTTTAAGATAAACCTGTTACTGCTTTTGTGGACCTCGCTGGTAGCACAGGTCTCAAGAAAATGTATCTACGGTATGTTCATTGGGTTAATAGAGTTGATTTTCAACCAAGCTACAGTCAGGAACTATATAATTTATATCTAAATTGTTCTTTTAACCATTTCTCAGGAGTATTATACTTAAAGGGGTTCTCCACTTTTGACAATCCTTTCTTGACAGAAGGGTATTGTACTTTGACAATAAGCAGATCATAAAGTGTCCCTTTGCTAGGACTCCAATGATTAGCTGTGATTTGTGAGGAAATCTAGCACTAAGTGTTCTTTTTCCCTGCAGTATCACCACAGTGGGAATGAAAGAATAATGGCACTTAAAAAAATAAAGAGTAACTGCACTTAATAAAAATAAATAAACATTTCGATTAGTGGGGATCCGGGCAGTGAGCCCCCCGCCTGTCTTCAGCAACAAGGATAGACGGTACTCATCTGAGTGCTTCTACCTGCTTGTTTGAGCGATTGATAGCACTCAAACTTCCAAACCATTTCTATCTTATATTTGGAAATATCAATTTTCCAAATATGAAAAATCTTGAGGGGAACCAAAAGCATTGTGATTAGTGATGAGTGAATTTCTTGAAATTACATTTGGATTTGATATGGCCAAATTGGTTGGGGAATTTGCTCTCAGTCCAAATAACTAGAACACAAATTAAAAGTGCTCCAGTTGCCCTGAAAAGTTGTGAATTCTGGGGACTTTAATGCCAAGCCAGCATCACTAATCTTAAAGTGTCAGTAAATATATATCTATGGTTCAGTGCATGGCTGCTGGTGGGTGGTGATGACAAACTGCCTCTTTAAAAACGATCTTTGCTGTTTTATAACTTTTTTAAATGGTCCAAAAACATTGACTGGCAGCAAATGCCTGCCGATATGTATACACACACACACACACCACGTGAAATCATGTGATCATCCGTCTTCATCTTCTTCTAATCTGAAAAATGGCTAATGCTATTTTGAGAAATTCACCCAAATCATATAGCCAAAGATTCATATTTGGATTTGACCTGAATTTTAGGTAAATTTGTGTCAAATTCAGCTAGTCTAGCATCAGTTTGCTCATCTTTAGTTAGACCATATGATGAGAATTAGGAGCCTTTTTATTAGGCAAATAGAAGGTGGCACATCATTGAGATATAGATGTAGCCATTGTAGTATTATAATGTGATTTGTTGCGGTATCGTTTAAGCTAGTCAAGATCATTTTGTCTACATCTGTATCTGATATGTAACATGTACTGGTACACTCTTTCACTTCTCTATTCCTAAAAATCGTTCTTTTGCCAATATCCTTCATTTACCTCATTTCTCAGCATATTCTTTTTGACACTCTGCCATAAAGCCCAGATTGGAGGAGCGCTGTAGTGATGATCGACCTTCTAGAAGTATCTCTTATCTGCACAGAGGCTCAGCCAGAGTCACTATTGGGTTTTTGGTTACTAGTATTGAGCAAATCGAAGTTCACAAAGTGGATTTCGATCCGAATTTCAGGGAATATTCGATTCGAAAAGCCGAATTTCCTTGCACTTTGTGTTCGAATCAATTTTCCGTAAAATGGTGGTAAAAAAAAAATTGTACTCACCTCATCCATTTGAGCATGAAGAGTCTGCCGCAAAGTATGAAGAAACACAAAGAGGAAATAAAAACATGATTAGCAACACACTGGGGGATCCTGTAAGGTACTGTGGTCAGTTTAATATGCGTTTTCCAGGTGACAGGTTCCCTTTAAAGGAGTTATCCCATGACAAATGTGAAAAATGAAAATCAGACATCATGTAGTTCATGTCTATTTCTAACAAAGCTAGAACCAGCCCTGTACCTCACATGGACCCAGAGATCTCCCCATTCATTGCTCTGCTAGATTTATATCAAGCTGACAGCTCAAGGGGAGGGTCTTTTCTGCTGTAGCTAAGGGGGCGTGACCATGCTCTCCCTATCACAGCTCAGAAGGCAGGTGAAGGATGAAACTGAGCATGTGCAGCCTTCTCAGTGAGCCGGACAAATAAATGAAATAAAAAAAACAGGTGGCTCTATACGTTTACATTTTATTGAATACCTCAGTGGGCTATGCAAAATGTTTAATTACATGCAATTACAGAAGTATTCAGATCCAGGTGCTGGTTTAAAAACTGTAGAATATTTTTCATGGGACAAACCATTTAATATAATTACAGATTTATAAAGACAAGGAAGAGTCTCTGTCATATCTGTATGTATTTTTAAAACGGAGCTCCCCAACCTTTTGTATTTTGTGAGCCACATTCAATTTTCAGTGATGGTCGGGAGAAACAGTCAAGTCGAGAGACATTTTAAATGTGGAGAAACAAAAAAACTTGAAATTTGCTTCAGTGTGACATTTAACACTAATATTATCCATCTAAATTTGCACTGTTTGGTGGTAAATCTGGGATAGGTCTGCAACAATGTGAATTGCCTTAATATATGGTCATAACTCAGGACTCCTCTGGTGAGCCACTCAGCAGGGTGTGGCAAGCCACATGTGGCTCCCCAGCCACTGGTTGAGGACCACTGTGTTAAAAAAAATTATCAACAATGTCCAAGATATACCATAAGGTTAGAAGAACAACCATAAGGTGGAACATAGGTGTACATAGGTCTTTGGTTTACAGACAATAAGCTCCTTGTGTACCCCATTCTTAGCTTGACAGTTTTAGAGCATGTTTGCCCAATTATGCATAGGCCACCAAAGGTTGTTGGACACTAGCATCTGCCCAGGTTTGCCTGGTGCTGATGCCAGAGCTTTTGTCCATATGTGTGTTAATCAGTTAATGCATATATATGAAACCCATCTAATGGATCTATACTTTTCTGTAAGCTAAGTGGTATGCCTTTAGGAAAGCAGATGTTGGGTCACTAAAACATCTCACCATATGGTATCTCTACTCTACAAGTGGTAAAGTACAGTATATGCTATCACATCAAGGAGCTAGCCAAATCTTACCCTAATGATGCTGACATATTTGTCAGTATTGTCTCCTTTTTCCAATATTTTTCAGAAATCAAACATCACTTGGCTTAATTTCTTAAGGATGCCGAAAGAAGTTATTATAATTTACTTACAGTCAGCAATCAATGTCTCGCAGCCACTAATCACTGTGAAGATGAACTGACGACCTTGAGAAACTCTGCAGGCTTCTATAACCCACCTAAAGACTCCAGAGATGTCTTGTTATGCCTCTCGCTTTAAGGGATGATCACTCTAATCTTACAGAAACAAATTCGCTTTTAAGATAAACCTGTTACTGCTTTTGTGGACCTCGCTGGTAGCACAGGTCTCAAGAAAATGTATCTACGGTATGTTCATTGGGTTAATAGAGTTGATTTTCAACCAAGCTACAGTCAGGAACTATATAATTTATATCTAAATTGTTCTTTTAACCATTTCTCAGGAGTATTATACTTAAAGGGGTTCTCCACTTTTGACAATCCTTTCTTGACAGAAGGGTATTGTACTTTGACAATAAGCAGATCATAAAGTGTCCCTTTGCTAGGACTCCAATGATTAGCTGTGATTTGTGAGGAAATCTAGCACTAAGTGTTCTTTTTCCCTGCAGTATCACCACAGTGGGAATGAAAGAATAATGGCACTTAAAAAAATAAAGAGTAACTGCACTTAATAAAAATAAATAAACATTTCGATTAGTGGGGATCCGGGCAGTGAGCCCCCCGCCTGTCTTCAGCAACAAGGATAGACGGTACTCATCTGAGTGCTTCTACCTGCTTGTTTGAGCGATTGATAGCACTCAAACTTCCAAACCATTTCTATCTTATATTTGGAAATATCAATTTTCCAAATATGAAAAATCTTGAGGGGAACCAAAAGCATTGTGATTAGTGATGAGTGAATTTCTTGAAATTACATTTGGATTTGATATGGCCAAATTGGTTGGGGAATTTGCTCTCAGTCCAAATAACTAGAACACAAATTAAAAGTGCTCCAGTTGCCCTGAAAAGTTGTGAATTCTGGGGACTTTAATGCCAAGCCAGCATCACTAATCTTAAAGTGTCAGTAAATATATATCTATGGTTCAGTGCATGGCTGCTGGTGGGTGGTGATGACAAACTGCCTCTTTAAAAACGATCTTTGCTGTTTTATAACTTTTTTAAATGGTCCAAAAACATTGACTGGCAGCAAATGCCTGCCGATATGTATACACACACACACACACCACGTGAAATCATGTGATCATCCGTCTTCATCTTCTTCTAATCTGAAAAATGGCTAATGCTATTTTGAGAAATTCACCCAAATCATATAGCCAAAGATTCATATTTGGATTTGACCTGAATTTTAGGTAAATTTGTGTCAAATTCAGCTAGTCTAGCATCAGTTTGCTCATCTTTAGTTAGACCATATGATGAGAATTAGGAGCCTTTTTATTAGGCAAATAGAAGGTGGCACATCATTGAGATATAGATGTAGCCATTGTAGTATTATAATGTGATTTGTTGCGGTATCGTTTAAGCTAGTCAAGATCATTTTGTCTACATCTGTATCTGATATGTAACATGTACTGGTACACTCTTTCACTTCTCTATTCCTAAAAATCGTTCTTTTGCCAATATCCTTCATTTACCTCATTTCTCAGCATATTCTTTTTGACACTCTGCCATAAAGCCCAGATTGGAGGAGCGCTGTAGTGATGATCGACCTTCTAGAAGTATCTCTTATCTGCACAGAGGCTCAGCCAGAGTCACTATTGGGTTTTTGGTTACTAGTATTGAGCAAATCGAAGTTCACAAAGTGGATTTCGATCCGAATTTCAGGGAATATTCGATTCGAAAAGCCGAATTTCCTTGCACTTTGTGTTCGAATCAATTTTCCGTAAAATGGTGGTAAAAAAAAAATTGTACTCACCTCATCCATTTGAGCATGAAGAGTCTGCCGCAAAGTATGAAGAAACACAAAGAGGAAATAAAAACATGATTAGCAACACACTGGGGGATCCTGTAAGGTACTGTGGTCAGTTTAATATGCGTTTTCCAGGTGACAGGTTCCCTTTAAAGGAGTTATCCCATGACAAATGTGAAAAATGAAAATCAGACATCATGTAGTTCATGTCTATTTCTAACAAAGCTAGAACCAGCCCTGTACCTCACATGGACACAGAGATCTCCCCATTCATTGCTCTGCTAGATTTATATCAAGCTGACAGCTCAAGGGGAGGGTCTTTTCTGCTGTAGCTAAGGGGGCGTGACCATGCTCTCCCTATCACAGCTCAGAAGGCAGGTGAAGGATGAAACTGAGCATGTGCAGCCTTCTCAGTGAGCCGGACAAATAAATGAAATAAAAAAAACAGGTGGCTCTATACGTTTACATTTTATTGAATACCTCAGTGGGCTATGCAAAATGTTTAATTACATGCAATTACAGAAGTATTCAGATCCAGGTGCTGGTTTAAAAACTGTAGAATATTTTTCATGGGACAAACCATTTAATATAATTACAGATTTATAAAGACAAGGAAGAGTCTCTGTCATATCTGTATGTATTTTTAAAACGGAGCTCCCCAACCTTTTGTATTTTGTGAGCCACATTCAATTTTCAGTGATGGTCGGGAGAAACAGTCAAGTCGAGAGACATTTTAAATGTGGAGAAACAAAAAAACTTGAAATTTGCTTCAGTGTGACATTTAACACTAATATTATCCATCTAAATTTGCACTGTTTGGTGGTAAATCTGGGATAGGTCTGCAACAATGTGAATTGCCTTAATATATGGTCATAACTCAGGACTCCTCTGGTGAGCCACTCAGCAGGGTGTGGCAAGCCACATGTGGCTCCCCAGCCACTGGTTGAGGACCACTGTGTTAAAAAAAATTATCAACAATGTCCAAGATATACCATAAGGTTAGAAGAACAACCATAAGGTGGAACATAGGTGTACATAGGTCTTTGGTTTACAGACAATAAGCTCCTTGTGTACCCCATTCTTAGCTTGACAGTTTTAGAGCATGTTTGCCCAATTATGCATAGGCCACCAAAGGTTGTTGGACACTAGCATCTGCCCAGGTTTGCCTGGTGCTGATGCCAGAGCTTTTGTCCATATGTGTGTTAATCAGTTAATGCATATATATGAAACCCATCTAATGGATCTATACTTTTCTGTAAGCTAAGTGGTATGCCTTTAGGAAAGCAGATGTTGGGTCACTAAAACATCTCACCATATGGTATCTCTACTCTACAAGTGGTAAAGTACAGTATATGCTATCACATCAAGGAGCTAGCCAAATCTTACCCTAATGATGCTGACATATTTGTCAGTATTGTCTCCTTTTTCCAATATTTTTCAGAAATCAAACATCACTTGGCTTAATTTCTTAAGGATGCCGAAAGAAGTTATTATAATTTACTTACAGTCAGCAATCAATGTCTCGCAGCCACTAATCACTGTGAAGATGAACTGACGACCTTGAGAAACTCTGCAGGCTTCTATAACCCACCTAAAGACTCCAGAGATGTCTTGTTATGCCTCTCGCTTTAAGGGATGATCACTCTAATCTTACAGAAACAAATTCGCTTTTAAGATAAACCTGTTACTGCTTTTGTGGACCTCGCTGGTAGCACAGGTCTCAAGAAAATGTATCTACGGTATGTTCATTGGGTTAATAGAGTTGATTTTCAACCAAGCTACAGTCAGGAACTATATAATTTATATCTAAATTGTTCTTTTAACCATTTCTCAGGAGTATTATACTTAAAGGGGTTCTCCACTTTTGACAATCCTTTCTTGACAGAAGGGTATTGTACTTTGACAATAAGCAGATCATAAAGTGTCCCTTTGCTAGGACTCCAATGATTAGCTGTGATTTGTGAGGAAATCTAGCACTAAGTGTTCTTTTTCCCTGCAGTATCACCACAGTGGGAATGAAAGAATAATGGCACTTAAAAAAATAAAGAGTAACTGCACTTAATAAAAATAAATAAACATTTCGATTAGTGGGGATCCGGGCAGTGAGCCCCCCGCCTGTCTTCAGCAACAAGGATAGACGGTACTCATCTGAGTGCTTCTACCTGCTTGTTTGAGCGATTGATAGCACTCAAACTTCCAAACCATTTCTATCTTATATTTGGAAATATCAATTTTCCAAATATGAAAAATCTTGAGGGGAACCAAAAGCATTGTGATTAGTGATGAGTGAATTTCTTGAAATTACATTTGGATTTGATATGGCCAAATTGGTTGGGGAATTTGCTCTCAGTCCAAATAACTAGAACACAAATTAAAAGTGCTCCAGTTGCCCTGAAAAGTTGTGAATTCTGGGGACTTTAATGCCAAGCCAGCATCACTAATCTTAAAGTGTCAGTAAATATATATCTATGGTTCAGTGCATGGCTGCTGGTGGGTGGTGATGACAAACTGCCTCTTTAAAAACGATCTTTGCTGTTTTATAACTTTTTTAAATGGTCCAAAAACATTGACTGGCAGCAAATGCCTGCCGATATGTATACACACACACACACACCACGTGAAATCATGTGATCATCCGTCTTCATCTTCTTCTAATCTGAAAAATGGCTAATGCTATTTTGAGAAATTCACCCAAATCATATAGCCAAAGATTCATATTTGGATTTGACCTGAATTTTAGGTAAATTTGTGTCAAATTCAGCTAGTCTAGCATCAGTTTGCTCATCTTTAGTTAGACCATATGATGAGAATTAGGAGCCTTTTTATTAGGCAAATAGAAGGTGGCACATCATTGAGATATAGATGTAGCCATTGTAGTATTATAATGTGATTTGTTGCGGTATCGTTTAAGCTAGTCAAGATCATTTTGTCTACATCTGTATCTGATATGTAACATGTACTGGTACACTCTTTCACTTCTCTATTCCTAAAAATCGTTCTTTTGCCAATATCCTTCATTTACCTCATTTCTCAGCATATTCTTTTTGACACTCTGCCATAAAGCCCAGATTGGAGGAGCGCTGTAGTGATGATCGACCTTCTAGAAGTATCTCTTATCTGCACAGAGGCTCAGCCAGAGTCACTATTGGGTTTTTGGTTACTAGTATTGAGCAAATCGAAGTTCACAAAGTGGATTTCGATCCGAATTTCAGGGAATATTCGATTCGAAAAGCCGAATTTCCTTGCACTTTGTGTTCGAATCAATTTTCCGTAAAATGGTGGTAAAAAAAAAATTGTACTCACCTCATCCATTTGAGCATGAAGAGTCTGCCGCAACCATCTTGACTAAATATCCAGAGCAAAATCTCATGTGTGGTGACATATAACATCACCACACCAGCCAGCGTGATGTCATCATGCACTGTGTGAGATTTTGTGCTGGATCAGCAATCAAGATGGCCGCAGCTGACTCTTCACGAGCAAAGGTGAGTATTTTTATATACTTTTTTGACAGATTAACCCTTGACAGCCCTCAATGGTCATGTCAGATGCCGCGATCAGTGATGAACGCAGCATCTGAGGAGTTCAATGACGGGGGTAGCACCATCTCTGTTCCCCATCATTGCGCCCACCACTCACAAAGAAATGCGCTTCATGACAAAGTAATTCAGCAAAGCAGCCGAATCAAAGTTTTGAGAACTTCGCTCATCCCTTTTGATTAATTCTCTTACCAAGTCCCTTCTCCCTCAATTACTTAGTTTGAAGATGCGGCCAGCTCTAGGACGAGTCCTGGTAGTTCTAGACTTCTTCCATTTAAGAATTATAGAGGCCATTGTGCTCTTGGAAATTTTCAGTCCAGCATAAAATGTTTTGTACCCTTCTCCAGATTTGTGTGTTCACACAGTCCTGTCTTTGAGCTCTACAGGTATATTCTAGTATATTCCTTCTCATGGCTTAGTTTTTGCTTTGATATGCATTGCCAGCTGTGAGACCTTATATAGTCAGGGCTGGGTCTTTCAAAATCATGTCCAATCAACTGACTGTATCACAGGTGGACTCCACTCAAGGTGTAGAAAGATCTCAAAGATGATCAAAATAAATGGGAGGCCTCCAGAGCTAAATGTCAAGTATCATAGCAAAGGGTCTGAAATCCTTAGGCTACGTCTACACAATGACATTTGTCGAGCGACATTTTGTTGCACCAATGTCATGCGACAATTTTTATAATGGCAGTCTATGGTGTCGCACTGCAATATGCAACATGCTGCGACTGCGACACAACAGTCGCAGAAAATCCAATCGAGATGGATTTTTCTGCGACTGTTGCATCGCAGTCACAGCATGTTGCATGTTGTAGTGCGACACCATAGACTGCCATTATAAAAATTGTCGCATGACATTGGTGCAACAAAATGTCGCTCGACAAATGTCATTGTGTAGACGTAGCCTAAGGATTTCAGACCCTTTGCTATGATACTTGACATTTAGCTCTGAAGGCCTAAATATATTCTTGGATGCTAGTCTTAAACACTACAAGTTAACAAATTCAACCAAGAGGTTTCTCTGTCATTCTCTACAAAAATGTAGTCATGTTCCATAGAAAATCCTTCTGATCAAAGGAAATTATGTTTACTTGTACAGTATTATCACAAAAGCATAGCCATGTTAACAGAGTCAATATGGTAGCATACAAGGTACATACACAGTTATATATTCCAGCACTTGGCTCTATGTAACTGTGTAATCCAGCATGTATTTGAGCATAACCCTTATTTGTCCACTCAATACATGAAATAAGGCTATATAAGGGCATTTTGATGTACAGTTCGAATGTACATTACAAATATGTGAATAGACAGTACAGAGATCTGTACTGATAAAAAGGGGACATCCTTCACATCTAGAGGAAAGGAAGTTTCACCATCATAATAGATAGGGATTCTTTACTGTAAGAGCAGTGAGACTGTGGAACTCCCTGCCAACAGATGTTGTGATGGTTGATTCATTGTATAATTTGAAGGCCTGGATGCCTTTCTTGAAAAATATAATCCTACATGTTTTGGTCAGTAGATCTTTTAAGGTGGGATATTGATCTGTGGGTATGTTCTGATTTATTTAGAGTTAGAGAATTGTTTACCGCAATATGGGGCAGTTGACTCCTGCTTCACTTTGGGTAGTGTTGAGTGAATCTAAGTATCTGAAGTGGACTTTGATCCGAATTTCAGGGGAAATTTGATTCACTGCAAAGCTGAATTTCCTCGTGCTTCATGGTAACGAATCCATTTTCCCTGAAATGGGAAAAAAAATACATATTCACGTCATCCATTTTAGCACAAAGAGGCCGCTGTGGCCATCTTGATCCTGCCCAAAATCTTGTGCATAGGGACATATGACGTCACCACTTCAGCCAGTGTGATGAATTCATTACGCACAGAGCGAGATTTCACTTAGGATCTTCAATCAAAATGGCTGCGGTGGCCTCTTCGTGCTCAATCGGATGATTTTTTTTTTTCAACCCCTGAAAGGCCTCCATTTTTACAACTTTCCCTTACGGTACTTGTCAGTGACAAACACGGCATCTGAAGGATTCAATGACAGGGGTGCGACACAATCACTACTTACAAAGAAATGCACTTCGTGACAATTTTTTTTCTTTGTTAAATTCGGTGAAGCAACTGTATCAAAGTTTTTATAACTTTGCTCTTCTCTAATGTTGGTGTTTTAACATGGGAGGATTATAGGTTGGGCTTCATGAATTTGTGTCTTTTTTGAGCTTGATCAACTATGTAACTAAGATTTTTTTTTTTTATCTCATGTACATGAGACCTAACTGTCCCCATCTAACCCAAGATCCTGGCAAAACTGTCAGGGGTGGGTCTGTGGGCAGTGTTTAATTCAGGGTTATGTCTTACTTCTCTCAGTTCCTCTGTAGATTCCAGTCGAAAGTGGAGGCAAAATGGGGAACTGTAAATTCCCTGCACTGGAGACAATAGAGGGAGCCATATTTGTAGGTTCACCAAAGCAGTTGCAAATACAAACTCTAAAGGGATCTGAGAAATTGTGCAGTGAACTTGCCCAAATATTCTAGCTTTGTATTTCAAATTAGTATTGTTAATATTACACCTCATAGTAGCGCCATTACATAAACATCTCACTCGTTATTTTATGACATATTGCACCCAGATCTATATTTCAACGGTTTCAGAGAAAAAACTGAATTTAATGCATGTTCCCTAATGATAACAACTATAAAACATAGAACTAAAGATCAATACCGTAGATAAATGCACCTGGAATGCCGTCTATAGCAATAGGCTGAATAAGAGAGGCATAGAGAAACAATGAAGGTGAGAAAAATGGAGCAATATTTCACCACTAAAAAGGGGAATACAAAGGACTGACATGGATAGCAAAATCCAAGCTCAGAAAATAAATGCAGCATGAAGACTGGCAGAAAAACAGAGAATGATGGTGAGAAAAAGAAGGGAAACATGATGAAGGCACAAAAAATGAACTGTGCAAGAGGCGATTGAAGGCAGCGAGAATTTTTGTGTGATTTGGGAGGTGAGCAGATGAAAGCTAAAATGCACAGAAAGAGGGAACAAGGTAATTAGCTCTCTGCGGATTTCTGGGCTTTCATCAGGGCCCAATCAATCCTAAGGTTCATAGGTTAAATGACAGAAGCCAAGTACAATGGGCAATCAGTGTGTGGAGCAGCTGGCCTAATATCTGGAATAGCACCACCTTTGCCACCTCTGGAGACAACCTGTCAGACACGTGCGCACACAAACACACTCAGCATGTCCTCATCAAAAGATGTTTCCAGGTTAAGTGCAGATTGTTAATTGTCCAACTCGCTAGATACCACTTAAAATATTACTGCACATCACAGACAGCTACATTATTAGTATACAGTATTTCTCCCTTTTTTGACACCTTTCTGTTGCTCTGTAGCATGGGCTTTTCTGAACTGAACTCCTGTAGGCAGTATGGAAAATTGCTGAAAATAGATTTCCTGAGAAACTTTCAAATCCAATTGGAAGAGCTTGGTGCTGGCAAATTCTTCATAAGGTGTTTATTTTTGTATTTATATTCTTGATTTCGTGCATTCTGTGACCTACTTCTTGTCAGCGCTGAAGAGCAGAGATGTAGATGATAGGAACCTGGCACTGGGCGATGAAAATATTATGCTGAGTTCTGTTGCATGATAATAGTCAATGTTTAATCTATTTTATTCTGAGGCAGAGCTGGTAATTTACAACCCATCCAATCTTATAAAAAATAAATAAAATGCAACACATATATTTATACTTTATAAAATATACTCACATAGTCTTGTTTTTTTATAATTTCTATAATTATTATTCTCAGGGTCAAGAAAGTGTGAAAATTCATTCCAAAATGCAAGTGTACATTAGGGTCTATTCACACGTCCGTTGTTTCTTTCCTGATCGGTTCCGTTTTTTGCTGAACAGATCTGGACCAGATCTGGACCCATTCATTTTCAATGGGTCCTGAAAAAAAATCAGACATTGTGCTGTCCGATTTTTTTCAGGACCCATTGAAAATGAATAGGTCCAGATCTGGTCCAGATCTGTTCAGCAAAAAACGGAACAGATCAGGAAAGAAACAACGGACGTGTGAATGGACCCTTAAAGTGACTGTTGAAGAGGCAACGGAGACGCTACCAAAGATATGGTGCTTCTGTTGCCAAGATTCCACTGTCCTTGGCAATGGATGTGAGCAGGGGCATGTCTTAGGCTTGCTGAGAGCAGATTTAGTCCAAGACTGCAGCAGCCATTTTATAAAGACTGAATAGGGAGAGCAGAGTTTGTCAATTTTTAACTTAGGACTGGAGGGTCACTTTAAGGCAAACAACTGGTTCCTTGAGGCACCATGTTCTTTCAAAAAAGTAGGATTACTACCTTTTCCACCAAAAATTTAAACAAGATTTGAAATGTTTTTACATTTTACACATGCAAATGTTATGGCCTTATGTTAAAATGATAAATACGTCCTGTGACTGGGTGTGACTTTGTGAGTGTGAGCTTACACCTTAGGTCTAAGAGTGGTATATAGACCTTCATTCCCTGTAGCTCAGTTTACTCTAAGCTCTGCTCTTCAACCTGTGGATTGTTCAGACAGACTGCCTTGCCCCCCATCGCCAGTTTCACTCATGACCTAGTCCTGATGATTCTGATGTTCCTATGACTAGATGCCTGGCAAGGGAGTTGTAACCAATCCAATTCTGACTGAGCACAGTAAGACAGTTTTTAGGACACCAGTCATCCAATGTTAATACATGCTTGGACTGAGGCTTATCAGCCTGCTAGAAACCTACAAGATCACAATTAAGAGTTCCTTTTGAGGGAAACAGTTACAAACTGGATTGGCTAAACAGAAAACCTTGCTCGCTTAATGGTTACAATTCTCATTCCAGGCAGAAAAGCTTAGTGGTTGCAATATGCTGTAGGTGTGGCTGTTACGCTTGATGTTTGCTATTCACTCATGTTGATGCAGAATACTTAAATGCTCTGGAACACAACTTGAACAGTGCTTTAAGCAATTAAGGTCTAAATTTAAACAGGTCAGTGTTAACTAGGAACATGTATTTCATTCACAATGATATCTGGAGCTTGCCTTAGCCAAATATCAACTAACAACACATCTTTTTTGTGCTTTGAAAATAAGAAAGTTGATTCCTACATCTGGTTTAGCTTCTGAGCCTTTCCTCAACCAACCCCTCCTACAACTCTTGCTCTAGTACAACAGAGGACTGAGCCATCCAGGCCTTTCTAATCTCCTTCTACACTGTCTCTCCCAGGTTTCTCCCTCATCTGACACAACCTTCCCTAAACCCTGGCTATCTCCAGGGTTAAGTCTATCATCAAAGACTTATCTTTGCTCTCCACAGGACTGATGTTTATCACAGCCCCTCACAGAGTTCCTAGAACTGATGCCTCCCAAGGCTGGCAATATGCAAAAAGGGGTTCTCCAGGAATTAAGAAAATGAAAATACTTAAATATTACTTAATTAAATATTATAAATATATTCCCAAATACCTTTCATTATAATGGCTAGTTTTTTTTTCTAGGGAGCAATCAATAGAGCTGGCCCTGCGGTTTGCAGCGAAATTTGCGCGTTCGCCATTCGCCGAACATGCGAACATATGGTGATGTTCACATGCGCCATATTCTTTTGCATTGCACCAAACTTTGACCCATCCATCAGTACATGGACACTCCCCCACCCTATAACAGAACCCGATCTGGCAGGCATTTTACATTCTGTGTTTTGCAAGTCTAAAGAGAGGTTTCTTTGTGGAGCAGGGACAGACTGTTAGGGACACCAAACGATAGCTAATAGGGCCACAAAAGTCCTTTTAAGGACTGGTATAGATGTGTTATCAATAGGTGTGATATACTTATAATATACTTTCTAACATAGAAAGTATATTATAGTACATTTGTATTGTGCAGCAGTTGTGTGCAGTTCAATAGGGCCACAAAAGTCCTTTTAAGGACTGGTATAGGTGTGTTATCAATAGGTGTGATATACTGAGGGGTGTGATATACTTATAATATACTTTCTAACATAGAAAGTATATTATAGTACATTTGTATTGTGCAGCAGTCATGTGCAGTTCTGCTGCGATACCGCAGCTATATAGAGGGACAAACGCTATTGAAATAACTAATTGCAACTGGTGTGATATACCTGTTGCCCCCCAAAAAAAACGATTGAGGGGTCTGATATACCTATAAAATACTTTCTAACATAGAAAGTATATAGTGCATTTGTATTGTGCAGCAGTCATGTGCGGTTCTGCTGCAATACCGCAGGTATATAGAGGGACAAGCGCTATTGGAACAACTATTTGCAACAGGTGTGGTATACAGTACCTGTTGCTCCCAAAAAAACTGATTGAGGGGTGCAATATACCTGCTTCCACAAAATACTGATTAAGGGGTTTAATATACCTGCTTCCACAAAATACTGATTGAGGGGTGCGATATACCTGCTTTCACCATATATTAATTAAGGGGTTCTATATATCTGCTTCCACAAAATACAGATTGAGGGGTGCGATGTACCGACTTCCACCAAATATTGATTGAGGTCTGCAATACACCTGCTTCAACAAAATATTGATTAAGGGGATTGATATACCTACTTCCACCAAATACTGATTGAGGGTTTGCGATACACCTGCTTCCGCCAAATATTGATTGAGGCCTGCGATACACCTGCTTCCACAAAATACAGATTAAGGGGTTTGATATACCTGCTTCCACCAAATATTGATTGAGGCCTGCGATACACCTGCTTCAATAAAATACTGATTAAGGGGTTTGATATACCAGCTTCCACCAAATACTGATTGAGGCCTGCAATATAACTGCTTCCACAAATACTGCTCTTTTCTAGGGACTTTGGCACAGGATCATTTTGAAAATGACAGGCAGAGGAAGAGGCAGGCCGTTCCACAGGGGTGGTATGGGTCGGGCAGGTGCACCAGGCCGGAGAATAAGTGGGAAGTTGGAGAAGGCGCTTATGTCAAAGGACGCACCAGAGTTGGTTGAGTGGCTCACTCAGCCTTCCGCTTCTGCACCCTCCTTATCCTCTGTATCTGCACCCTCATCACTCTCTGAGGCCATTTTAGAACATCTTACAAGGCCATGGCTCGCCTTGCTGACGTTCAGCTGCGAAACCACCTGCCCGTCAGACGTCTGATTTGTGACAGCCCGACGCGATGGAACTCCACCTTGTATATGCTTGATAGACTGCTCCAGCAGCAACGTGCCGTTAACGACTACCTGTATGAACTTTGCAGCAGGACAGGTTTTGGGGAGCTTGGTTTCTTTTCACCGCGCCAGTGGCTGCTCATACGCGACGCATGCAGACTTCTGCGGCCATTTGAAGAGATCACCAAACTGGTCAGTCACAGCCATTGCACCATCAGTGACATCGTACCTTACACCTTCTTTATGGAGCATGTATTGTGTCGTGTCATTGATCAAGCCATCGAGGAGCAGGAGCTTGAAGTTAAGGAAGCTGCAATGCTGAATGAAGTCCCAGGGGGGCTACTCCATCTGACACAAGTCAGCAGGAGTCTGAAGAGGAGTTAGAGCAGGATGATGGCTGAGGGGAGGAGGAGAAAGAAGAGCAGGCTTTGAGGGAGACTTTAAACTTTTCGGTATCCCTGGTGTTGTCTGTGGCTAGGGGTAGGAGTCCAAGGACGACATTCTCCTGGGTGATGAGCAGGAGCCAGTGTTTGAAGTGGGAACCCCGTATAAAAAGCATAAAGGGCAAGGACAAGTACTTGGTGACAACGTACTTAGACCCCCGGTACAAACACAAAATGACATGTTACCAGCATCACAGAGGGCTGTCAGAATGCAGCATTTCCAGGCCTTGCTGCGAGAGATGCTGAATTCTGCTGTTGCGGGCTCTGGCAGAGGAATTTCCACCCACAGCGAAACAGGTGCGGGTACCAATCCTACCGCACCTGCAAGAAGAGGACGGTTTGAAGATGTGTTAGTTACTTCGGATATGAGATCATTCTTGCAGCCAACCCATCGACAGCCGCCCTCCGGATCCAGCCTCAGGGAACGCCTATACCAACAGGTGTCCGACTACATCGGGTTAGCGGCCGATGTGGACGCTCTGAGAAGCGAGGAACCCCTTGACACTGGGTGTGCAGGCTTGACCTGTGGCCATGGAACTCTTGGCTTGCCCCTCGTTGAGTGTCCTGTCCGAAAGGTACTTCAGCGCAGCAGGGGGGATCGTGACCGATAAGCGCACTTGCCTAGCTAACGACAGTGTGGACTACCTCACATTTCTAAAAATGAATAAGGCATGGATCTCTGGGGAATTCAACACCTGTGACAAGCACGTGTAATTGAATTTCCTCATGCCAGCCCACACATATCCGCCAAAACCCAGAACAAAGAATGGTCCTTGTCTTATGTGTATACAGCGGTATAAAAGGCCTTTTCTGTCAGGTGAATGCCTAATACTCCACTGGCCTACAGTAAAATTGTTGACCTCTAGTCACATAATTACTTGTTTATTTCTGTCAGGTGAATGCCTAATTTTTGGTGCCTGTACTGGCCTACAGTAAAATTATTATCCAGTGACCGTCTAATATACCTCCAGCCACATAATCACTTGTTCTTTTCTGTCAGGTGAATGCCAACATTTTGGGGCCTGTACCCTGTGGCCTAAAATAAAGTTGTTCTAGGCTCCAGCAGGGCACATTTTTGAGAGTTTCCCTTTATAGTGCATAAAAATGGCCCCTGATTAGAATAATTTTTTGGGTGGGAATTGTTACCATTGATCCCCCTCTGGTATGTCACTGTCCATGTTGTGGGACTATTCGTGCACTTCTAGTAAGTATTTGGTGGCTGCAAATATGACCTGAAGGTTCTTCAGGTTCGCCTGCCATTAAAGTCAATGGGGTCTGCCATGAACACGCGGTTCGCGAATATTTGATCACAAACACGCGTTTGCGAATCGTTCCGGCCGATGTTCGGCCATCACTAGCAATCAACAGGGGAAATAAAATTAACGCCGTCCTATTAGTACACACAAAACCTGTCCTATTCACCCAGCAGGACAAGTCACTTCAGACCACTGAGCTATAGTCCGTCCTTTCTGTACTTCATGTCTCCTCATGAACTCTATTCCTATAGCGATTCAGCCGAAGATTTATCAGCTGTATTAAAGTTCATAAAATAAACAAGTAGGAATGAGCTGTCTCAGCCTCCTCTATCTCAATGGTGTGAAGTAACTTGTCCTGCTGTGTGATTAGGACAGGTTTTGTGTGTACTAATAGGATGGTGGCCATTTTGTTTCTGCTAATAATTGCTCCCTAAACTAAATTAGCCATTAAAACTAATTAAAGGTAATTGGGAATATATTTATAATAAAGTACTATTTAAGTATTTTCATTTTTCTAAATTTTTGGAAAACCCCTTTAACTCACAGCTCACAAAGAAGCCCACAAGCTATCTCAAACTACTATTCTAAATCAGCAATGATTTCCACAGTCAGCTCACATCTGCTCCTTGGTGACATTTTGCTGACCATTTTCTTGTGCTGAATTTCCTTGTGCTTTGTGGTAATGAATCAATTAAAAAAAATACATATTTACCTCATTCATATGCATGCGAAGAGGCCATCCCAGCCATCTTCATTGCAGTAAATGCACAAAATTTTGCGCAGGGTGACTTATGACGTCATGACTAGGGATGAGCGAACTCGTACTGTATAGTTCGGGTTCGTACCGAATTTTGGGGTGTCCGTGACACGGACCCGAACCCGGACATTTTCGTAAAAGTCCGGGTTCGGGTTCGGTGTTCGTCGCTTTCTTGGCGCTTTTTGAAAGGCTGCGAAACAGCCAATCAACAAGCGTCATACTACTTGCCCCAAGAGGCCATCACAGCCATGCCTACTATTGGCATGGCTGTGATTGGCCAGAGCACCATGTGACCCAGCCTCTATTTAAGCTGGAGTCACATAGCGCCGCCCGTCACTCTGCTCTGATTAGCGTAGGGAGAGGTTGCGGCTGCGACAGTAGGGCGAGATTAGGCTGATTAACTCCTCCAAAAGACTTGATTAATTGATTGATCTGCAGCTGTGGATCATTGAGCTGCTGATACTCAATTGCTCACTGTTTTTAGGCTGCCCAGACCGTTTGTCAGTCACTTTTTTCTGGGGTGATCGGCGGCCATTTTGTGTCTTGTGGTGCGCCAGCACAAGCTGCGACCAAGTGCATTTAACCCTCAATGGTGTGGTTGTTTTTTGGCTAAAGCCTACCTCAGGGTGAAGCTGTCACACCAAGTGCATTTAACCAGCAATAGTCTGTTAATTTTTTGGCCATATACTACATCAGGGGCAAGCTGCGCCTGTCACCAAGTGCATTTAACCCTCAATGGTGTGGTTGTTTTTTGGCTAAAGCCTACATCAGGGTGAAGCTGTCACACCAAGTGCATTTAACCAGCAATAGTCTGTTTATTTTTTGGCCATATACTACATCAGGGGCAAGCTGCGCCTGTCACCAAGTGCATTTAACCCTCAATAGTGTGGTTGGTCAAGCTGTCACACCAAGTGCATTTAACCAGCAATAGTTTGTTTATTTTTTGGCCATATACTACATCAGGGGCAAGCTGCGCCTGTCACCAAGTGCATTTAACCCTCAGTAGTGTGGTTGGTCAAGCTGTCACACCAAGTGCATTTAACCATCAATAGTGTGGTTATTTTTTGGCCATATCCCAGTCTAATTCTGTCAGTAAACGTATACCTAGAAAAGCAATGGAGGCAGCATGTCCGGTAAAAAAAACCTTTAATGGGCACAGCCAAGTGAACTTAACGTGCAGAAGTTGTGACGTTTCGGCCGCTTCACAGCCTTTATCAAACACACTGTGTAATTTAAAAGTACCTGTTTAAATATATTAAAACACACCCACTGCCAATGGAGTGGCCAATAACACAGGACAAGAGATGCTGATGTCATCAAGAATGCGCCCACAGGTGCTCCTACTAAGTGTCTCAATCCTATATGTTAGGTCCCTTATCCAACATACCTGCAGAGCACACATGTATCACGGCGTACCCAGGTTTCTGGTGCGCATGTCGGGAGAGAGGGAACAGCGTCACCGGCCTCTTCACTCCGAGCCAGCTGATCGCAGGCAGCTCCGCCCCATCATCTCGCGTCATCACAACACTCCCGGCATGCGCACCGTTGCCAGGGACGCCTGGGAGTCGAATCATCCCCGCCGCTTACCAGCGATCGCTCTACAGCATCACGTCCACAGCGCCAGCGGACAAACCCTGGATCAGGCGGCACGATCATAGTGACTCACCTGTCACTTGCGTCCTCTCGCGCAACGAGGGGACATCCGCACATGAGCAGGCAGCAACACCACGCCTCCAGCCGAAAGCCCGACCTTGGTGACGCCGTGGCTCCGCCCTCCCCATGTCCGTCCCCCCCGCATTGCCAGAGACGCAACTGAGGTCTAAACCCGCCCCTTGCTGTGACGCGCGGCAAGGGACGACCGCATTCATGTCAGGGGTAAAGGATAGACCCCAACCCTACATGCCATACCGTGCTCTGATCCGTGCGGACCAGGGAATAAGTGAAAAATGTGCATAAAACGGAATACAATTAAACAAACACTACACAGAGAACTAGTTACCATGGTCACCTTATACACTTGATACTGAGAATTCTATATTCATTCCGAACGGTTGCAGGGCTCTCAATTCAAAGATCCACTTAAGTTCCTTCTTACGCAGAATCCGATCCTTGTCCCCCCCACGTCTCAGAGGGCCGACAGAATCAATGATTCTAAAGCGTAGTTGGTTGACCGAGTGCCCACGCTCCACGAAGTGTTTCGCCACCGGCTTGTCTATCTGAGCCCTACGGATATTGCTCTTATGTGAGTTGATACGCTCCCTGGCCTCCATTGTGGTTTCCCCAATGTAAATAAGGCCACATGGGCACGTGATCATGTATATCACGTCCCGTGACCTGCATGTGTAGAAGTTTTTTATCTTATAGGGCTTGCCACTATAGGGATGGGCAAAGGTATCTCCCTTGAGCATGTTGCCACAGTTACAACAACCAAGGCAGGGAAAACATCCCAACCTCCTTGGTGCCAGATACCTCTGCCCATCCCCCTGTGGCTCACCAACCTCCGTCCTCACCAATTTGTCACGCAGGTTGGTCCCTCTCTTATATGCCATCATGGGGAAACCCACAAACTCCTCCACCATGGGTAACCCTTTTTGTAGGATGTGCCACTCTTTGCGAATAATCCGCGCTATGTCGCCACTCTTGGCTCCGTACGTAGAGACGAACGGAATCCGTTTAGCGTCCCTCTCCTTCACCTTCCCTTGGAGCGTGGACTCTCGGTCAACCTCCCCCACTTTCAGCGAGATCTTCTCCACTAGTCGTCGTGGATACCCCCTCTCAAGGAATTTCCTCCCCATCTCCTCCACCCTCCTCCCGAAACGCTCCTCCCCCGATACCACCCGTCTTACCCTCAACATCTGACTCCAGGGTAACGACTCTACCATCCGTCGGGGGTGGTTACTCCTGAAGTCTAACAGATTGTTCCTGTCCGTCGGTTTGTGGAAGATATCAGTTTCAATACCTCCCTCCTTAATATGTACCATCACGTCCAGAAATTGAAGGGAAACCGTCGACATTGTCATGGTGAACCCCAACCCGGGCACCATGTTATTGAGGAACTCACAAAAGAGCTGTAGTTCACCTTGGGAACCTCCCCACACCACAAAAATGTCGTCGATGTAGCGCCACCAGCACCGGGCTCTCCTGAACAAGTCAGCCTGATAAATGAGTCTGTCCTCCACCTCTGCCATAAACATGTTGGCGTACGTGGGCGCCACGTTCGAGCCCATGGCCACTCCACGCAATTGTTGGTAATAGGTGTTCCCAAAGCGGAAGTAATTCCGCCTTAGGACCACCTCCAAGAGATGGAGGACAAACCCACGGCCGCCCGGAGAGAGCCCGGTGCGGGCCAGGGCCACATCGACGACATTCAATCCGTATGTGTGTTCTATGGAGGTGTAAAGAGAGACTACATCGAAACTGACAAGAATGGGGTCAGTAAGTAGGCTCAGCTCTCTGAGCTTCAACAAGAAGTGGCTGGTGTCCCTGATGTAGGAGGGGGCGCTGGTGGCATGGACCCGCAACACCCTATCAAGAAATATAGCTATGTTGCTAAAGATTGAACCCCTGCCCGACACAATGGGCCGGCCCGGGGGATCAACCAAGCTTTTATGTATTTTGGGAAGCACATAGAACAGGGGAGTGACCGGGTGTTTAATCAGAAGGAACTCCCTGACTTCATTGTCGATGATACCCCCAACCAGGGCTTCACCGATAATTGTTTCCAAAATACGTTTGATGTCCCACTTGGGATCATTCTGAAGCTCAACATACACCTCCCGGTCACCCAGCTGTCTATGTACTTCCCGTTCATAGCTAGGTGTGTCCATCACCACCACCGCCCCTCCCTTATCAGCAGATTTAATCGTTAGAGATTTATCCTCTGTCAGTTGTTTAAGTGCCTCTTTTTCCCCCCTCGTCAGGTTCGATGTAGTCCTCCCCTCCCCCCTCGTCAGGTTCGACTCCCAGGCGTCCCTGGCAACGGTGCGCATGACGGGAGTGTTGTTATGACGCGAGATGATGGGGCGGAGCTGCCTGCGATCAGCTGGCTCGGAGTGAAGAGGCCGGTGACGCTGTTCCCTCTCTCCCGACATGCGCACCAGAAACCTGGGTACGCCGTGATACATGTGTGCTCTGCAGGTATGTTGGATAAGGGACCTAACATATAGGATTGAGACACTTAGTAGGAGCACCTGTGGGCGCATTCTTGATGACATCAGCATCTCTTGTCCTGTGTTATTGGCCACTCCATTGGCAGTGGGTGTGTTTTAATATATTTAAACAGGTACTTTTAAATTACACAGTGTGTTTGATAAAGGCTGTGAAGCGGCCGAAACGTCACAACTTCTGCACGTTAAGTTCACTTGGCTGTGCCCATTAAAGGGTTTTTTTTACCGGACATGCTGCCTCCATTGCTTTTCTTGGACTCATTATGAGGGAGCCCCGACGAATCTTGGACTCCAGGTGGGCTGCTGCATTTCGGTTGACCTCAAGATCTGGTGAGTGCGATTCCAACACTTCTATTTATATCAGTAAACGTATACCTGTCACCCAGCGCCTAAATACTAGGCCTCAAGTTTATATCCAGCTAAATCTGTCGTTACTGCTGTACTGTTGTGGCTGGGCTAGTTATTTAGTGTCCGTCAAAGCACAGTTTTTGTTCTGGGTTGAAATACAATTCCCAATTTAGCAATTTCCTAATTTAGTGGTTTCTGCTGTATCAGGCCTACTTTAAATACATCCCTAAAAGGGTATATCAGAATCAAGGTGCTGATAGGGTCATTCTGAATAACTTCACACACACGCTACTGTGCATATCCCAGTCTAATTCTGTCAGTAAACCTATACCTGTCACCCAGCGCCTAAATACTAGGCCTCAAATTTATATCCTGCTAAATCTGTCGTTACTGCTGTACTGTTGTGGCTGGGCTAGTTATTTAGTGTCCGTCAAAGCACAGTTTTTGTTCTGGGTTGAAATACAATTCCCAATTTAGCAATTTCCTAATTTAGTGGTTTCTGCTGTATCAGAGCTATTTGAAATCTATCCCTAAAAGGGTATATAATATTCAAGGTGCACATAGGGTCATTCTGAATAACTTCACACACACGCTACAGTGCATTTCCAAGTCTAATTCTGTCAGTAAACGTATACCTGTCACCCAGCGCCTAAATACTAGGCCTCAAATTTATATCCTGCTAAATCTGTCGTTACTGCTGTACTGTTGTGGCTGGGTTAGTTATTTAATGTCCGTCAAAGCACAGTTTTTGTTCTGGGTTGAAATACAATTCCCAATTTAGCAATTTCCTAATTTAGTGGTTTCTGCTGTATCAGAGCTATTTGAAATCTATCCCTAAAAGGGTATATAATATTCAAGGTGCACATAGGGTCATTCTGAATAACTTCACACACACGCTACTGTGCATTTCCAAGTCTAATTCTGTCAGTAAACCTAAACCTGTCACTCAGCGCCTAAATAATAGGCTTCAAATTTATAGTCAGCTAAATCTGTGGTTACTGCTGTGCCTGTATTAGTGTAATACGGTACCTAAATAGATAGCCAGATAGTGTTAGTTGTCTTTCAAAAAAGGCCTGAATTTGAATTCAATACATTGGGTCAAATAATATTTTTGTTGTTGTGGTGAACGATAACAATGAGGAAAACATCTAGTAAAGGACGCGGACGCGGACATGGTCGTGGTGGTGTTAGTGGACCCTCTGGTGCTGGGAGAGGACGTGGCCGTTCTGCCACAGCCACACGTCCTAGTGTACCAACTACCTCAGGTCCCAGTAGCCGCCATAATTTACAGCGATATTTGGTGGGGCCCAATGCCGTTCTAAGGATGGTAAGGCCTGAGCAGGTACAGGCATTAGTCAATTGGGTGGCCGACAGTGGATCCAGCACGTTCACCTTATCTCCCACCCAGTCTTCTGTAGAAAGCGCACAGATGGCGCCTGAAAACCAACCCCATCAGTCTGTCACATCACCCCCATGCATACCAGGGAAACTGTCTGAGCCTCAAGTTATGCAGCAGTCTCTTATGCTGTTTGAAGACTCCGCTGGCAGGGTTTCCCAAGGGCATCCACCCAGCCCTTCCCCAGCGGTGGAAGACATAGAATGCACTGACGCACAACCACTTTCACCTTGGAGGTGCTGGCCTGCCGGCGGCCAGCATTTTGTCTGAACGTGTATTCAGCACAGCAGGGGGCGTCATTATAGACGCAGGCGCCTGTCTACAGCCAATGTGGACAAGCTGACGTTCATAAAAATGAACCAGGCATGGATCCCACAGGACCTGTCCATCCCTTGTGCAGATTAGACATTAACTACCTCCCCTTAACCATATATTATTGTACTCCAGGGCACTTCCTCATTCAATCCTATTTTTATTTTCATTGTCCCATTATATTGCGAGGCTACCCAAAGTCGAATGAACCTCTCCTCTGTCTGGGTGCCGGGGCCTAAATATATGCCAATGGACTGTTCCAATGTTGGGTGACAAGAAGCCTGATTCTCTGCTATGACATGCAGACTGATTCTCTGCTGACATGAAGCCAGATCCTCTGTTACGGGACCTCTCTCCTCTGCCTGGGTGCTGGGCCTAAATATATGCCAATGGACTGTTGCAGTGGTAGCTGACGTGAAGCCTGATTCTCTGCTATGACATGCAGACTGATTCTCTGCTGACATGAAGCCAGATCCTCTGTCACGGGACCTCTCTCCTCTGCCTGGGTGCTGGGCCTAAATATATTCCAATGGACTGTTGCAGTGGTGGCTGACGTGAAGCCTGATTCTCTGCTATTACATGCAGACTGATTCTCTGCTGACATGAAGCCAGATTCTCTGTTACGGGACCTCTCTCCTCTGCCTGGGTGCTGGGCCTAAATATCTGACAATGGACTGTTGCAGTGGTGGCTGACGTGAAGCCTGATTCTCTGCTATGACATGCAGACTAATTCTCTGCTGACATGAAGACAGATTCTCTGTTACGGGACCTCTCTCCTCTGCCTGGGTGCCTGGGCCTAAATATATGACAATGGACTGTTACAGTGGTGGCTGACGTGAAGCCTGATTCTCTGCTATGACATGCAGACTGATTCTCTGCTGACATGAAGCCAGAATCTCTGTTACGGGACCTCTCTCCTCTGCCTGGGTGCCTGGGCCTAAATATCTGACAATGGACTGTTCCAGTGTTGGGTGACGTGAAGCCTGATTCTCTGCTATGACATGCAAACTGATTCTCTGCTGACATGAAGCCAGATTGTCTGTTACAGGACCTCTCTCCTCTGCCTGGGTGCTGGGCCTAAATATATGACAATGGACTGTTGCAGTGGTGGCTGACGTGAAGCCTGATTCTCTGCTATGACATGAAGACTGATTCTCTGCTGACAAGAAGCCAGATTCTCTGTTAAGGGACCTCTCTCCTCTGCCTGGGTGCCTGGGACTAAATATCTGACAATGGACTGTTACAGTGGTGGGTGACGTGAAGCCAGATTCTCTGCTATGGGACCTCTCTCCAATTGATATTGGTTAATTTTTATTTATTTTATTTTTATTTTTATTCATTTCCCTATCCACATTTGTTTGCAGGGGATTTACCTACATGTTGCTGCCTTTTGCAGCTCTCTAGCTCTTTCCTGGGCTTTTTTACAGCCTTTTTAGTGCCGAAATCGCTAGTCAGACCACACATGGAGTACTGTGTACAGTTCTGGGCTCCTGTAAACAAGGCAGACATAGCAGAGCTGGAGAAGGTCCAGAGGAGGGCATCTAAAGTAATAACTGGAATGGGGCAACTACAGTACCCTGAAAGATTATCAAAATTAGGGTTATTCACTTTAGAAAAAAGACGACTGAGGGGAGATCTAATTAATATGTATAAATATATCAGGGGTCAGTACAGAGATCTATCCCATCAGCTATTTATCCCCAGGACTGTGACTGTGACGAGGGGACATCCTCTGCGTCTGGAGGAAAGAAGGTTTGTACACAAACATAGAAAAGGATTCTTTACGGTAAGAGCAGTGAGACTCTGGAACTCTCTGCCTGAGGAGGTGGTGATGGTGAGTACAATAAAGGAATTCAAGAGGGGCCTGGATGTATTTCTGGAGTGTAATAATATTACAGGCTATAGCTACTAGAGAGGGGTCGTTGATCCAGGGAGTTATTCTGATTGCCTGATTGGAGTCGGGAAGGAATTTTATATTCCCCTAAAGTGGAGAAAATTGGCTTCTACCTCACAGGGTTTTTTTTTTTTGTTTTTTTTGCCTTCCTCTGGATCAACTTGCAGGATAACAGGCCGAACTGGATGGACAAATGTCTTTTTTCGGCCTTATGTACTATGTTACTATGAAAAGTTCGGGTCCCCATTGACTTCAATGGGGTTCGGGACGAAGTTCGGATCGGATCCCAAACCCGAACATTTCCGGGAAGTTTGGCCGAACTTCTCGAACCCGAACATCCAGGTGTTCGCTCAACTCTAGTCATGACACCACTGTGCGAGATTTTTCACGGTGTCTTAAATCAAGATGAATATAGAAAAATCCAGCTCAAGAAATGGTGGAAAAAAATCGTAGCTTTATTCCGGCATAAAATCTTCGAAAGAAACAGGAATGTTCAGTGTTTTACCGAACATTCCTGTTTCTGTCGAAGATTTTATGCCGCAATGAAGCTACAAATTTTTTCCACCATTTCTTGAGCTGGATTTTCCTATATTTTCGAATTTACCATTGCGAATCCGGGTGTGTCATCCGTGCTCGACTGGTGAAGGGGAAGGTGAGAGCTGCTGTGTGCTTAATGTGATTCCTTAAATCAAGATGGCTACGATGGCCTCTACGCGATCGTATGGATAAAGTAATTTTTTTTCTTTTCTTATTTTTACCATAATTAGCCCCTGAAATTCTTAAAATTTTGCCTCGGATTCCACAATCAGTAATTAACGTAGCATCTGAGGGTTCAATGATTGAAGGGCACTTTATGAAGCAGTAATTCATCACAAATCAAACTTCTTTGTAAAATTTAGCAAAGCAGCAGAATACAATTTTTCATAACTTCGCTCATCTCAGCTAAAGGTTTAAACATGGATTTTAAGTAATATCTGTTTCTGTGTGATAAAATGGCTACCATACCACTACTGCCAGATGTACTGATGAGATGCTGCTTTGTCGCCTGGTTTTCCTGTCAGAGCAGGGCTTTGTCATTAGACAATGGGTCATTGGTTGTTGAACTCTAGCAGGGATACACAGGCTGGACAAAACAGAAACGCTATTGAAAGGATAAGGCACTAGTTTGGTGATTATAATAACTCTCAAGGCACAATTATTGGCAGTTACAGTGGACAGGAATTTTTTTCTTGGTTACTTAATTGAGGAAAATACACTTGCCGGGTATAGTCCCGGTGCAGAAGTGTGGCACCACACCATGACAGTACCTGGCAGTTATCTTTGATTGTGTTGCAGGGAATGGTTTATTTAACCCCCAGCAGGCCAGTCACTTGCTGAGGTAGCAACTTTCTACTCAACAATTTAAAGGTCTCCATAGTACTAACTCTCATTGCCTATCCCAGACCTGTGCTACCCAGTCAGCACCTCCTTCAATGCTCCTGCAACAGCACAGAAGTCCCTCACTAGGCCCTCTCAATGGCAGCTTGTGCTCTGCCCAGCTCTCACAGCAGCTTCCACTCTTCTAGTTTCTCGAATCCCTTGTCTCTTCCTCTGACTTATCTCCTAACTCAGCTCTGCAATCCTTCTAGCTCGGCTCTACACAGGATGCACTCTCAGTTTGACTGTCACGTACCTACTGCTTTCTAACGCACATCTCTGACAGCCCAATATAAATAAGCACCCCCCTACTCCACAACAGCCTAAAGCATCCGCATGATCAAAACGTTGACCTCCGACCCTCATAGCTGCTATCACAGTGGCCCAAACAGTATTTCAGAAATAATTTTGCATAACAAAACAGTCATCATCGTCTTTGCAGCCTATGTACATGCACAGCAATTTAAAGGCACAGGAACAATACAACATACATTATAGCATGTAGCGCAGAAGATGAAATTTAGAAAATTAGAAAGGTACATGATGTAAACTGCAGTGAAAGTAACCTCCAAACAGTGACCGTATTTGTGATTTATAACCTCCCTTCTGATCCTTAACTGTGTCATGTGACCAACTCTCTGATCTCCAACTGACACAGGACAGGAAGTTACTGGCTTACTGTCCACACCTAAGATGCTGTGTTATTTGGAGAGTCAGAGTGTTGGTCACGTGACATAGCTGAGGATCAGAAGTGAGTTTATAACTCAGAAATACAGTCATTGGAAAGAAGATTAGCGTCACTCCAGTTTACATCATCATGTACCTTTCTAATTTGTGGGAGTGCTTATTTAAGTAACATATGCCCATGGCATACCCTACACAGCCTCAAGCTAAACAGAATGTGTAAAATGTTTATATTTCCTATTTTAGAGAATTATATATTAATTATTATGTGTATATTCTGTTTAATGCTCAATATTCAGTTTAAGGGCTTCTAATGTATTTTCTTATTTTAGTATCCTAATTTATAAACATTAATAAAGCAGATTTTTATTAAATTGACATTGATCACATTTTCTTGTTGGGAGCTTTCTCCGCTCTCTATTATGTTATGCCCTTGTTTCTAGTATTGCCTCCTTACAGCAATACATCATATATCAAACTTGCTGCCCCCGTAGTCATTGGGATTGTTGAGTCTGCACAGCATGGTGCCTAGCCTAGCATCCTCAATCCACACTGTATTTATAAGGCCTGTGTTGGCATAACAAGTATCCAGGAAACAATACCTCTTACATAGCAATGTGTTTTCTTTTTTCTTTTTCCTTTATAGTATTATCATGGGTTATCGTTTAGGCACATTTTGTTATAAAATAGCTGATTAGAGTTTGTGACCAGAAGGACAAATCAAGGTTATTCACATAGTGACAAGTTTTTGTTTATTTTAAGGTGAATTGCTCTTCAAGCTTGAGATACCAGGTCCCAGCACTCATACCTAGGCTGATTGGAAAGAATATAGTCTCCAAAAGAACCATTAGTGTGCCAAAATGTATTACGTTTGACAGAAAACAAATTGAGAAATGGAGTGTGGTTTGTAAGAGGCACTCATGTGTTGTGAATGGCAAAAGAGCGTATTGCACATGAACCTGCTCTTGACTGGGAACAAGAACAAACTTAGAAAATATGGTTGGAATGATAAATTAAGGTTTTATGTCAGGTAGACTGGAAAGAAGTTCACCAAACTTTCCATCACAAATTTCTTAACGTTCTCCAACATTTTAACATTTGTGATCTAATATTTGTGTGCAATACCACAAAGGACATGTTTCAGGTGTCTTGATTTGTGGACAACATCATGAAGTCAGTATCTGATAGATCCAAATAACATTACTATAAAATGTAAATTATTTAATAATCTGATTTTCTTTTGCCAATGAAAATGGCAGATAAATACCTAGGATAAATGCCAGGATAAATGCCATTTCAAGGCTTCAAGCAGGATGTTTTCAGACGAAGTGCCTACTGAGCTTAGAGTGTCACATAGTGTCATCAGCAAGTTGCAACAGAGATACAAAAAGAATGGAAGAGTCACAGAAAGGCTTAGAAGAACAATGTGAACAATGCACTGTGTAACCGTGGAATGCCGCACAACTCCAGGCACATTTAAGGGAGGTGAGAGGCACCCAAGTATCATGTCAGACCATTCAAAACTGTTTACATCATCGTGGTCTGCCTGCTAGATGACCTGCAAAGGTACCTACCCACACAACCAGACACAGGCGTCATTTTCTTGTATGGACCAGGGAGCAGCTATGCTGGACAACGGACCAGTGGGCCTTAGTGTTGCTCACTGATGAACATCGATTCATGCTGAGCAGAAATTATGTTGGAGATGTCAAGGAGAGCGTTATGCATCAGCCACTGTTGTAACCAGACGAGCCTTTGGTGGTAGTGGTGGTGGTGTTACAGTGTGGGCAGGTGTGTCTAGCCAATACAGAACTGCCATACACTTTGTGAATAGTAATGTGACAAGCCCATACTACTTGAATAACATCATTAATCCAGTCATTTTGCCTCAGCATGAACTACACAGGCCTAATTTCATCTTCATCGATGAAAATATGCCAGCTCATTGAGGACGCATCATTAGGGAACAGCTGCTTGACTTTCTCCAGACCTGAATCCCATTGAAACTTGTGGGATCAGCTGAGTCACCATGTAGAGGCACTGTTGTTGGCTTTTGTTTTAATAAATTGTTTGAGACGAATAAACCACCATTGCATGCTTCTACTTAAATGTCCTACTTTCATGATATAATATCACTGTAGTGGGAACTTTTTACATTTTCCATAAATTTGACTACAAAGCCAAATATCGCTAACTTTTTGTGAGCAGTGTATATGACCCACTGAAGTACAGAAATAATGCCTAGAGATGAACAAATCAACTATGTTACTAGCCAAAGATAGTGAAGATGGCATGAATATCCTTGTTCATTTTTAGAGTGACAATTTATTAAAAAATTAATTATTATTTTTGCATTACAACATGGTTATAATGGAAAATAATAGCATTCTTTAATATAGGATACTAAGTAAAATTACCATTGAGGGTTAAAAACGAATTTAAAAAAACTACTCACCTCATCCACTTGATCGTGCAGTCGTTATTGTCTTCTTTCTTCTTCTTGCAGGACCTGCAACAGGACCTGTGCTGACGTCATCGTGCTCAACATGTGGTGAGCACAGTGACGTCAGCGCAGGTTCTGCTGAATGAAGATAGAAGGTTCTTCTAACTTCATTATTATTTTTTAACCCTCAATGGTCATTTTACTTAGAATTCTGTATTAAAGAATTCCATTATTTTCCATTATAACCATGTTATAATGGAAAATAATAAAGTAAATAGACTTTAATGGTGTTCCGGGGCTCATCCCTATTTATTCACATCATCTCCTTAGCACCCATCCGTGAAAATCGCATTGCATCTGCACTTGCTTGCGGATGCAATGCGATTTTCACGCAGCCCCATTCACTTCTATGGGGTCTGAGTCGCGTGAAAAACGCAGAATATAGAACATGCTGCGATTTTCACACAACGCCCAAGTAATGCGTGAAAAACATCACTCATGTACACAGCCCCATTGAAATGAATGGGTCAGGAATCAGTGCGGGTGCAATGCGTTTACGTCACGCATTGCACCCGCGCGGAAAACTCGCCCGTGTGAAAGGGACCTAAGAGACTATGGAGAAAAATATATATGAGTCCTAGGATATCTCCTATTCTTTAGTTTCGGGAAGAATGGCTTCAGACCCAAAACAAATCAGTCAACTGATTAAGTCAAATCAAACACAAATTGAATTTTGAGCAAGTTGCCGATCCCTACTGATGATAAAAGTAGAATTCAAGTCCAAAAATTGCCAGATATTCTTTGTGTACACATACAATACAAGACAGCTTATTCTGAAGAGTCACTTGCAACAACAGGTACACTTTAACTCTAAAGACTACTTTAGACTGCCTGATGTTTGGGCAGATTATTGCTAATGAGCATTCGTACAAATGTGAAACGCTCATTCATCGGATAACAGAATCGTTGGTGCGGACATCTAAATCATCATTTGTAGGCAGCAAATTGCGATGTCTAAACAGCATTCTGCTGCCGGCTCACAACTATTCTGTATGTGGTCGAGCGATGGCATTAGTGATTGCTTACCCTTATACTGTAGAGGAGATCTACATGCAGCGGTTTCCTTCACTGACAAGCAGGCAATTGTTGGGAAGGAATACTTCCTTTCCGACAATCGCCTGCTCTGTTCAGGAGTGTAAAGGAGCCTTAAGGCTTTATTAACCTTACAGATTGTCTGAGCAGAAATCCAGGTCAAATCCACAAATAAAGCCGCATCATATTCTTGTGGATTTGACTTCAGGTTTCACATTTTGATATATGTAACATGACCAAAATCAAACCAACTATCTAGAATTAAAGTAGATTTTTATTTGGGAGTCTTCATAAAGTGTTTTAATACATTTTGGAAGTCAGTTCCGAAGAGCAGATCTTGAGGACCGTAAGAGTTTAATTACATCCAATGGAACTGTAGTCAAATGTATACATATACTGCATGCTGTAGACTCCATGACCCGCCTAATAAAAATCGTTCCATCGATTTAAAACAAATATCCATTTATGTATTTTGCAATTGAACAGATTGTATTCACCAGAAATCTATAGTGTACTGCATTTTCAAATCCAAAGGTGATGCATACGGTCAGGAAGTGCAACCAGAACCAAATCCCACTTCCCGGTGCTGCATAGCCAAAGATAAGTCTGCTCATCCTTTGTCTGTAAGGAAGAGAATATCTGCATTGCATCAAGTATGATTTGTAGTATAAAATCTGAAGAATCCAGAAACCTGCATAAGTATATGTTACAGGACTGTTTATGTAACATTTTGAAGCCGTGTAGTCTGTTCTTAGGGTAGCAATATTAAATTGTCGCATAGTAGTTGCTGATGTGCCAGGTTGCCTCTGTTAGATTTCCCAGTAGTTCTGATACCAGCCACGTGACGCTCACCCCTGTCCTTTTAATCTTGAGCTCTGAAACTTTAACACAGAATAACAAGGAGGTGAAAATGTGTTTAAACTCAGAACATATGGCAAGTCATTAAAAATGTATCCGCGACTCTCCAGTGACTGCTTACCCCTTCACTTTGCATAGCATTAGTCAAATAGGTTAACCATTGTCTTTTTATAATAACCAACACAGCGTAAACTTGTGATATATGACGTGAAAGGGTTTTTCTTTTACTCACACATTAATCTTTTCATATATTGTGCTGGTAATGTTTTTTACTGGTATTACACACTGTTTGTAGTAACTCATAGAAGCCATTCACATATTTCATTTCAGTAACAGATAGAATGATTAATGTTGCATTGAAGATGTGTCCTCTAAAAGTATTAGATCTTTGTTCTATCAAGGGTTTATGTCCATATGTTCTATTTGGGCATATTTTTTTTATTTTAGTCGGTTTATGTAACGCTTACATATTCCACAGCACCGTTGTCACTGACTGTCTCTCCACTGGGACTCCCGATCTAAATTCCAAATTACCTCTCTGTATGTTCTTCTAGAGTAGGAGGAAACTCACGCATAAACTCCATGCAGATGTTGCCCTTGGTCAGATCTGAACTCAGGACCCCAGTGCAGAGCAAACAGCAGGCTGGCCTCCATTTGTTCTGCACTGAGCCACCATGCTGCTTATAGACTTTACAGACATTATCATCACTCACAGTCCCCAGTTGGGATCTTTGGGGTGTGGGAGGAAACCCATGCAAACATGGGGAGAACATACAAGCTCCATGCAGATGCTTTTTGATTAAAATGTATACTAATGCCTCGCGTATAGCATGCAACATAGGGGCCTGCAGACTATTTATGATGCTGAGAAGTGATGTTAATTATGCTGAGAAGCAGTTATTAGATCGAAGCATAGCATGAGGATGTGTGATCCAGGTTCATTCTTTATTTTGGAAACTCCATGCAGATGTTGTCCTTGGTTGGATTTTAATTTAGGACTCTAATCCTGCAAGGCATCAGCTCTAACCTCTGAGTTACCATGCCGGTGAATGGCCAGTCATTTAACCCCCTAGGGACACATGATGTACCGGTACGGCATGTTTCCCGAGTCCTTAAGGACCCATGACGTACCGGTACGTCATGAGTTTAAAACGTGATTGCGACGCTGCGGGGGTTAATCGGAACAGGATGCCTGCTGAAATCATTCAGTGGGCATCCTGTCACATGACCTCCCCCGTATCGGTGATCGCAGCAAACCGCAGGTCAATTCAGACCTGCGGTTTGCAGCGCTTTCTGCAGTTTTTGGGACCGCGGGGATCAGAAACGTTAAAATGCCCAAAATAAAGATTTTTTTCATCCCCCCTGCACCTGAATGATTTTATGCCGGCGGGTGGTGCAGGGGGGGTTGCAGGCGGTGCGGGCGGTGCGGGAGGCGGGCGGTGCGGCAGGCAGGATCGCGATCCCCCGCCCGCCTCCTCTTGAATATTTATTGGTGTCCAGTGGGTATACCAGAGTGTCAGCACATTGCTGACACTCTGGTATAAACAGCTGACATCTGTGCTGTGATGTCAGCCGTTTAAACCTTTCCATACCGCGGTCCGTACGGACCTCTGTATGGAAAGGGTTAACAGTCAAGGAGCTCCCCCCTCTCCCATCAGGGGGCTGCTGTGCCTTTGCAGCCCCCAGACAGGATGGGGTCATAGAGGGAGGGAGCCCCCCTCCTTCTCCTTCCCCGTCTGCTCAGTTGTGGCAGACGGGGAAGGTTCCCATGGCAACAGGATGCCTTCTCAGGCATCCTGCTGTCCATGGTGCTGAACAGATCTGTGCTAAAGGCATAGATCTGTTCAGACAAAGTGTAAGTAAAATACAGTACAATACACTATATAGTGTACTGTACTGTACTGTATTATACAGACATCAGACCCACTGGATCTTCAAGAACCAAGTGGGTCTGAGTCAAAAAAAAGTAAAAAAAAGTGGAGATAATAAAAAACACAGTTATCACTGAATAAAAATTAAAGAAATAAAATAGACTACACATATTAGGTATCGCCGCATCCGTAACGACCTGAGCTATAAAACGGTCATGTTACTTTCCCCGCACGGTAAACGCCATAAAAAAATTAAAAAAAACTATGAGGAAATTGAAATTTTGCCCACCTTACTTCCCAAAAAAGATAATAAAAGTGATCAAAAAAGTTGCATGTACGCAAAAATAGTACCAATCAAACCGACATCTCATCCCACAAAAATCATACCCTACCCAAGGTAATCACCCAAAAACTGAAAAAACTAAGGCTCTTAGACTATGGAAATACAAAAACATGATTTTTTTTTGTTTCAAAAATGAAATCATTGTGTAAAACTTACATAAATAAATAAAAAGTATACATATTAGGTATCGCCGCGTCCGTATTGATCGGCTCTATAAAAATATCACATGACCTAACCCCTCAAGTGAACACCGTAAAAAAAGTAAAAATAACAACGGTGTTTTTTAAAAAAGCTATTTTTTGTCATCAATCAAACCGTCATCTCATCCCACAAAAAATGAGACCCTACCTAAGATAATCGCTCAAAAACTGAAAAAACTATGGCTCTCAGACTATGGAGACACTAAAACATGATTTTTTTTGTTTAAAAAATGAAATCATTGTGTAAAACTTACATAAATAAAAAAATTGCATATATATTAGGTATCGCCGCTTCCGTGACAACCTGCTCTATAAAAATACCACATGATCTAACCTGTCAGATGAATGTTGTATATAACAAAAAAATGGTGCCAAAAAAGCTATTTCTTGTTACCTTGCCTCACAAAAAGTGTAATATAGAGCAACCAAAAATCATATGTACCCTAAACTATCCTGTAGTTTCTAAAATGAGGTCACTTTTTTGGAGTTTCTACTCTAGGGGTGCATCAGGGGGGCTTCAAATGGGACATGGTGTCCAAAATAACTGTCTAACAAAATCTGCCTTCCAAAAACTGTATGGCATTTCTTTCCTTCTGCGCCCTGCCGTGTGCCCATAAAGCAGTTTATGACCACATATGGGGTGTTTCTGTAAACTATAGAATCAGGGCCATAAATAATGAGTTTTTTTGGGCTGTTAACCCTTGCTTTGTAACTGGAAAAAAAGATATGAAATGGAAATTTTGAAATTGTATCTCTATTTTCCATTAAATCTTGTGCAACACCTAAAGGGTTAACAAAGTTTGTGAAATCTGTTTTGAAAACCTTGAGGGGTGTAGTTTCTTAGATGGGGTCACTTTTAGAGAGTTTCTACTCTAGGGGTGCATCAGGGGGGCTTCAAATGTGTCAAAAAAAACAGTCCAGCTAAATCTGCCTTCCAAAAACCATACGGCGCACCTTTCCTTCTACGCCCTACTGTGTGCCCGTACAGTAGTTTACGGCCACATATGGGGTGTTTCTCCAAACTACAGAATCAGGGCAATAAATATAGCATTTTGTTTGGCTGTTAACACTTGCTTTGTTACGGAAAAAAATAGATTAAAATGGAAAATTTGCCAAATAATAGAAATTCTCAAATTTCATCTCCATTTGCCAATAACTCTTGTGCAACACCTAAAGGGTAAACAAAGTTAGCAAAATCAGTTTTGAATACCTTGAGGGGTGTAGTTTCTTAGATGGGGTCACTTTTATGGAGTTTGTACTCTAGAGGTGCATCAGGGGGCTTCAAATTGGACATGGTGTAAATAAACCAGTCCAGCAAAATCTGCCTTCCAAAAACCATACGGCGCACCTTTCCCTCTACGCCCTACTGTGTGCCAGTACAGTAGTTTACGGCCACATATGGGGTGTTTCTGCAAACTACATAATCGAGGCAATAAATATAGCATTTTGTTTGGCTGTTAACCCTTGCTTTGTTACTGGAAATATTTTATTAAAATGGAAAATTTGCCCAAAAATTTAAATTCGGAAATGTTATCAGCATTTGCCATTAACTCTTGTGGAACACCTAAAGGGTTAACGACGTTTGTAAAATCAGTTTTGAATACCTTGATGGGTGTAGTTTCTAGAATGGGGTCATTTTTGGGTGGTTTTTATTATGTAAGCCTCACAAAGTGACTTCAGACCTGAACTGGTCCCTAAAAAGTGGTTTTTTGAAAATTCCTGAAAAATTTTAAGATTTTCTTCTAAACTTCTAAGCCTTATAACATCCCCCAAAAATAAAATATAATTCCCAAATTGATCCAAACATGAAGTAGACATATGGGGAATGTAAAGTAATAACTATTTTTGTAGGTATTACTATGTATTATAGAAGTAGAGAAATTGAAACTTGGAAATTTGCAATTTTTGCAAATTTTTTGTAAATTTGGTATTTTTTATAAATAAAAATGAATTGTTTTTTACTTCATTTTATCAGTGTCATGAAGTACAATATGTTACGAAAAAACATTCTCAGAATGACCTGGATAAGTCAAAGCATTTTAAAGTCATCAGCACTTAAAGTGACATTGGTCAGATTTGCAAAAAATGGCCAAGTCCTTAAGGTGAAATAGGGCTGAGTCCTTAAGGGGTTAAATGGCTGCCATGTAATACTACATTTCTATTTCAGCAAAATCTGAAGTGTGCCTGGGATGCTTAAATAGGTTGTCTCTATACAAGATTGTTTATTACAAACTATGATAGAAACTGTCTTAAGCTGAATCTTTTAACTTTATACTTTTGTGACCATCATTCTCCTTCAGTAAGACTAGATTCACACTACTTTTTATCTTATTGAAGTATCTTGTTTTATTATCATTAGAGGTGAGCGAGTTGATTCTAAACAAATTGGATTCAACTAATTTTGTAAAAATTTTAGGTGAATTTAAATCTGAATTTTGGGTGATTCAGTTTAGAGAGAGAAATGAATAAAAAAAAATTTAAGTGAAAAATGAGAGTCCTGGGAGATTTCACTTCAGGTAGAATTATTTGGCAGCAAATACACTGAGGGGTCCAGTGGAATTGATAAAATATCAGCTTTATTGAAGTATTTACATTAAAAATTGCAGTCATGCTGAGTTACAATCGCACAACGGTCTACGATTAGGACTAGTGTTGAGCAAATTGAACCTGACAAAGTGGAATTCGATCCAAATTTCAGGATAAATCAGATTCGCTGTGAAGCCGAATTTCCTTGTGCTTCGTGGTAGCAAATTGATTTTACCTGAAATAGTTGAAAAAAAAAAAAAATCACACTTACTTCCTCCATTTGCTCGTAACGGGCCGGCTGCCACTGTCTTGTTTAAAGGTCTCGCAACAAAATCCTGTGCACTGTGATGTATGACATCACCCCACCGACCGGTGTAATGACATTATCTCGAGCCGCACAGGATTTCATGCCAGATCTTCAATCAAGATGACGGCGGGCTGCCAGTCGTGAGCAAATAGAGGAGGTAAGTATGATTTCATTTATTCTTCTGTTAATTTTACACTGTGATTTTTACTATCAGATACCGCTATTAGCTTTGAATTGGAAATACAACCCTGTTATAAATGCCTGTTGCTATTCTGCTCATGTCTAATTATGACGGCTGTATGGTTGTAACATGTCAAGACTGCTTCAATGATGCTTTATCAAGTCGGCTGGATCCGTGCCTGTAATTGCTGCTGCTGTTTTGGGCTTGGACTCGCCAAGGATCCGTGATGGGACTTACTGATTTTCTACACGTTTGGGTGCTGGACTTTTCCTGTTTTCATTTAAAAGAATCAATTCAGACCAAATTGATCGATTGATTCTGCCGGATTGAACCCAAATCAAATTTTTGATCAATTTGCTCATCTGTAATTATCATGTAAAATAAATGAGCATCAAACAAAATAGTGCAAGGGAAGGCATCCAGATGCCATAGAGTTTCATTATGCAAAAATAAAATGGATCCATCAGGTTCCTAGGAAAAAATTAGACAGTCTCCAATCTGTCTGCCCTGCTAAAAAAGGCCTTTTCAGAAACGTGTCAAATAGAGACTAACACTTAACCATTACAGAAGCACCGTTGAAAACCTAAGGACTGGTTAACAGATCCAATTAAACAAAAAATATATATATAATTGACATTGGACAGTGATAGTCAAATGTAATCAGGCCCTAATGCCACTATTCTTGTCTTGGGAATAAAACCCTGTTATAAATGCCTGTTGTTATTCTGCATATGTAGATTACCAGATCCTCTGACACGACCCTTCCTACCCAGTGTCAATGAATAATGGATGGTATTAGTGGCATCTGTTCCTATTCTCCATATGTTGTTTAACAAGCACTTTTATATGACCTCTTGTATTTTTAGCAAAATGCTTGACGTTTGATTTTTTTAAACATTTTTATTTTATAGGGAAATGCACTATTTCAAACGGCTTATGGTGAATTCTTTGATCCGTCAATGAGCAGTTACTAATTTGTTTTTGCTGCTTTACAGCAACATGGATAACAGCTTTTTGTGTTTAAAGTGGGGTCATTGATTGTCATCACTAATGGCCGTATCTATCCACCTGTGCTGTTAATTGTCAATTTTTCCAGCATTTCAGTTGACTGGCAACACCCAAAGCTATTTGCTTGTAAAGTAGCCTGTGTGGTAATGTAAGCAGGCCGGCTTCTATCTAATACACTGTGTGATCAAAATCTGACCTAATGCTTTTTAACTGCTTGCCTTTAGAAGCCATTTTTCCTGATTCAGTGCTGACAATTTAAAGGGGTATTCCGTACTAAAAGGTATCCCCTATCCACTGAACAGGATAGGGAAATAGGGAGATCCCGACATCGGGGGTCCAGTACGATTCCCTGTGGGATTTCCGTAGATAGCCAAGTATAGTGTTTGACTATTTCTGCAGGTCCCTAAAAGAATGAATGGAGCATCAGGGCAAATGCTTGGGGTCCCAGCAGTTGGACTAGTAATAAGAATACCCTCTCATATTAGTACTAACAACCAGCATTTCATTTATAGAATTTTATTCCGAAAGTAGAGTGATTATAAATCTTATGTTTCATGTACTGGAACTTTAGCCCTGCTCTTAAAGGCTATTGACACCATTGAAAGTAAAATTTTATTACTGCATTCTACGTATTTTGGTCTAAAAATATTTGTTCAACTTTTTTCATTAAACATTTTCAACAGTTTTTACTTTACAGGAAAAGTCTGCATCTGCAGACTGTTCCTTCTACATAAATACATCAGTGAGCTGCTTTGAAGGCCAGAACTGTAGCCGTTAGATTTAGTTCCCTGATAATTTATAAATCAGTTTGATCTTAATTTAGCCTAACTCCTTCCAGACCCTGCCATTATTCACATTCTTGACCCTACTTAATTTTGAAAATCTGACTTGTCACTTTATGTGCTGATAACTTTGGAATGCTTTTACTTATCCAAAAGATTTTGAGATTGATTTTGGATACCATGCTTTTCATATTAGTGGTAAATTTAAGTCGATATGTTTTATCTTTCCAATCCAAAATGTACAGAAAATGCAAAAAAAGTTACATTTTTTATATTTGAATTTTTCTGCTTTTAAGATGGATACTAATACCTCATAAAATAGTTATTAATAGTTATTAATTAACATTCACAACATGTCTAATTTATGTTGGCATCATTTTGTAGAAAGTTTCCAAAACAGACTTTTTAAATGACCAATTCAGTTATCAAGTCACTTTGAAGGGTTAAAAACTGCACCCCTCAAATTATTCAAAACTGATTTTTAAATTTGAATACATTTTTTCCTGTAACACAGCAACGGTTAACAGCAATACAAACCTCAATGTTTATTACCCTGATTCGGCAGTTTACAGAACCACACCAAATGTGGTTGTAAACTACTGTATGGGCACACTACAGGGCTCAGAAGTGAATGAGCATCGTATGGTTTTTGGAGGGCAGATTTTACTGGAATGGTTTTATGGCACCATACTACATTTGAAGAGACCCTGATGTACCCCTACAGAGGACCCCCCAAAAAAAGTGACCCCCATTTTGAAAACTAAACCCTTCATGGAATTTATTGAGGGGTGTAGTGAGTGCTTTGACCCCAGAGCCATTTCATAGAATTTAGAAACACTTGACTATTTTTTTTCCAATAAAATATTGCTATAGCACCAAAGAAGTAACAGGGGAAAAATAACCACAATTTATTACATAGTACATAAACTGCTATTTGGGCACACTGCAGGGTTCAGAAGACAAAGAACACCATCTGCAGTTGAGTCCTAAGGGCTCATGCACATGATCATTGGCTGTTTTGCGGTCTGCAAATTGCAGATTCGCAAAACATAGATACCAGCTGTTTGCATTCTACATTTTGTGCAATGGAACCACCGGCCCTTAATAGAACAGTCCTTTCATTGTCCTTATAATGCAGACAAGAATAGGATATGTTCTATAATTTTGTGGATAGCGCAGAATAGATGTGCTGGCCGCATGTTTTGTGGCCCCCTGAAGTAAATGGACATGCAAAACAATGCAGATCGGACCCAAACAACAGTTGTGTGCATGAGCCCTAATCTGGTGATTTACACAACACTGGCTGAAAACTGCAGAGACTTTAAGGTTAAATAAAAAAGAAACCCACAGAAAGTGACCCCATTTTAGAAACCAAGCCCATCACAAAAATATACCATAGTTGTAGTGAGCATTTAGGCTCCAAAGATGTTTTGCAAAAATCAATTCACAGTAGATTGTGCAGAGTGAGAATTGCAATTTTTCCACAGATATGCAATTTCAGTGCCCAATATGTTGTGCCCAGTGTGTGCCAGTGTGAAAAGCAAGCCCTCTTACTATTATGCTCTGCTTGCCAGTTTTAGAAACACCCTACATGGAGCCCCATTCTTTTGCATCCGGGCATTGGAGTAAAAGAGCACCATGCACGTTTTAGGCCCAATGTGGTGTTTTATAGTGTTGATCACAAATATTCTAATCGTGAATTTTTATCGTGAATATCTGCATTTCGAGAATTCGCGAAGATGTAGAATATAGTGCTATATATTCGTAATTGCAAATATTTTAGATTTTTTTTTCATCAGTAACCTCCCTTCTTGCTCGTGGGCCAATGAGAAGGCTGCAATATCTTTGTCAGAGCTTAGCAACTTCCCTAGAAACTAATAGTAAAGTTGCCTACCCCTTGCGATATAAGAATCTCCCAAGCAGCCATTTTCTGCAGTTTTTTTGCAGTTCTGAGAGAGAGAGCAGTGACATTGCTGTGTTCTGTGCTTTCATCTGGATCCTATTCCTTATCCAATTACATTAGATAGTAAGGCTAGTTTCACACTAGCGGCAGGGGACTCCGGCAGGTGAACAGCCTGTTGGATTTGTTCTGCCGCTAGTACACGTGTGCCCCTGGACTGCCACTCCGTCCCCATTGACTATAATGGGGCGGGGGCGGAGTTCCGTCGGCGGCACGCCAGCGCACTGCGAGAGTCACACTAAAAGTACTGCATTCAGTATATATATATATATATATATATATATATATAATACAGGTAGTTAGTGGGAGATAGTCAGTGTAGGTTAGATAGTGATATAGTGTAGCTGATAGGTTCCAGTGCAGGGTGTTAGGTAGTGGGATAGGAATTACGGTTTCTCTGCTGTCCATACATGCATGCTACAGACATAGTGCTGTGATGTTACAATACTTAGTGCACCAATCAATAATATCTACTCAGACCTAATAAAATGTGAAGTTGCATGTATTGTGCAAAAAATATGCGTATCATTAGTGCCGATTTGTGCAATCGCGAAAATAATGACAGATCACAAATTCTAGAATTTGCGAATTTATTGCAAATATTTTATTAAATATTAAATTATGATTGGTACCATTTTGGGGTAAATGCAACTTTTGATCACTTGATATGCTTTTTGTAAGGTGATATTTTTATAGAGCTGGTTGTTGCAGAAACAGTGGTACCTGATATGTCTATTGTTTATCTTTTTTTCTATTGTATTTTTTCCTTTTTGTAAACTACTTAGATGCAGCGGTTAGAATTTACTGTTGTATCAAAGGGCTTAACGAGCCAGAGTTTTCAGCAATGTCAGTGGTTGGCCCGTGACAGTGTTGAGGCAAGGACAGTTCTTATGCTTACCCTATCAGCATGCAATATGTTTGGACGGAAAGTCACTGGCGGCTGCATTGTACCTGTACTGCAAGGGTCGGGAAGGGGTTAAATGAGTGCTTATGAGCTGTTAGGAAAATAAATATACGGGCTACAGATCAAGCCATCAGAGCAGTTCTCTGAAGGATTAACTGAAAAGGAAAAGTAACAGTCTATGTATGCGGTGAAACAGAAAGTTGACAAAGAGGTGAAATTTATTATAATAAACACCATTTAAAAATTGAGTTTTAGGCCAAAGTAAGTGGAATTCAATAATTAAAAATGCACCCAAAGGTGTCCTTAACCTTTAAGTTTTCAGTATCAGCTGTACCAAAAAATGTTTTGTCAGTGGCTCAGATGTTCTCAAATTTTTAAGAGATACCGTTTTGTCTTTTAGGTGTAAATGTAATCTACATGCCAACAGCTGTACCTTCACAAACCACCGTCTGGCCTGTGATTGTGAACACAACACCACTGGACAGGACTGTGAACGGTGTAAGAAGAACTATCAAGGACAAGCATGGAGCCCCGGCTCCTACCTTACAATTCCCAAGGGTACTGCCAATATTTGTGAGTATATATTCCATTACTTACTGTAGATATACAGTTAGGTTCATGTATATTTGGACACTGAACCAATTTTTGTTTTTATTACCCGTTTACTAAAACATATTCAAGTTATTGTTATATAATGGACATGGACATAAAGTCCAGACCTTTAGCTTTCATTTGAGGGTATCCACATAAAAATTTGATGAAGGGTTTAGGAGTTTCAGCTCCTTTACATGTGGCACCCTGTTTTTAAAGGGACCAAAAGTAATTGGACAATTGACTCACAGGCTGTTTCATGGGCAGGTGTGGGCAATTCCTTCAATATTTCATTCTCAATGAAGCACATAAAATCCCTGTATTTTATTTGAGGTGTGGTGCTTGCATTTTGAAGATTTTGCTGAGAAGTAAACATGTGGTCAAAGAAGCTCTCCATGCAGGTGAAACAAGCCATCCTTCATCCGCAAAAACAGGAAGAACCCATCCGAGAAATTGCTACACTTTTAGAAGTGGCAAAATATACAGTTTGGTACATCCTGAGAAAAAAAGAAAGCACTGGTGACCTCAACAATGCAAGAAGACCTGGACGCTCACGGTAGACTAAAGTGGTGGATGATCGCAGAATAATAACCATGGTGAAGAGAAACCCCTTCATAACAGCCAACCAAGTGAACAACACTCTCCAAGATACAGTCGTATCAATATCCAAATCTAATACTGCATTAAAGTAAATACAAAGGGTACACTGCACGGTGTAAGCCAGTCATAAGCCTCAAAAATAAGAAGGCTAGATTGGATTTTGCTAAAAAAAATCTTAAAACCAGCACACTTCAGGAAGAACATTGTTTGGACAGATGAAACAAAGATCAACCTCTACCAGAATGATGAAAAGAAAAAAGTATGGCGAAGGCATGGTACAGCTCATGATCCAAATTAGAGATGAGCGAATTTCAGAAAAATTTGATTCGGCCAGTTCGCATGCAGATGACAGGCGTCGCTCCTAGAATCACTGCACACTTCACTTATTTGGGCAGTCACGGGGCCAAACTGACCAAATAACTCAAGTATGAACTCTGCCTTACAGGTCGATGTTAGCACCAAGAAGAAGCGCGCTCATTTTACACCATCATAAGCTGATTTCACATAGATGTCAACAGAACCTGTTCTATTAAACGCTTATGCAAGTAGAGCCCCCCGACAAAGTGGAGAGAGTGTCAGCAGTAAGTTTGTGTTGATGTCACTGATTATTTTGCCCTTCCTCTGATCCATCAGAACAATAACTCCCAAAAAACGGATCCTGTCTGTTGAGCATCCACCTTCACTCGGTCAGCATTTGGTCAGTAAACCATCAGTATTACTAATGCCAAAAAGAACAGGAGTGTATCCAAAACAGAGATCACATGTGAACAGAATATTTGCAAGTCTTCTGTGTTTTGTACCCACTCCTGCTTTTGGCTACCAAATCACAAGCCAATTCTGATGGGACCATACAGGCCTGATAGCTGCTACACAGACAGGATCTATTGTGTGTCTCATTTTTCCTTCCTTCTGACAGATCAGAAGAAGGGTAAAAAAAATTATGATGTCAGCCAGGCCGAAAAGCAAAATAGTGGCCCAGTCATGAAGTGGGGAGGGTGGGAACAGCATGAGAAGTCCACAGAGTGGCCCTATGACATAGTGGTGAGGTGGAAGCAGCATGAGGAGATCACAGAGTGGCACAATGACAGTGTGGAGGTGGCAGCAGCATCAGGAGGCTACAGAGTAGCACAATGGCAGTGTGGAGGTGGCAGCAGCATCAGGAGGAGGTCACAGGGTGGCACAATGACAGTGTGGAGTTGGCAGAAGCAGCATTAGAAGGCCACATATTGGCAAAATGACAGTGTGTAGGTGGCAGCAGCACCATGAAACTACAGAGTGGCAAGGTGACATAGTGTGGAGGTGACAGCAGCATCAGGAGACCACAGAGTGACCCGGTGACAGAGTGGGGAGGTGGGGTGGCATTACGAGTACCAGCTGAAGATGGTGAGTGAAATAAGGAGCACTTGGCATCAGATGTGTGGCATCAGGCAGATGGCAGGGTCAGAATAGTAGCTGAGGCAGGTTGCCAGAAGAAACCGGTCTCTTTTGTCAAAGCGCTGGTGTGGCACCATGGATGATCTAGTCTGATGCATCAGGCATTGTTGGGTCGTAATCCTGGCTGATCCATGGCTGATTCATCTTTGCAAAGGTCAGTCTCTACACAGGCAAGTTCTTCTTGGGGCAACTTTGGCCCCCGCTGCACTCAACACCCACTCTGATGCCATGCTACTGGATGGGCAGGACAGCTTTTCCAGGGAAAACTCTGCTAGTTGCAGCCACAAATCTAGTTTGGCTGCCCAGTAGTCCAGTGGATCTTCAATGGGGGGGGGGGGGCAGGATGCTGTCCAAATATGCCACCACCTGCTGGTTCAGGTCCTGCTCCAGTTCTAGCTGCTGTTGCTGGTGAGTAGTTTCTTCACTAAGCGGGTGAAGAAAGCTTCTCATCATTGACTCTTGACTCAAGTTGCTGCTGATGGAACTGGAACTGCTCCTTCCCCCCACCCTGCCATAGCAGCCATGGTAGAGGAACGTGAGCGCAGAGGACCCCCCAGTCAGACCTGCGAGAGAATGTACGATGGTGCAGATAGGCAGCGGCCAACTGACTACATAGAATGTGTCTATAATAGTTCAGTTTATCCTCCCTCTCAGCAGGTGTAAAAAAGGCCCCCATTTTGGATTGGTAGCGAGGGTCCAACAAGGTGGAGAGCCAGAAGTCAGCCCTCTGCCAAATGGAGACAATTTGGCTGTCACTACGCAAGCAAGTGAGCATGCATCAGGCCATTTGTGCAAGGGACTCGGAGGGACTCCCTGCTCCATCTCCACTGCATACTGCAACGGTGTGTCTGGGTCCTCTGCCTCGTCTTCCTCATCACCCTGTAGCTCCTCTCGCTGCCCCGGATTCTCCTCTCCTGTCACCTGGGTGTAAAAACCACCCATTTCGCTAAACATTGCTTGTGCTCCAATGTCCTACTCCTCCTCCAGTTCAACCCCCACAGGGCTCATATGGCCGAGATCTAGGCACCACGTCTCCAGTCCCCTGACCAGCCAAATTTGCCAGCATCTGTTCCGGAACATGAAGCAGTGGAATGACGTTGTTCATCCTGTAGTCCTGGCAACTGACAAATAATGTGGCCTCCTCAAAGGGCCTGAGCAAATGGCAGGTGTCACGCATGAGCTGCCACTGGCTGAGGCTGACATCGAAGTTACACAGGGGAGTACTCCTGTCCGCTTGGATCATCAAGAAATCGTTTATGGCCTTTCTCTGTTCATATAGTCGGTCCAACATATGGAGGGTGGAATTCCAACGGGTGGAAATGACGCATATTGGCCTATGTTTGGGGATGCCAGCTTTGCCGCTGCAGCTTAAGGAGGGTGTGCTTTGCGGTGTACGAGTGTTTGAAGTGCATGCAAAGTTTTCTGGCCATTTTTAGGATGTCTTGCTGATGGGTGGAAGACTTAAGGAACCGCTTGACAACCAGATTGAACATGTGTGCCATGCAGGGCGCATGGCTCAGCCCTCCTTGATGCAATGCCTACACCATGTTCTTACCATTGTCGGTCACCATTGTTTCAATTTTGAGTTGTCGCGGAGAAAGCCAGGATTCGATTTCTTGATGAAGGACACGGAGCTGTTTCTCCCCTGTGTGACTCCGTTCACCAAGGCAAACTAGGTGTAGAACAGCATGACACTGCCGTGCCCTGCACATGTGGTATGCTGGAGGAGCACTGTGAATTGTCCCTGCAGTGGAGGCTAAGGACATGGTGGAGGATGAGGAGGTAGAGGCAGACATTGATGCAAGACCAACGGCATGAGAATGTGGAGGCGGAAGCAGCATCACCTGGCCAAGTTGCTGAAGTGGCTGTGCAGGAACCACATTTACGTAAAGGACATATATTGTCCTTGCCATAATTACAGCTACCGACCAATTTTTCCAAAAAAGGCTGTACCACAAGCAAATTTCACCACTGAATGGTTAATCGATGTAATTCGGTTCATACAGAAGAAAGTCTGCAACCACCCATCAATTTTCCCCATAAATGCCATTTCATAAAAACATTTCACCAATGAATTGACATCATTTGATTCATACAGAAGAAAGTCTACAATCACCCATCAATTTTCCTGTATTCTTTTTCCTATTAATACACCCATAAAATAATATATATAGCAATCACAATTCACCGCAGAACAGCTAATAATCCTATTATTGCTAAAAACATCCTATTAATACACCCTGTAAATGGCTGTAGCACAATGGAACTTCACCGCTGAACGTCAAATTATTATTTTTTTGCCACTAATACACACCAAAAAGGGCTTTGGAGCAAAACCGCAGAACGTCAAATATACATATTTTGTTGCCACTATTACATGCCAAAAAGGGCTTTAGAACATATAACTGCACTGCTGAACAGCAAATATATTTTTCTTTTGCCACTAATACAAAACAAAAAGGGCTTTAGAACATATAACTGCACTGCAGAATGGCAAATAGGCCCTTATATTTTTCCACTTATACACTCTACAAAAGGCTTTAGAACATATAACTGCACCGCTGAACAGCAAATATATTTTTCTTTTGCCACTAATACATGACAAAAACGGCTTTAGAACATATAACTGCACTGCTGAACGGCAAATATATTTTTCTTTTGCACTAATACACGACAAAAAGGGCTTTAGAACAGATAACTGCACCGCTGAACTGCACATATGTTTTTCTTTTGCCACTAATACACAACAAAAAGGGCTATAATTTTCGCACTTCGCCACACAACGGCCCTTTTTTCCCACTAATACAAGCCAAAAAATGCTTCAGAACATATAACTGCATCGCATAAGGGCAAATAAGATGTAGAAATATTTCCTTGTAATAAACCCTGTTAATGGCTGTATTAAACAGCATTTGCACCCCAATAACAAGAACGGTTTGCTGGAATTACAGAGCTGTATAATGGCAATTTGGATCACCAGTCAGTGCAGCAAGGTGTAATAAGATTGTTCCTATTACCCTGTTGTAACCTCCCCTACTGAACCCTGTTCTACATAAATGCTGTTGAATTATTCCTCCCTATCCTTTCCCTACACCTTGAATAATCTTTCCCTGAACTTATAAATAATGTTTTTAGCACAATGAAGTCTTTCCTAGCAATGTCCCTAGCGCCTGCTGACGTCTTTACCTGCACTAAACACACTGGAAAATGGCCGAATCCAAGAAGGCTGAGGCTATTTATAGGCCTGTGACATCACAGGGCTGGCTGGCTGCTGATTGGCTGCTTGCATGGCATTATGGGCGATCCCGTGTTCCCAGAGTTCCTTGTTACATGTGCAGGAGCCGTTTTAGGAAAAATTGTGATTCGTTACAACGAAGCCTGAGGAAATTCGGATTCGGTGCGAATTGAATTTTTCCTGAAATTCGGATTGAATTCCACTCTGTCAACTTAGATTTGCTCATCTCTAATCCAAAGCATACCACATCATCTGTAAAACACGGCACACGCAGTGTGATGGGTTGGGCATGCATGGCTGCCAGTGGCACTGGGTCCCTAGTGTTTTATTGATGATGTGACACAGGACAGAAGCAGCTGGATGAATTCTGGGGTTTTCAGAGACATACTCTGTGCTCAAATCCAGCCAAATGCAGCCAGTCAGCGTTTCATAATACAGATGGACAATGACCCAAAACATAAAGCCAAAGCAACCCAGGAGTTTATTAAAGCAAAGAAGTGGAATATTCTTGAATGGCCAAGTCAGTCACCTGATCTAAACTCAATAGAGCATGCATTTCACTTGTTAAAGACTAAACTTCAGACAGAAAGGCCCACAAACAACAGCAACTGAAAACCTCTGCAGTAAAGGCCTGGCAGAGGATTAAAAAGGAGGAAACAGAGCGTCTGGTGATGTCCATGAGTTTAAGACTTTTCAACCAAGTATTAGAAATTAACATTTTATTTACAATTATTTAATTTGTCCAATTTCTGAAATGAAGGGATTGAGTCTAAAAAATGCTTTAGTTCCTCACATTTTATGCAATAATTTTGTTCAACGCACTGAATTAAGCTGAAAGTCTGAACTTGAACTGCATCTGAATTGTTTTGTTCAAAATCCACTGTAGTAATGTACAGAACAAAAATTAGAGAATGTTGTCTCTGTCCAAATATATATGGGCCTAACTGTAGATAAAATAACCATCTTTCTAATATTTGCTGAATTTGTGGACAATGTGAACAGATTACCAACAAAGAGAACGGATGACAAAGGAAAGTGACAGCCAACATGCTGTGTCATGTACTGAGGATTGTAGCGGTTTTATAGAGAAAGTTGGCATAAAGTCATTGTACAGTGGTCGAATATTGAGGATCTATCCTCAAGATTCAAGTGAATGAGACAAGCAGTTGTAATTACACTGTGCTGACCCTACATGTAAAACCATGCGCTGGTAATCTTGAAGGGAAAGCAGAGCTTGCACAAGCTCCACAAACGCTTCAAGCAGCTGGTCCTGAGGATAGATCATCAATATTAAATGATGGCACAACCCCTTTAACCACTTCAGCCCCCCTAGCTTAAACCCCCTTAATGACCAGACCACTTTTTACAATTCTGCACTACACTACTTTCACGGTTTATTGCTCTGTCATACAACTTATCACCCAAATGAATTTTACCTCCTTTTCTTCTGACTAATAGAGCTTTCATTTGGTGGTATTTCATTGCTGCTGACATTTTTACTTTTTTTTGTTATTAATCGAAATTAATCGAAATTATTGCAAAAAAAATACATTTTTCACTTTCTGTTTTTTCAAATAAAACTACATTTCTATATACATTTTTCTCAAAATGTATTGTTCTATCTGTCTTTGATTAAAAAAAATGCAATAAGTGTATATTTATTGGTTTGCGCAAAAGTTATAGCGTTTACAAACTATGGTACAAAAATGTGAATTTCCGCATTTTGAAGCAGCTCTGACTTTCTGAGCACCTGTCATGTTTCCTGAGGTTCTACAATGCCCAGACAGTAGAAACACCCCACAAATGACCCCATTTCGGAAAGTAGACACCCTAAGGTATTAGCTGATGGGCATAGTGAGTTCATGGAAGTTTTTATTTTTTTGTCACAAGTTAGCGGAAAATGATTATTATTATTATATATTATTATTTTCTTTTCTTACAGAGTCTCATATTCCACTAACTTGTGACAAAAAAATAAAATTTTACACGAATTAGCCATGCCCCTCACAAAATACTTTGGGGTGTCTTCTTTCCAAAATGGGGTCACCTGTGGGGTATTTATACTGCCCTGGCATTTTAGGGGACCTAAAGCGTTAGAAGTAGTTTGGAATCCAAATGCGTAAAAAATGCCCTGTAAAATCCTAAAGGTGCTCTTTAGAATTTGGGCCCCTTTGCACACCTAGGCTGCGAAAAAGTGTCACACATGTGGTATCTCCGTACTCAGAAGAAGTAGGGCAATGTGTTTTGGGGTGTATTTTTGTAAAATACAACTTTTCCAAAAAAAATTATACAAAGTTGTCATTTTACAGAGATATTTCTCACACACAGTATGGGTATATGTAAAAATACACCCCAAAACACACCTTACTTCTCCTGAGTACGGCAATACCATATGTGTGACACTTTTTTGCAGCCTAGGTGCACAAAGGGGCCCAAATTCCAATGAGTACCTTTTAGGAGGGCATTTTTAGGCATTTAAATTCCAGACTTCTGCTCACGCTTTAGGGCCCCTAAAATGCCAGGGCAGTATAAATACCCCACATGTGACACCATTTTGGAAAGAAGACACCCCAAGGTATTCCGTGAGGGGCATGGCGAGTTCCTAGAATATATTTTTTGGGGCACAAGTTAGCGGAAAATGATTTTGTAAGAGAAAAAAAAAACATTTTTTTTGCTAACTTGTGCCCAAAAATATATATATTCTAGGAACTCGCCATGCCCCTCACGGAATACCTTGGGGTGTCTTCTTTCCAAAATCTGGTCACTTATGGGGTATTTATACTGCCCTGGCATTTTAGGGGCCCTAAAGCGTGAGAAGAAGTCTGGAATATAAATGTCTAAAATTTTTTACACATTTGGATTCCGTGAGGGGTATGGTGAGTTCATGTGAGATTTTACTTTTTGTCACTAGTGGAATATGAGACTTTGTAAGAAAAAAAAATAAAAAATTCCGCTAACTTGGGCAAAAAAAATAAAAATCTTCTATAAACTCGCCATGCCCCTCAAAAGTGATCTTTATAGCACCGCAGCAATTTTCACGGTCACTGCGGTGGGGCAGACTGAACGCAAGTGTGCGCACAAGATCAAGCCTGATCGGGCGAACACTGCGTTTTTTGTAGAGCCTATAGAACATGTCCTATTCTTGTCCGCAATTGCGAACAAGAAAAGGCATTTTCTATATAGTTCTGGCAATGTGCGGATCCGCAAAATGCAGAAAGCACATTGCCGGCGTCCGTGTTTTGCAGATCCGCGGTGTCCGTGTTTTGCGGATCCATGGATCCACAGATCCGCAAAACACATACGGATGTCTGAATGGAGCCTTACAGGGGGGTGATCAATGACGGGGGGTGATCAGGGGTTAATAAGGGATTAAAAAGTGACAGGGGGTGTAGTGTAGTGGTGTTTGGTGCTACTTATTACAGAGCTGCCTGTGTCCTCTGTGGGTCGATCCAAGCAAAAGGGACCACCAGAGGACCAGGTAGCAGGTATATCAGATGCTGTTAACAAAACAGCATCTGATATACCTTTCAAGGGTTAAAAAAAAATCGCATCTACAGCCTGCCAGCAAATGATCGCTGCTGGCAGGCTGTAGATCAACTAGTTTACCTTCCAAACCGGTGAACGCGCACTCCTGTGAGCGCGCGTTCACAGGAAATCTCGCGTCTCGCGAGATGACGCGCCGGCACATCAACGAGGAATAACCCGGCTGCCCGCAGGACGCATCCCTGAGTTAGGCGGTCGGGAGCTGGTTAAGATACAGTATGTTACTGTGTGTTTCAAATTAAGCTAAGTGCACATCTGCGGCCAAATTCAGGTATTCTGTTTTGGCATAGGGACATAAAACCAGAATTCCTAGATCCAACAGATTCCATTCATTCACTGTATGCTGAAATCTCCACGGAGACATCAACCTAGACTATAATAGTTCATCAGAGTGGGAGAAGAAAAGCCAGCGCTGCTTGAGTATTGTGGAACCTGATTTATTGACAATAATAAGGCTATGTGTTTTAATGTGGCCAGATGGAGCATGTGATGCCCACATCGGAATGCATAGCCTTATTATTAGAGATGAGCGAAGTTCTCAAAACCTTGATTCAGCTGCTATGCCAAATTTCACAAAAAAATTCACTTTATGGCGCATTACTTTGTCACAAAGCGCATTTATTTGGAGTGGCAATGGTGCCGTCCCCCGTCATAGAACGTGTGTGTGTGAATCACGCTGGCCGGTGACATGAGTATGAATTTTTTTTTGTAATGTCATTTTAAGGAAAATTTATTCCTTACCACAAAGCACAAGGAAATTTAATTTTCATTGAAATTTCGATCAAAGTCCACTTCATAAATTTCAATTTGCTCAACACTACTTATTATAGTCAATAAATCAGTTTCCCAAATACTCAAGCAGCGCCAGCTTTTCTTCTACTCTGATGCTCTCATGTGACCTAATAGGGACAAATTTGTTGATGAGGGCATTTCCAAATATTCTGACTATATGAACTAAAGCATGCGCAGAGACATAGCAAGAGCATCCTAAATGCACAGGCTCAGTAGTTATGGATGATCTTGATGCCATGTATGGCAGTGATATCCAATTCTGCATTGCTAATTGCAATAACAAGGACCTGTCATACTGTCCTGACTTTGGATCAAGGTGTAATGGAAATAAGATAAGTTTTAAGTGCTAGTAATATGTCACTGTTGAACATGATTTCGTGTTAGGATGACCTTGTGACACCAAGAGCCACTCACAATGTCCATTATTAGTGTACACTCACTTTAGGGGACAACCAGACGGTGCGGTCATAGGGATATTTGGGATGAAGCCGTGCTGCAGCCAAGTACCATGTGGCCGCAGTTGTCTCTTATTTAACTAATAGACACCACACTGTATTTCCCTTTCACACCTTCATTACTGCGTGGCCATTAACAATTCAGATCGGCTACAGTATACAGCATGGTCTTCAATAGTTAAATAAGAGGCAGTGTAGTCTAATTGGCTGAGCGGTACGCGACCACAGCACGGCCGTGTCCTGAATGCCACATGATTGCCCCGTGTGGCTGTAGCCTAAGTGTCAAGTAATGCTATTCCAACCCTTCACAGCAACATGCTGTAATATATGTTCCCCCTCTTCTTTTTTATATTTCCTTTTATGTGGCAGTTTAGGCTAAGGCCAAAACTATGATCTCTCCTTTAAAGGGACACTACGTCATATTTTTTTTATCATTTGTTAACATATTATAAGAAAAAATTTTATTAAACATTTTTTCTCTCATTTTTGTCACAAAAAAACTCTTTTTCTGGATATTATTTTTTTTAAGTCACTCCATGTCCATGTATTCTACTTCCTGCTCTGGCTCTTTCACTTCCTCCTTTAGATTTTTAGCGCAGCATACAGCCTCACATGACTTTCTCATTCAGACAATTTACTCTGGCCAGAGATTGAAGGGGATGACTGACTTTAGAGCCCTTTACACGGGTCGAGAATTGAACAGATAATTGCTCACAAGAGTTCATAGTAATGCTTATTAGCGATAATTGGGCGGTGTAAATGCACCAACAATTACCCGATGTACTCCAAATATCCTTGTTTCCCGACTGCAGATTGTGCTGTGTAAAATCAATCTGCTGCCAGGAAACAACGAGTCAGTATGAAGAAGAGCGATGCCATTGGAGGAGACCACTGCATGTAAATGCAGCGGTCTACTCTGCTAGCTATCAGCAGATTGTAGTGAAGGAACACTACTTCCTGACAATCTGCTTGACTATCATCCCATGTGGGCAATTTTATCTAATTTTATCTTATGAAGTGAACAATAAAGCTGTCATCCTAATTTCTACATCTACTGTTATAATAGCAGATAATATCTTTCCCTAACTATTTAGATAGGCCCCTTAATGAGCAGCTATTTTGGGGGATTGTGGTCCAGAAGTCCACCTGACTCTGGCCTAGTGACCATCCATTTCCAGACCTCACGGAGTCTGCCAAAGCTCAGGCTAACACCTAGCCCCGTGGCCCCTCAGCCAGCCCGGCTGAGGCCACCCTTCCAGAGCCTCCAGCAGGCCTCTGTTGCACCAAGATTCTCTCTCTTTGACTGACAGTCTGGGCTGGGCTCTTATCCCAGACTGATTGTGTCACCTGGTGCTGCCTCAGACCTGATGACCGACAGGGAAGACACAGAAACTCCTGCCATGAATCTCCTGTCACTGCCTCACATACCACCCATCCTCCTTTGTACAAGCCCAAAGGGGTGAACACTAGCATCAAATCCAGATGCTCGTGAACGTGCATCGACCTGGCCTACAGTCTTCCCCTTATTCCCAGGACAACAGCGCTTGGTTTGTCACCCTCATGAGTTTATTACAGAGCTGATAAGACCTATGGGATTTTCTTGCCCATCTCATAAGCAGGTACTCTCTGTTCCTCTCCACATTTGGCATTCGGTTTCTGGAACTTCTCTCAGAAGATGTTTTTAGGCTCTCTTTTTAGATTTTCTAGCTTCTGTACACACTCATCATGTCCTTTCTTAGACTGCTGAAGCTCTTGACCGAATTGTTTCTAGTCACGGTTGTGTCCGCCCCTTTCTCCTTTGGGGCTCCTTCAGCAGAGCAGGCTTGTCCCGCTCGCTTCTTTTCCGTGCCTCATTTCACTTCCTCCTTCTTTCCAGCAGTGTTTTCTCCCACTTTGGCAGCAGTTTCAGAGACCTCAGCTTCTTTAGTGGGTTTTTCCACTTTGGTAGACGCTCTTTCGGTCACTGCTGCATCTGAGGACTTCACATTCTACAACACCTCGGCCTTAACTTCTTCAGCCTTGGTTTTCTTGGACCCGGCATCATATACTTGCCCTCTTAAATCCTTTTCCTCTTTCTCATCGATGTAGGAGGTACCGGGGACAACAGGGACTTCACCAGACTCGTAGACTTCTGGCATTTTCTTCAGAGGCTCATTTAGGACACGGTTCTCCTTTCGGGAAGAATTCAGGAGAGCCAACCCACAGTAGTAGACAGGATCCGCATACTGGTCGTCCAACTACTCGCATTCCTTATGCAGCAGGCTGCTGGCTACTTGGACGGCTTTGCAGGCAGAGGAAAAGTCTTTCGGGACCAGGTTCTGGCTACCCACTGCCGTGAGTCTCTTGGCCTCTGCATCTACATCAGCCCCATACACGGGTTCAGCAGAAAGATCTTCCGTCTTCTCTGCCTTGGTCGGCACTGCAGCGCCACCATCTCCAGATCCCTTCTTAACAGGCTCTGACTTAGACTTCTCCAACTCATAGACGTTCTTCCCGACATCATCCTTTGAGCTCATAAGATCCTCCATCTCTGCTCTGAGTTGCGTGTTCAGCATTTCAAACTCATCTTGCTCCTATTGCGCTTCTTCAAAGGCTCTAGCCAAAGAGAGGACCTTGGTCTCTTTTTCCCGAGCACCCGCATTCACTTGGTTATGTTCTTCGGCATATCGGGCCAAGATGTATTTCTCTTCAGCCCGGGTCCTCCTGGTCCAATTGCTCCTCACTGGGTTCTGCGGCAGCAGATATAGGAGTATTACCATTCTTTTTTGGAGACCCTGTGGGGGTTCCACCCAGAGTCCCTTCAAGCACTTTATCGGTGCCTACCACAGTTTTCTGTATTTCTTTGGCGCCTTTGCTCTTCACCTGGATATCAGGCCGTAGACCCTTCAGCTCACTCATTTCTGTCGGGGTCTCCTCCCTTGACCCCTCTGCAGCCTTCCTCGGTGACTCTGTGAAGACAGCTAGTCTTTTCTTTATCAGATAATAGGACCGTATGGAGAGGAAGGAATCATCTTCCTGCTTGCAGCTGTATCGACATGTCAGGTCATTTACCACGGCCTGGGTATGGGTCTCAGACATTACACTGAAGTCTCCTCACTTAACTCTCGTCATGTCAGATACAACTGTCATCTGGTCGCTACTAGTAACCACCTTAACTTTGCAAGACTTCGACCTGGTAGCTTCCCTCTCGGAGTAGCTAATGGTCACAGCGCATATGTCACCTATGCTGCTCGTGTCATTATTAACGCTGACCTCTAGGGGCACTGACGAGTTAATCCCTACCTGGGATATTACTATATTGATTATAGAACACTGTGGAGATTGCATAGCCACCTCTGGTACATGTGGTACACCCTCTAGGACTGCCACCCTTTCTTGCACATTCACCAGAGTAGGATTGCTCCACTTTGTGCTCACAATATTTATCAACCCTTCTGCCTTTTTTATATTTTTTCCTCCAGGAGGTGCTATTTCCCCGACCACGTCCTGCAACGGAAGATGCATTTCATCATCACTACCTATTTCATAAGACGTCACATTTTCATTTTGCATTTTATCAGCACCATTGTTTTTAATAGTCACTTCATTTAAAGGGCTAGAAACAACCTCTGCAAGAGTTTCACCACCAGTTGCAGAAGTGTTTCCCCACTTCACCTCATGTACGATTACCTTAAAATCAAGTTCACATCTTTTGCAAAAATCCACATTGTCATTATGCCATTTAAGTAACTTGACACTTTCACTTTGCATCTTATCTGAACCCTTGCTATCAATGTGCAGCTCCTTTACATTATCATTTAAAGGGAAAGATACAGGTTCTGCAGGAGTTTTGTCACTCTCTGCAGAAGTGTCTCCCTTACCCCACAGCAACAAAACAATATCACGGCCCAATAACACATCATGTATACGTGAAACTGCATCACGAAGTTCACAAGTCCCAGTTCTCACTGGAGACTCCCCCTCAGTGAGAACCACCTGATAGTCTGTATTATCCACATAATTTTCCTGAACATTTAACATTTTATCAGTCTCTCGGGTGGCTATCAAGCTACCTCTTATCCGGGCTAGCATGGGATCTCTAACTTTCACCACCCCAAATCTAGCTTTGATCACAGGCTCTTTGGGCGACCCAGAGACCTTCAGGATAGAGTAACTGCAACAGGCTCACCCACCTGTTCAGACACTGCGTTTTTTCCCAATTTTTTGGTGACTGACCCAGCCGGTTTCCACTGCTGCCGGCTCACGTTCACTGGAACTGCCACAAAACTATTAACAGGAACAATCTTACCGCCTGACGTCATGGATTCGGGAAACAACGATATTCCCAGGACAGCTCTACCAAGATCACCAGCCTTCTCTTGGTTCTTGGTATCCCGAACACTGGCAGACTTCTTACTGCAACCATTGCCACCGGAAACAGCATGGCCTGGAGGCCCAACTTTTCCTGGACGGTCACTTAGCCGCACCCTTTTGTACAGTCACAGGTAATATAGGAACTCCGGAAAACCGCACTGTTCTCCATCTTGTCTTCCTGATGGTTGCACTTGGCAACAGCATACATCTTTGTCGCTGGAACTCCAATCTCAGAACTTGAAGCATCCATAACTGCCAAAATAATGGAAAGTCTTTGCCCAGTATGAATTCCTCCCTCAGGGTCTCACATATCAAGAGCTCCCATTGTACAGAACCACAGTCCATTACAAAGGCCAGGGCCACCTTGGTATCTGTTTTTGGCCCCCTATCCAGAAATTCCAAAACTTTGTTGGTGGGAGTCTAGCGTAACCTACGCTGGGAGTCCCCCAATCACCATCTCGCATGATCTTTCCTATAGGCTCCCCCAAGCCGCCATTTTTACAGGTCAGTTTCTTTTACTGTGCTGCCGGCCCTTTAAATACCTGAACAGCTTGCAACTTGCAGAAAGAAAAAAAAGTCCAGATTAACACCAGCAGCACCTGCTCCAGCGAACTAGGCTTCCGGCCCTTTAAATCACTGCACAGCAACACAGCAATTCCTTGGCAACATTCAGCAGCACCTGCTATTTTCCGTCAGGTCGTTGACCCAAGTAACCTGCTGTTGTTATTGCCCGCATCCTCCACCAAATGTAAGGGATCAGCTCTATTTCGGGGGTCATTTTCACAATTAGCGTTGCCACAGGTCCAAACGTGAGATTTATTTTACAGCAACAACAAAACAGTACAAAAAAAACCTGCCTGTCTGGGCTCTACCTAAACATTACATAACCCTACCTCACTTATAGTACCGTTCACACACGGTGCCAACATGCGGCTTTCTTAGCCAATATTCCAGCACTTCCAGGCTGTAACAAAGTCCAGTACCTTTGGGGGATTGTGGTCCAGAAGTCTGCCTGACTCTGACCTAGCGACTGTCCATTCCCAGACGTCACGGAGTCCCCCAAAGCTCAGGCTAACACCTAGCCCCGTGGCCCCTCAGCCAGCCTGGCTGAGACCACCCTTCCAGAGCCTCCAGCAGGCCTCTGTTGCACCAAAATTCTCTCTCTTTGACTGACAGTCTGGGCTGGGCTCTTATCCCAGACTAATTGTGTCACCTGGTGCTGTCTCAGACCTGATGACTGACAGGGAAGACACAGAAACTCCTGCCATGAATCTCCACTAGCAGCTATGTGGCCTGTCACTGCCTCACAATATGTAATATTGCAATATTGTAATCTGCTTTTATAGTAATGTATGCACAATAAAATGTATTGTATGAAAAATAATTGCTTATTATTTTTTTTTAAGCTTTTTTATTTCTATTTTTTATAACTTTTTTATAATCTCATTAAGGAATTACTGTCTTACAAAATTATATTATACTCATGTTTGTTAATACATTATGATCTTTGTCTCTATGACACAGGCTGTGGTCGGGGCAACACTATTGTGCCCTAACAGCAAGATTACTGAATTTACAGTCATTACTAGGTCCCCAATGGTGACTGTACATGGCTGACCCAACCTCTAGTCAGATCATTGGGACCCAATCAGAGGGGAATATCTCCTTTGATCATGCTGTGGCCACAGACTATGGCAATCAAAGGGTTATCAGTTGGGATTGGAGCTACCTACGATTCTGGCTGAGAATCAAAAGAATGCTCTAAGAATTGGGAGTGTTAATTAGAGTTCATACATAGAGCAGGAGTGCTCACAGAGGTGGTCTACTCCCTTTAAAACAGTGATGACAACAGACAGTGAGTGGTTATTAAAGGGGTTATCCCATGAATAATGTAAAAAATAAAAAATCGGACATCATATAGTACATGGTACCCCTCTTTCTTACAAAGCTAGAACCAGCCCTGTACCTCACATGGGTCCAGAGATCTCCCCATTCATTGTTTTGCTAGATTTATCAAGCTGGCAGCTCCAGGGGAGTGTCTTTTCTGCTGCAGCTAAGGGGGCGTGTCTCAGCTCTCCCTATCACAGCTCAGGAGGCAGTTGAAGGATGACACTGAGCATGTGTGACCATCTCAGTGAGCCGGACAAAGAAATAAGAAAAAGAACAAAGAGTAGGTGGTACTATATAGATACATTATATTGAATAACTCAGTGGCTATGCTTAACTTTTCATTACATTCAATTACCAAAGTATTCAGATCCAGGAGCCGTTTGAAAATTGTAGAATATTTTTCATGGAACAACCCCTTTGAGGGGCTACAGAAGGCCAATATTTTGTATTTAATTTTCAGTAGAGTAGTACTACTGAAATGAAAAAGAGAAACAGACAAAAATTCTTTAAATATTTTTTTCTATGAATATTGAATAAAAAAAAATACCCTTTAGAATATAAAAGCAGGTGGTTTAAATCTTCAGGGGTTCTCCCATTTTTGGGTAGATTTACATTTGCCTTTGTAGTTCCATTTTTCTTATCTGTTATAGGAAGAGAAAAAAGGGAAATAACAACAGTTCTAGATCCTTCACATAAAGTGCCTGAAGGACCATATTGACTATGGTGGAGTCCAGTGGGTTTCCATCATGGTGTCCGTCATTCTATAGTGAAGCATGAAGCCCCCGCACAGATATATACCTAACCTTATATGTGCTAAAGCAGCCTGTAGATGAACCATGAAAGCACACGTTGACAAGGCTATAAAAGGTCCCCGGAAAACAGTGGTTAAGTCATCAGTGCCGTAAATTGTTCTAGAAGGGGAGAGGTTAATGCAGACTGTTTTTAATGGAGGAATCAATTAGGTGTTAGATCAATGAGTGGTTTAATGCTTTCTGCTATCATTCTGCTCAATTAATTTTTTTTAATATAGAGCTTAATCCGGGGCCAGCTGACAGATGAAACAAGAGGAAAACTGATGGTGATACGAATTTAATCTAATAAAAGCAGGAAGTGTGTGTAGCAGCCGACCTAGTCTGCCCGTAATCCATTAACCAAGTGATTTATATCTAGATAAAATGGCTTTGAAAATACAGAAGTGACAATTCTAGACCTGGGTAAACCTTTTAAATAAAAATGTGGTCTGGATAGAGTGTTAGGGCGTTATTTTTTCTGTCTTAAGTACAGGGGGGTAGCTAAAAGCTCATGGGCCCTGGTGCAAGAGTTCAGCTTGGGCCCCCCGTCCCTCAGTGCTTGTTGGCAAGGGGCAGTGGCGCACGTAGCCTTCCTGCTGCCTGAGGCAAACATTGAAAGGGCACCCCCTCATGCCAAATTCTTAACCTAACCCCTTCCCTCCAGCCAGAGGTGTAAATTGACCAGCATGCACTTTCTATAATGCCAGGGTCTTATGTGGCACAAGGGTCTTTGGGCCCCTCAGGCTCCTGGGCCCGGTAGCGACTGCTACCTCTGCACCCCCTATAGCTACGCCCCTGCTTAAGTACTTTTAGATGATCTTCATCATGCACCTCAGCCTCATATAGCCACCATTTATGCACACATTTACTCATATTGAGTGTTGTATCTAGCTATTAAATGAACCATTTTAGGGCACATACTGTAGGTCAGGTGAGCTGTGTATGATGTAATCAGCAGTGATGGCCAGTTCCCAGTGGTCGCCAGCAAACACATGTGGGCTGCCATCTTGACTCACACATCCAGCGATGCACAGGTAAAGCCCTTACCTGTGACGGGAGCCAGTCGGAAATCAAATGCGGTCACCAGGAGAAGGCAGTTCCGAGAACAGCCGCCGGGGGCCTTCATCGGGCTGTTCTCGGAACTGCCTGCCCCTGGTGACCGCATGTGATTTCAGACCGGCTCCCGGCACAGGCACAGGTAAAGGCTTACCTGTGCATCGCCGGACGGTTGCGTCAAGATGGCAGCCCGCATGTGTTCGCTGGCGAACACTGCGAACTGGCCATCACTGGTAATCATGACCATTTTCTTAGTAGGAGTAGGTGTATGAGCTGTGAGTCCACTTGTTGCTTTCTACAATGCTATACTTTTATACCATCTCATATAACATTTAAAGGGGTTGTCCCACAAAAAAATATTCTACAGTTTTTAAACCAGCACCTAAATCTGAATACTTTTGTAATTGCATGTAATTAAAAATTTAGCAGAGCCATTGAATTATTCAATAAAATGTATCTGTATAGCGCCACCTGCTGTTTGTTTTTTCTTATATCTTTGACCTGCTCAATGAGATAGCCGCACATGCTCAGTTTCATCCTCCTGAGCTGTGATAGGGAGCGCTGAGACACGCCCCCTTAGCTGCAGCAGTAAAGACACTCCCCTTGAGCTGCCAGCTTGGTATAAATCTAGCAGAGCAATGAATGGGGAGATCTCTGGATCCATGTGAGGTACAGGGCTGGTTCTAGCCCTAGAGCTACTAGCAGTAATGATACACCCCTTGAGAAATGACACACCCTTGAGCTGCCAGCCTGAAATAAATCTATCAGAACAACTGGAGCAATGGATGGGGGGATCTCTGGATCTATGTGAGGTAAGGGGCTGGTTCTAGCTTTGTTAGAAAGAGGTTGTCATGTACTATGATGTCTGATTTTCATTTTCACATTAGTCATGGGATAACCCCTTTAAAGTCACATTAGTGAATGACACATATTACAAAAAAAAATGTTACCTCTCTGTCACGGCTGTTTAAGGGTAACAAGAGCATACACAGTAAAAAGAGCTACTGACCGGACCCAAACTAGGGAAGAGAAAGGGTGACCCCTGTCAGACCCTCAACACTCTCCCTATGCTGCTAAAGCACATGACTGATGAGCCCTGTAACCCCTACAATAGTGGAAGGGGCACGGCCACCGATGCCCTGCTCAGAATATGGAGGGAACCGTGGCCACCTCAGATCCAGTCAGAAAATCGCCAGGTACACAACAATGTCTGCACACTTAGCTGATGGAGCTGCAACCGCAGAGAAGACGGATCCAAGGGCCGCTGGCAATATCCGGAGTGCTTGCAGCAACAGAACACAGGTCCAGAGAACTAATAGCTTAACAAGTGAAGATACTCAAGGCAGAGCTACAACTGAAAAGAGAAATATAATCCACGCCCTGCAATAGGAGGAGGGGTGATTTAAAGGCAGGGAAATCAAATGCAGGAGGAACAGCTGGGAGTAAAGACCTCATCACAGGGGCGGAGAAACAGAACAGTGAGAACACCTCCAAACTCTAAGTGACATCATCACAGGGGTGGAGACACAGAGCTGTGAGAACGTCTCAAAGCTCTGGTAGTGACACTATCATTAAAGCATTCTAATTATTATTCTTACCTTAAGGCCTCATGCACACGACAGTTTATTTTCACGGTCCGCAAAAACGGGGTCCGTAGGTCCGTGATCCGTGACCATTTTTTCGTCCGTGGGTCTTCCTTGATTTTTGGAGGATCCGTCCTGAATTACAATGCAAGTCAATGGGGATCCGTTTGACGTTGACACAATATGGTGCCATTTCAAACGGATCCATCCCCATTGACTTTCAATGTAAAGTCTGGAGTTCTTTTATACCATCGGATTGGAGTTTTCTCCAATCCGATGGTATATTTTAACTTGAAGCGTCCCCATCACCATGGGAACGCCTCTATGTTAGAATATACTGTCGGATATGAGCTACATCGTGAAACTCAGATCCGACAGTATATTCTAACACAGAGGCGTTCCCATGGTGATGGGGACGCTTCTAGTTAGAATACACTACAAACTTTGTACAAGACTGCCCCCTGCTGCCTGGCAGCACCCGATCTCTTACAGGGGGATATGATAGCACAATTAACCCCTTCAGGTGCGGCACCTGAAGGGGTTAATTGTACTATCATATCCCCCTGTAAGAGATCAGGGCTGCCAGGCAGCAGGGGGCAGACCCCCCCCCCTTCCCAGTTTGAATATCGTTGGTGGCACAGTGTGCGCCCCCCATCGGGCCCCCCCTTCCTCCCTCTATTGTTATAAATCGTTGGTGGCACAGTGTGCGCCCCCCATCCTCTACTATTTTTTATGTAGTTTTGGGCAGCCTACGTCCCCTGTGACACTCAAGGAAAAGACGTTGTTAAGAGGCCCCTGGAGCAGATAGACGTCGTCAATTGAATGTGTGAAGCGTATCCGGATGCCTTCCTGTGTGTGAACAGCGCAGCAGGTGAGGACAGATGGGTGGTGGGGTATAGCACGTGGTGGGTTAGAGCACATGGTGGGTGGTGGGGTATAGCACGCGGTGGGTGGTGGGGTATAGCACGTGGTGGTATAGCATGGCCCCCCTCCCTCTATAGCAGTAACAACATTGGTGGCAGTGTGCGGCCTCCCATCTCCCCCCCCCCCCCGATCATTGGTTGCAGCGGAGTTCCGATCGGAGTCCCAGTTTAATCGCTGGGGCTCCGATCAGTAACCATGGCAACCAGGACGCTACTGCAGTCCTGGTTGCCATGGTTACTCAGCAATAGTACAATAGTAGAAGATTCATAGATACCTGCTTGCTGCTGCGATGTCTGTGTCCGGCCGGGAGCTCCACCTACTGGTAAGTGACAGGTCTGTGCGGCGCATTGCTAAAGAACTGTCACTTACCAGTAGGAGGAGCTCCTGGCCGGTCACAGACATCGCAGCAGCAAGCAGGTAAGTATGAATCTTCTACTATTGTACTATTGCTAAGTAACCATGGCAACCAGGGCTGCAGTAGCGTCCTGGTTGCCATGGTTACCGATCGGAGCCCCAGCGATTAAACTGGGACTCCGATCGGAACTCCGCTGCCACCAATCGGGGGGGGGGGGGAGATGGGAGGCCGCACACTGGCCACCAATGTTGTTACTGCTATAGAGGGAGGGGGGCCGTGCTATACCACCACGTGCTATACCCCACCACCCACCATGTGCTATAACCCACCACGTGCTATACCCCACCACCCATCTGTCCTCACCTGCTGCGCTGTTCACACACAGGAAGGCATCCGGATACGCTTCACACATTCGATTGACGACGTCTATCTGCTCCAGGGTCCTCTTAACGGCGTCTTTACCTTGAGTGTCACAGGGGACGTAGGCTGCCCAAAACTACATAAAAAATAGTAGAGGATGGGGGGCGCACACTGTGCCACCAACGATTTATAACAATAGAGGGAGGAAGGGGGGCCCGATGGGGGGCGCACACTGTGCCACCAACGATATTCAAACTGGGGAGGGAGGGGGGTCTGCCCCCTGCTGCCTGGCAGCCCTGATCTCTTACAGGGGGATATGATAGTACAATTAACCCCTTCAAGGTGCCGCACCTGAAGGGGTTAATTGTGCTATCATATCCCCCTGTAAGAGATCGGGTGCTGCCAGGCAGCAGGGGGCAGTCTTGTACAAAGTTTGTAGTGTATTCTAACTAGAAGCGTCCCCATCACCATGGGAACGCCTCTGTGTTAGAATATACTGTCGGAAATGAGTTTTCACGAAGTGAAAACTTAGATCTGAAAAAGCTTTTATGTAGACGGATCTTCGGATCCGTCTGTATGAAAGCAACCTACGGCCACGGATCACGGACACGGATGCCAATCTTGTGTGCATCCGTGTTCTTTCACGGACCCATTGACTTGAATGGGTCCGTGAACCGTTGTCCGTCAAAAAAATAGGACAGGTCCTATTTTTTTGACGGACAGGATACACGGATCACAGCCTCGGCTGCAAAACGGTGCATTTTCCGATTTTTCCACGGACCCATTGAAAGTCAATGGGTCCGCGAAAAAAAACGGAAAATGGCACAACGGCCACGGATGCACACAACGGTCGTGTGCATGAGGCCTTAAGTGTATGCCTGCAGTATGATCCTACCTTACTAGCTTCCAAGTGAGAAAGAGAATCACACCTGTGGAGAAGCAGTCCAAGCATTAAAGGGGTTATCCCATGATTGATATAAAAAATTTAAATTAGATATTATATAATACATGACAATCTCTTTCTAACAAAGCTAGAACCAGCCCTGTACCTCACATGGATCCAGAGATCTCCCCATTCATTGCTCTGCTAGATTTATTTCAGGCTGGCTGCTCAGTGTGTGTGTCCTACTCAGGGGGCATGTCCTTTCTGCTTGCAGTTGTTTTCCTGTAACTGCCACAGTAGATGTGGCTGGTGACAGTTGAAGATTGAAACTGATCGAGTTTGACCACCTTAGTGAGGTGGACAAAAAAAAAAAAAAGGGACAAGCAGCAGGTGGCGCTATACAGATCTATTTTGCTGAATAGCTGAGTAGCTCTACAAACATTTTAATTGCATGCAATTCACATGCGAATTTCTGAACATCTTCCTACAATTAACATATGAAAAGTCTTCTTGTCACTAGGGTTTCTCCCTACACAATCTTACCCTAACATCTATTATTGGACAGTGTTGGAGTGTTTGGGGACACATTGACAATGGATGTGGTAATATAGTTCAATGCATTATTGGCAACCCAGTATCACTTCTCCAAATTATGGCGCAGATTTAATAATGCCTCTGCGCTAAAACACTGTGTTAAAAGTGGCACTATTTTGGGTGTCTAGGGTTTCTACACTTTTTCAAACATGTCCAAGTATTAAAAAGTGAAAGTTTGATTTATGATTATTATTCTATCCCATTACTTTTGGTCCCCTTAACAAGTGGGAGGCACGTATGAAAACGGGTGTAATTCCTACACTGTTCACCTCATTTGGATGTAAATACCCTTAAATTAAAGCTGACAGTCTGCAGTTAAAGCACATCTTTGTTTGTTTCATTTCAAATCCATTGTTGTGGTGTATAGAGTCAAAAATGTTAGAATTGTGTAGATGTCCCAATATTTATGAACCTGACTGTATGTACACCCAGGCTCCAGTGCAAGGAAAGTCTCAAACCCCTCTAGAGAGAACCATGACATTGCAAGGTACATGTCAACAGTGTGGAGTGGCAACATTAATAAATACTCCAGAGTGTGTGAAGTGCATTATGGAACCAGCCCTTGAGCCTATTAAAGACATTTCATCAGCCTATCGAGGAAGCCTCCTAATAGATAGTACATCCAGTGATGGAACCATTTTTTATGGGTTCCCTGTAGTGTTGAGCGCGAATATTCGAAAAGCGAATTTTTTTCGAAAATATTTCGATTTCGCGAATATTTCAAATATAGTGCTATATATTCGTAAAAACGAATATTCTTTTTTTTTTTTTTTTTTTTTCACAAAATTACAGTACACATATAATTGATTGTTTCCCAAAGGTCCAAAAGCTCAGATCTTACTCACATTGCCTAGAAAGTGATTGAGGCGCGAATCTTCGTAAGGCGATTTTATTAGCGCAAATGCGAATATCGGCACTTGTCCCAGAACAGAGGCAAAGGGCTTTGCATTCATACATTAGTGAATTGAGTTGCGAATCTTCGTAAGGCGATTTTATTAGCGCACATGCGAATATCTACACTTGTCCCCAGAACAGAGGCAAAGGCCTGTGCATGTGCATTCATATAGTATAGCACCATATTCGCGAATACTTCGAACTTCGTAAAATTCGATTTACGAATATTCGTATTTTCTATTTTAGTTTCCACCTTACAGATTACATTGATTTGTACTCTGTCAACTACTGTCATCACCCCCCACTGTTTCTCGATTGATTCCCAAAAGTCCAAAAGCTCAGATCTTACTCACATTGCCTAGAAAGTGATTGAGGCGCGAATCTTTGTAAGGCGATTTTATTAGCGCAAATGCGAATATCGGCACTTGTCCCAGAACAGAGGCAAAGGGCTTTGCATTCATACATTAGTGAATTGAGTTGCGAATCTTCGTAAGGCGATTTTATTAGCGCACATGCGAATATCTACACTTGTCCCCAGAACAGAGAGGCAAAGGCCTGTGCATGTATATAGTATAGCACCATATTCGCGAATACTTCGAACTTTGTAAAATTCGATTTACGAATATTCGTATTTTTTATTTTAGTTTCCACCTTACAGATTACATTGATTTGTACTCTGTCAACTACTGTCATCACCCCCCACTGTTTCTCGATTGATTCCCAAAAGTCCAAAAGCTCAGATCTTACTCACATTGCCTAGGAAGTGATTGAGGCGCGAATCTTTGTAAGGCGATTTTATTAGCGCACAGGCGAATATCAGCACTTGTCTCAGAACAGAGGCAAAGGGCTTTGCATTCATACATTAGTGATTGAATTGAGTTGCGAATCTTCGTAAGGCGATTTCATTAGCGCACATGCGAATTTTGCATCTCATAATATGTATTATGCGATGCGAAAATTCGAATTATCGCATATGCGAAATAATAACGAATTTGAATATTCACGAATATTTTACGAATATTCTTTCGAATATTCGCGAAATTTCGCGAATTCGAATATGGGACATGCCGCTCAACACTAGTTCCCTGTAGAACAAGAAGGGGCGAGAGGAATATTCCCAGTTGTAGTGCAAGAAACTATAGGGCCAGGAGGAGAGGTTTCCCAAACCAGATGGTATAGACCTTGGTCTCCATCTGATCAGATTTCAGATAGTACAGACCCTAGTCCCCATCTGATCCGATTACCATTGCAGGAACTCTTTCAGATCCCACCAAAGATCCTTCTGGCTTTTATAGAAGAGTTTTCACATTGTTTGGCACTTACAAAGCAGCATGGGCTGATCTTGCAGGACTTAGACAAGCAGCACGAGGAGCATCATTTCTTAAACAGATAGAACAGCATAGAATGGTGGGAGGGTGCAAAGACAGCTTCAAGTCAGAAGCTGATTTTCTGAATGTTTTGTCAAGATGGGTGAGCAAAAGGATAGAATCAGGAGCACGTAATGTACAAACAGTCCTAAAATCAACTCCTGACTTGAAGCTATCTGCCTTTGCACCCTCCCCCACCGTCCTATGCTGTTCCATCTGTTTAAGAAATGGTGCTCCTCATGCTGCTTGTCTAAGTCCAGCAAGATCAGCCCATGTTGCTTTGTAAGTGTCAAACAATGTGAAGAGACTTATCCTATTTTATGGAGGCAAATGAAGCGCCAGTGGGTCCATAATATAGACCATTAGGGACTCCTGGCTTGTGCCTTGTGTCTATAATACGTGTATCACTCATACACAGGGTCTGAGAGGTGTCTTTGAATCCCTTTGTCATACCCTTAGGCCATGCTCTGGTTATAACAAGAGGTACAAGTTTTTCCAGCATGATTCTTTTAACCATGATAGAAAATAGAAAAGATACGTGTCATTCGTATACCTTATAACATGTATTTGTATATTGCAATGATATTCTCTGACTGTATAATGGTACATAAAATGCCTTTTCTTGTTCTTTCTCACAGGTGTATCCAACTTGCCCAGCAGTGAGTACAATCTGAGTGTTTGACGTACAATGATTCTCGTCCTCTCCAAACATCCATCAGAGCCACACAGGGCGGCAGTGAGAGAACAAGTTTTCAGGAAAGACAGGATAATATTTGCTGCATTTACATGTAAAATTGAACCAGAGAGAAGAGTGGATTCGTCTTATGACAGGTCTGACAGGAACCAGCTCGGCCTGTCTGTACTAGGTTTTATTTGCCTGATGTATTTCTCACAGGCACGGAGCAGAGAGTGAGGCAGACACACACAGACGCTGAGACAGACAGATGATTAAATCAATTGGGATTGATAGAAATGAGCGTGCACAAATAACGGATTCCAAAAAGGGATATGACGTATAATATATATCAGCTTCATCCCCCAAGACAAGTTCAGGCAATCTGTTTTCCTGACAGTGCTCCTAAATATATGTGCTATAGACAATACTGTGTGTTTCTACGTACATTTAGAACTAGGGGAGGCCCCATTAAAACTCCAGGAGTTGTGTCTTGGTGGATGTTTGGTACTGTGCTGCATACTTTGCATGATGTGGTTGCTCTTCATTCCCTCCATACCATCTGATCCCAGCTCCTTACATGTTCATTCATATTGATAACAAAGAATAGGTGGCCCAGAGGTACAAAATGTGAGAAGTCTGCAAGAACCTCAATCCACTAGATCCTCAGCACCTAAAACATCTCACTGTACTTCTACTTCATGTACTTTGTTAGAATTATCATCCTATCTTTCCATTAAAATAGCTGCACACATATAAGTAAGAGATTAATAAACAAAACACAAAGGCATGCCAAATCTTTAATACCTATACGCACCATGTTACAAATCCATCAGGTTTGGTTGTTAGGGGCCACCACAATAGGGTAGAGCTGCCCATCGTCTGTACATGCTGCTATGTGGGTGGGACATGTCTACTTTCCAAAGAGCCCTGAGAATGGATCTCACATGTTTCAACCATATCAAAGACCTATAAAGAGAAGCACTATGTAATAATAATGTCTATGAGATCCACATGTGGGATCACCTTTAATCAAACTGCTTATGCAACGGCACTACAGAACTACAGTGGGTCAAGTTACTTGAACTCTTTTTAATGTAAAAGTATAGAACCCCTTCATTTCTTAGGGCCATGTTCTACCTACTAATACTAAATAACTAGCTATACACACCCTGTCCCACATTCGGTGGACCTGGCAAGTGCCTTAAAGTTTTCGCCTAAACAACAATTGCATTAAGGTGAAGACTCTTCTCCATGATGACAGCACCAATGATCATTCATACGATTGTTCATTACTGATCATCACTAGCGATCAAACGGCAAGGGATAAAATTCTTATTTGTCATGGATCGACTCTTTTCAGTAGGGATAAAAATGATTGTCGGCGGCACATCCCCTCCTGTACCACAGGAGATGTATGGCTGACAATTACGTTAACTGAATGGAGGGGGAAATGAATGATCACATGGACTGTCGTATGTACGATCACTTCCAGATAAATAGGACCAAAGAATGAAAGCAAACAAGTGCCCATCGACTTGCTATAGCAGGGATCGGTAACCACCAGCACTTCAAATGTTCTGAAACTACAACTCCCAGAATCCTCCTTTCACTTCTATGGGAGTTACAAGAACTGCCAAGTAAGTGTGCATGCTGGGAGTTGTAGTTTCATAGCAGCTGGAGTGCCGAAGGTTGTTGATCCCTGTGCTATAGCATTGATCAGTGCTCATTATGGACATTTAAGGGGTCTTTCCATTAAATTCATGACATGATCAGATATGTAAAGACACAGAGGAAACCAGGTACCAGGACTCCTTTGTAAGATCAAGAGTCCAGCGGCTATCTATGGCTCACTCCCACACACAGTATGAGACCCCTAACTACACCGAATAACAGAGCGTATGTCAAGTAGGAATCTCAACACATGACACTTTATTACCCACATCTTGTCCCATTCTGCAAGTTTAACCCTTTGCTGTCTTTTGTCCACCTAAGTGAGAAATAATAGCATGTCTGATCCCAGGTAGTCGTTTGGGGAATTCATAGAATCACTTATATTATAATGGCAATGTGACATGCTCTATAATATAAGGAACGATATTAGCTACATTTATGCTTCTACTCATTAAACCATGAACTAAACAAGACAAACCTGTCTTTTTATGGCAGCTGTTCAGGACAAAAAACGGAAGCAGCCCATCACTTCAGGTAACCATTTTATTAAATACATCTTTTTATATAAACCCTCTGTCTCCATGATTGTTCTGAAGTCTTGTGAGTGTATTTGCTAGCTTTGATCTCCATGTCGTGTTGCTGTACATTAGTATAGTACCCCATGGAACATTGGTGGAGTTCCTTTGCTTTTTTCCTTCCTTGTATAGTCTTAGAATAGACTATCATCCTGTATTATTTTGCCCTGTGATTTACTATTGGTCGAGAGTTGTGTGGATGCACTTGAACACAGAAATCATTTTGCGTCTTTAAAATTCCAGTTTGTAAGTGTGTATGTGATAAGTTATTGCCTCAAATAAAATCCCATTAAAATCATAAGATGCCGATACAACATGTTCAATACGTTAAAAGATTCTACAGGTTTTTACCTAAATTGTCTGCTTCAAGTAACCTGTGAACGGAGGAGAGTTAAAGCTGTACTTACCTTTCCGTCACGCCGCCAATTCTATGATCTCTACTGTGATCATGTAACAGCCCAACTGGCTGCGGGCTCCTCCACTGAGGTCCTCACCCACTGCACTCCTGTTTCTTCCTGTTCAGCTGGATGTTTATTAGGCAGCTGAACAACAAGACACAGGACCACATGCTAGCAGAAAAGCCTGCAGCTAGTGACGTGACCACAGACGAGATTGCAGAATCTGCAGCATGGCGGAAGGGTAATATCTGCTGAAACTCCCTTCCACAGGTTAGCTGAAACAGGAAGAACCCCTTTAGACAAATTTGTCTCCGTGGCTTTTTTTCCCAATTGCCAATCCTCCTTGCCACTCCACTTCCCCTCGCTCTGCTCCTAATACCACCTCTCGGCGTGTACAATTCCAAATAATGATTCACAATTTCTTCCTGGCAAACACAGCGCCTGCAAACTTTGATAGGATAAAGACGAATGCTTCTTTCCTAGATGTTGCAAACCGAAAGCAAGGTAGGATGTCCCAAGTTAAATACCTATTCCTTAGACCTTACTACAGTCCAGGTGATTGTTTAAACATGCAGCAAGAAAATTTAGACTAGCACATCCATAGTCTCAGGTGCACATCCATAAAGTTAGAATGCAGACTGCAAACAAAAACGTATGGCAGAACAACATTACACATACAAACAATAGAACTAAGGATTAGGGATTATTCTGGATTAAAGTGGTACAATACCTACTATACATTAAAAAAATAGAAGCTCTTTGCGCACATTTTTGATCAAACGTGTGTTGGGCCCATCTAGGTGGCTTCCACAGATGGGTACCTAACACTAACAGAACTGCATCTCCTGGGCTTGACCTAAGCCCACAATGTTCAGGGCGGTGTAGGAACCAGCTACATTTAGGCTGGGTTCAGACCTGAGCGTTCGGGATGGAGTGCTCTTTATGCGCGATTGTATGCGCGTTTACAATCGCGGCTCCGGAACAAGCGAACGCCCATTGTCGCACGTTCCCGCTGAAGTCTATGTACGGGAACGCGCAACAAGACGCCCCAAAGAAGCTCCTGTACTTCTTGGGGCGTCGGGCGTTTTACAGCATGATCGTACGCGCTGTAAAACGCTCAGGTGAGAACCATTTCCATAGGGAATCATTGGTTCTTGCCTGTTGAGCGTTTTACAGCGCGTAGGAATGCGCTGTAAAACGCTCAAGGCTGAACCAAGCCTTATACTCTGCTCAGAAGCCCTGGGCTGATTGGCGGGGAGTGCTGAATCTAAGAGGCAGCTACACTCTAAACATGCTACAAGAAAATTTAGACTGGCACATTCATAGTCGCAGGTGCACATCCATAAAGCTAGCATGCAGAAAGCAATCAAAGACGTATGGCAGCACACCATTACACAGGTTTAAACATGCAGAGAGGTAATGAAATTGTGAATGTACTAACCACTAAACCACTCGACTCGAGATATAGTGGATATACTGTAGGTATTGCCGCCCACTACTTAGCTAAATAGGCTTTCCAAAATTGTAGGTCAGATAACCTACAACCTCATGCTTAAGCCACATGCATTTGCCTTATGCATTTTCAGTCCACATCTGATCAGCATTTTCAGTCCACATCTGATCAGCATTTTCAGTCCACATCTGATCAGCATTTTTTGTGGATTGGATGCAGACCCGTTCATTTCAATGGTGCTGCAAAAGACGTAGACAACACACCGTGTACTGTCTACATCCGTATGTCCATTCAACTATAAAACATGTCCATGTTCTTGTCCATATTCCAGACGCAATTTCTATAATGCAGATTCTACAGGACTTGAAAAAAAGGCAGCATGGACTTGGCCAATATCCATGTTTTGTGGTACCGCGATTTGCAGACCACAAAACGCATTTGTGTGTGAGGCCTAACTCTTGTACAAAATGTTGTCAACTGACACAATACTACAGTAAATGTCCTGTACAGTGAACCTATTGTGTGCAATCTTAAGGCAGCGGGTTATAGAGCAGTAACAGCCGAGTAGAATGAAGTGTAGGAATGAAGTGCACATTTATTATGAATGGCATTTTGGACACTGGTCTTAATAAACCCTTAAGCTGGCAGTGGTTCTGCCGAAGCTATGAAGAGGCGCAGGTCTCTTCATAACTTCAGCGGATCCTCCGGCAGTTCTAAATGTAAGACAGCTTCTGAGCTGTCTCTTATTTAGACCTTTTTCTATGCTGGCCCATCACCTTCCCTACCCACGCTGCGCCCACTTTTTTAGACCTGGCATGAGCGGGGTGAGCCTAATATAGGTGTTTTTTAGGTTAATAAATAGTGTAAATAGCATTTTATTCATTTACATTCCTACTAACATTGGTTGTGTGAGTCCAGTGGGCAGAGGCCCTCAGTGACTGAAGACTTTCCCTGTATGGGTGTGTACACAGCGTTAGGTGTCACTTCCTGATAAGGCCACCTACTGGACTCCTAAGAATAGAAAAGAACAGAGCTTCAGATAAATGAATAATAAACTGTAAATCAATCTCCTCAGCTCTTCCTGCTCTATACAATGCCCACAGATTGAAAGGATTTTAAAAAAACTTTACTGTCCACCAACATTCTTTACAGTATATTCAGTGTGAATGAAAGGTTACTGAGTGAAGTGCCTAGGTTACTAAGATGCTTTGGAAGACATTTCATAAAATATGTCATTTTCAGCATTTAAAGAATGATTCAAAGACAGAGAAGGGCAAATGCAGGGAATTCGCATTTTGAGCATCTTCCTTGATGAGACGGGTTATAGATTGGTTTGTGACTTTTTGTCATTTATGTAGACTGAGGAACTCAAGTCTGACAAAGAGCTTTCAGCAAATGATCACTTTACTTTTGTAAACTGGGGATTTCCACCTAATGTACACAATAGACATGTCGGCAAACTTAATTGGTGGGATTCCTAGACCCCTTCAAATTGAAGGAAAGAACATGTCCTTCATGTGCTCCAAACACTCAAAGTAATGTTAGGCATAATGATAGCTGATATATATACATATATGATATTCCAAAATCATGGTTTCAAAGAGTCCACTGTCTAGCCACGGTCTGTTCTTTTAGTTCTGATCATGGATAAAATCATGGAAGATTGATTCACGCAGAGGAAATCAGTTGAAGAGCCAGTTAAGAGTTGCTACTATGTATGACTATGCAGATATCATTAATGGCTGTGGAAAGGTGTGTGACGAACATTTAGGTATAATTATCCTTGGAAACCTTTATTCCTTTCTTTCAATCTCTTTTTTTTTCAAATTTTTTAAAATATTATGAAAAATACAGAATGTAATATGCAACTTATTGTATGTTCCAACAATACATATATTATCCAAGTTGTATAGCTTTTTACATTAGTATAATGTAGCACCAATGCAGGAAAACATTGACAGTAAATGTTAAGCACCAATAACTATATCTCCTTATTAAGAGTGCCTAATCGGTATGAGGAGTCTTATAGGCCTGGCAATGCCCCTCTGGAATTCCGGGAAGAAGGGATGCAAATCAGCTCTTAGGAAGCTCTGCCTCTAATTCATCAGATGTATGGTAGCTATCCTATAAGTCAGTGTTCGACCTTTCATAACTAGAAACTTACATTCTTATGTAAGAGAACAAGATAAAGACTGACTGTTGGCATATGCACAAATGCAACTATTGAAGGCTCCAAACTGCAGCCACATAGGGCTTTACAAAACCCGTACATGTGACAATGTTGCAACGGCTATAATTTCAGATTTTATAATCCAGACCGAAGTACTGATATGTTAATTACAATGTCATTCTGCTCTTCTTAATGGTTCACTTTGTATCCAGTTCGAAAATACGAATTCAGCTTTGTATGCTTGCCTCCATATTATAGGCATATTACACACATGTACTGTAAATCACAGTAAAACTGCACATGATATTGAAAAGTCTGAAAATTGAAAATAGCTGCAAAACCCAAGCAAAAAAGTGGTGGAATCATGGGTCAGAAATTTTTAACACTGTTCTTTATGCATAGTGCTCAATGCACTAGATAATTTTTTAATGCATTTTATTGGTCCCAACTTCCAAACTTTCTGAGAGTAAGCTATAGAAGTTCTTATAAGATATGGTATGTCAACCTTGCCACGTTGGTTCTCATACTGTATGTCCCCTCTGCATCACATGCCCCAATAAAAGCCTCTTTTATCTCATGACCGCTTACAACAGATGCCTCCACAGTACCTTTTATAGATCTGTTACAGGCAGTGGATGTGGATCTACTATGCCAAACAATTAGTATGACTTTGGGCTAGTCCTTAGGTCATTATCCTGGTGGTCCCCTTGGTTTTTACCTTATACATAAATCTGGCCATCACTGCAGGAGAGAGACCAGGCCGTTACCTCTTGGAATTGTCTGGTGTGGTTGGCTGCTGACCCACGATCAAAGACACCAGTGCACGGCACCGAATGAATAGGCAAACTTGTAATCAATAACAGGCCAAGGTCAGGTCAGTGTACGTGCAAATCTGTGAAACAATCCAAAGGTCAGGGCAAGTGGCAAATAGCAAGATATTTAGAGACCAAACTGCACAGGCAAGGAAGTGAGCTCAGAAGCAAAGCTATATAGGAGGAGTCATTAGCTCATTAGTCAAGAATCTGAGTCGGGATCAGAAAGGGTATAACTCCTGAAGTGTCTCTCTAATACACAATCAGGAGGAGGACTTGCAGCCAGGCTGTGGCCTACATCACGGGACACAGGAGTCTTGAGCATGGGTAGAAGAAGCTAGGTGAGTTATGCAGTTCCCGTGCCCACCACAGAGAGTGGAATAGTGGTGGGCATGAAGTGTTGCCAGCCCATGACATGATTCTTCCATAAAACCCAAGCTTATGTTTACCTTGCACTGCACTGGGACCTGTCCTTTCACTGCATCTGATGTGCATATGTAGTAGCACAGATTGTGTCATCATCAATGTAAGCTAATACATTCTCTAATTGTCTATACGATGCAGAAGCAGACATTCTTGTTATTTAACTAGCTTTCTCTAGATCCTCAAAATGGCTGTCTTAGCTTTCTGTAGGCAACAGGTACACTATACGTTGCAGTATATTACTAGTCTCTATGACAGAGGAAGGAAGGAGTGATCATTTGCCATTTTTAAACACTAACTGGAATTTTACCTGATAAGTGATGGTATGAAAGCATATAAGAAGCTGCCAGTTGTGAGCAGCGCAGATATTCCCAGGATAGGGAGCAGAGAATTGTTAAACCCTGAAGCTCTTTCATGAATTTCAAGCCGCTAAGTGTCGAGGGATTCCATTATCTACATGAAATTCCTGTCCTCTCTTCATCTTCAGCTTTGTTTGGTTAAGTGAGCTAAGAGTTTTTGGTGCTGTATGGGGTCACGAAACTCCATTTCTAGGAAGGAAACTTTGTTGAATGCAAATGAATTTTCCTTTGACATTGTGTATTTTAATCAAATTGGTAGAATTCATAGATTCTTTTCTTCTCCATTAATACAAGATATGTTTCTTGGTCTAAGGTACTATAGATAGATAGATAGATAGATAGATAGATAGATAATGCCACCAAGTCTGTACTTAAAGAGGACCTGTCATCTCTCCTGACATGTCTGTTTTAATAAATAATTGTATTCCACATTAAAATACAATTCTGGAACATTTATTCTTATGTCTCTGTGTTTTGCCATTCTTCTTCTGCTCTTGCTAGACGTTTATGGATAAAGGTACAGATGGGTGTTACCAGTTGGGAGTGTGTCCCTGCACAGTCTAGCAATGACCAATCAGTGCTGCCAGTCGCAGACTGTGCAAGGACACACCCAGACTGTCAACACTTATCTGTTCCTTTATCCATAAACTTCCAGCAGGAATAATAAAATAATCGCACAACATAGAGTCATAAGAAACGATTCTCCAGAATTGTTATTGAATAGGGAATGCAAGTAGTTACTAAAACATGCAAGTCAAAAGGGGTGTCAGGTCCTCTAGACAGGATGCAACTGGCCACCCCCCAGGGCCAATCATTTCCCAAGTTTGTAGGAATGCCAAGTGGTGTGGTATGGCCTTAATGATTTCTGTGTGTGTGTCACGGTGCTCCTACCTGGATACTGTCGATTCCCAGTGTTAGACTGCGGAGCAATAAAGGGAAAGAGTTGTAGGAGGTGAAGGATAAGTCCAGATGTGGTGAAAGTTCAACAGCTTTACTTAAATAAACTTGCATCCAGACAATATTCAGTCTTTCTCTTAGTTCCAGCAGGTTTTGGGGTAAACTGGCAGGCAAACTTGAATATTCTACTTTCTCTCTCTGCTGTGCTAAACTCGGCTTCAGTTAGGTAGCTGGACTGGTACCTTTGTAATCGGGTGCCTTGGACTGTTGATCCCTCACAATAGTATGTCTCTTAATCTGTAAGGATTAATGATGCTTTATGAGCTGTTTCCCTGGAGAGACTCCTGCTGCAGGAGGGGGCCCTTCCCCTCATGCTCCATCTTGACTTGTCTGCTCCCAATGCTAGACTTGGCTAGACTAGAACTTCCTGCAACCCATCCATTGGTAGGAAGCAGTACTAGCCCACTTCTGCCCAAAAGAGGGAGAATGGAATGGTAAGTTCCATTTTATGTAAAGATCTGTCTCTGCCAGATATACTGCCACCTGGTGGTGAACCAGGCACGTTACATGAACATAACAGTTTCATAGCAATATTCTGAATGCACAGTGTAGGAGGACCTGTAATAAATACAAAGATGAAAATAATATTAGCCTATTAGAGACAGTAGCAGGGTGTAGGAATGGTAGTGCCACTCTGGGGTACTACAAGGAAGCTGAAATTGATAAACATGAGAACCTTCAGATATATCATCACTTTGTCTTTCATTTGCTTAACTTTTTATTTGCCATCTCGCCAGCAGTTATAGCAACTTCTCCATCCATGACATTGCTATCAAGAATGTTTATTCCTGTTTGCAATGACAGTTATGAGAAAAGCAACAGTCAGATGCTGCACATTATTAGTTCATAATTCTGTTATTAATTTTGATCAGTTTTTAAATCATTTTTCTCAAAACTCTTGGCTGCATTCTGTCAGGAAGATAGGGAGGAGAGCATCTGCAGACAGTTCTGCATCCCTACATCACAGATCACACTGACAGCTGCTTAGGGCAATCTGTAATACTAATCGATACAGATGGAAATGAATAGGAATCTATAGAGAGGGCAAAAATCTAAATGACACACTGATACAATTGCTTTCCAGGGCTGCATATATATGCTATAGTGTTACATCGGAGGTCTTTGTCTGTCACTATTAAGAACATTATTCATTGAGCTACTAATACTCCCATTTCTGCTAGATCATGTCCTCTCCCTGCTGTGTGCAGTTGCACTGCTGCTTCTAATTGCAATCAGCTTCTGCTATAAATGCTGGACTACCCTCTCACTGCTTGCCAGTGCTTAGGCTCCTGTTTACCGATCCTGATGTTCTGCTGCCGCCCTGACCTCAAATTAGTTTTTTGGATAAGCACAAACTATTCCTGTCCTGACCTAGGCCTGTTTCATGACTTTGGATGCCGCCAAATCCTTGGTGCTTTGCACTGCAGTCGATGATCTCCATAGGGGTCAACTACCCCAGGACTACTTTAGGAGGTAACAGTCTGGTTGGTTCCTTGTACAGGGGTTAAAGGGTGACTACTGGGGGATGATCAGCAACAATGCCCTTTGGGCCTTGTCCATGCCCACTGTCCATAACATATAGGTAAACTTTTTATTATTTTTCAGATAGATTTTCGTGTTTCTTGTATAGAAAAATGACAGTGCGGATAAATAAAACATAAAAAATATTGCTTCCTTAGATGGGGGTTTCTCTCTTAGGCCTCTTTCACACTTGTCACGGATGGTAAGTACTGCTCCCGCGCTCCCCACTACACTTTACTATGGCTGCCAGGACTTTAGCTTCCCGGCAGCCATGGTAACCATTCAGAAAAAGCTAAACGTCGGATCCGGCAATGCGCCGAAACGGCGTTTAGCTTAAGGCCGGATCCGGATCAATGCCTTTCAATGGGCATTCATTCCGGATCCGGCCTTGCGGCAAGTGTTCCGGATTTTTGGCCGGAGCAAAAAGCGCAGCATGCTGTGGTATTTTCTCCGGCCAAAAAACTTTCCGGTCCGGAACTGAAGACATCCTGATACATCCTGAACGGATTTCTCTCCATTCAGAATGCATTAGGATAAAACTGATCAGGATTCTTCCGGCATAGAGCCCCGACGACGGAACTCTATGCCGGAAGAAAAGAATGCAAGTGTGAAAGAGCCCTAAGATGGGGGTTTCTCTCCCTGTACATGTCATGATGGTTGTGTTTCTTTGTATATTATATTTTATATATAAATTAAGAAATGCATAGTACTCCAATCTAGTTTCCAAGGTGCAAAAAATGAGGGTTTATAAGCCGATGTCTGTGCAATGTTTCAGTCCCATCCCAGGACCTTTTCAAGACTTTTTATATATTCTCTCAATATTCTCATGCCACACACAGCGGTATATGATCTCACTGAGCTGTGCAAAACAAAATGAATGTGGTATGGTGTTGGTAGCAACCTGTGGTTATAACATTTTTGGTGGTGTCTGGAAGCCACATTTAGTAATTTGAGCAAAATAAATGGATATTATTTAAGCAGCTTTATATTTAAGTTAATAAACCAATTTTCAAGTAGGGAATGGTGGGAGACCCCCTGCAGGTAGTAGAAGCCCATGGTCAAGTTCACCATTTTCACGCCATAGTACCTGGCCCTGTTGTCATCCTGTTCTCCATCTTTCCTAGATAGCAAATCATTTACTTATGTAGCTGTTCATCCCCAGTGTTACTGATTAATTAGGCAGACATAGGGTGAGAATTAATAAGATAAATGTGTCACAATTCTGGGTCAATTTACACCAAGAAACTGGTGTACATGCCTTGCGCCAGATGTATTATGTGTATTAAACACTTTTTGTGTTTTTAGAATGAGGGTGTGGCTTAGTGGAAACCTACCGTACACGGACACCATCCATGTTTGGTTCATTTACAAGCTCCACCATGTTTACCAGCATGGAAGAGTTTAATTTGCTGGTCTGAAAGAGCTCTTACACCTATTAAGGCCTCTTTCACACTACAGTATGTTGAATTCAGTGTTTTGCGTTCCGTTTTTCACGGATCCGTTGTTCCGTTTTTTGCTTCCGTTGTGGTTCCGTTTCCGTTCCGTTTTTCCGTATGGCATATACAGTATACAGTAATTACATAGAAAAAATTGGGCTGGGCATAACATTTTCAATTGATGGTTCCGCAAAAAACGGAACGGATACGGAAGACATACGGATGCATATGTGTTCCGTTTTTTTTGCGGACCCATTGACTTGAATGGAGCCACGGACTGTGATTTGCGACATGTTCTATCTTTTCAACGGAATGAAAAAACGGAAATACGGAAACGGAATGCATACGGAACACATTCCGTTTTTTTGCGGAACCATTGAAATGAATGGTTCCGTATACGGACCTTATACGGAACGCAAAAAACGGACCGCAAAACGGAAAAAAAAAACGGTAGTGTGAAAGAGGCCTAAGAGATATGCAAAGAGGTATCTCCCAATAAAGAATAGGTGGTGCTGGCGAGATGGTTTTCTTTCTTGGGAGATACCTCTTTGCATATTCGTTTCCTATGGACCACTGCCAATAAGTCTCTATACCATGGAGTACTTCAAGTAAGTCTCCATACAGGACTCATCTCTTTAAAAAAAAGACTGTCCAGCAAAAACTGCCTTCCAAAAAACGTATGGCATTCCTTCTGCGCCCTGCCGTGTGCCCGTACAGCTGTTTACGACCACATGTGGGGTGTTTCTGTAAACTACAGAATCAGGACCATAAGTATTGAGTTTGGTTTGGCTGTTAACTCTTGCTTTGTAACTGGAAAAAAATATTAAAATGGAAAATCTGCCAAAAAAGTGAAATTTTGAAATTGTATCTCCATTTGCCAATAACTCTTGTGGAGCACCTAAAGGGTTAATGTTGTTTGTAAAATCTGTTTTGAATACCTTCAGGGTCTTTAAGGAGATTCAGCACGCTACCTAAGCCGCGTCCAAGGCATCACACTCAGCCAGCCAGAATCCTACTATGTACTGATGAGGAGAAAGCACCTCCAAACACCTGTCTACGGATGGATATCTGGCTTGGCTATATTACCTCGTGAAATCCAAAAGCTTGTTGGAAACTCAGATCTTGACTCATAGGGAGTCACTTACAGTAGTTGGTGCTGGTGAGATGGGTCTTTGCATGTTCGTTACCGATAGAGCATTGTTAAAAAGCCTCCATATCATGGAATACTTCCGGTAAATCTCAATACAGGACTGGTCTCTTTAAGGAGATTCAGCGCCCTGCCTAAAACCTTTTCGAGATGATGAAAAGGTCACGTATGTAATTTAGTTTACTAATGCAGGCTTAATAAAAGCTAAAAAAATCAACATGGTGCCTTCAGGTATTGGCAGCATCCTACCTTAATAGTACACAAGTGAATCTGGTGAGAAGAGCAGATTAGTAATCTCACAAAATACATTAGCAATCTCTGTAAGATTTATAGCCAGAGAACTGAAACTCTATCCAGTGGGAGCAGCGATAAATCAGATCCTGACCTAGATTTATGGGTAGCAAATAAATGCAATTATCTCATTCATCTGCTCCAAATTATTGTGTCTGGGTCTCAGCACTATAACCGTAACAGAACAAAACGCGGCTGAATCACTGGCCTTAATTGCATGGATTAGCCGTGGCTGTGCGCAGAATGAAAGCCGAGGACTTCGCAGTCTTCCCAAGCAGTAATGATTCAAACGTTCTCACATACTAGCTGGTGGGAGAAATAGGTGGGGGAGGAGGGGGCAGAGGATCACTTTCTCCGTCTTTTATGATCCCTGCCGGAGCTGTCATTCATTAGCTGGGTGTTAATAGTGCTCCTTTATTGTGACACACATCATTAATTTTATGACATCATCTTTCTGCTACAGGTTAGCTAAAATGTATCATGCCCACAGATTTATTGAAGAAATCTCTATCATAGCCAGTCTTGCCTTTAGCAGCGATCCCATCTTTGCAAATAGAGATGAGTGAATTTTTCCAAAATTCTATTTGTCCGGTTCGCTGAATTTTTAAAAAAAATTTGCCTCGATCCGAATTTATTTGTGGCGAATTGTGTTAAAAAATGGCTATTTCCTGGCTGCAGAGAGCCTTTATAGAGGTGTAGAACATGGTGCCTTGCAGTAACACACATAGGGAGTCTGCTGTGGTAGTGAAATAATACTGTGAGTCAGTATGACATGCAGATGACAGGCGTCGCTCTTAGAATCACTGCACACTTCACTTATTTGGGCAGTCACGAGGCCAAAACTGACCAAATGACTCAAGTATGAACGGCAAATATATTTTTCTTTTGCCACTAATACATGACAAAAAGGGCTTTAGAACATAAAACTACCCTGCTGAATGGCAAATATATTTTTATTTTGTCACTTATACATGACAAAAAGGGCTTTAGAACATATAACTGCACCACTGAACAGAAAATAGGCCCCTATTTTTTCCACTTATACACGCCACAAAAGGCTTTAGAACATATAACTGCACCGCTGATCGGCAAATATATTTTCTTTTGCCACTAATACACAACAAAAAGGGCTGTAATTTTCTCACTTCACCACACAAGGGCAAATAAGCCCTTTTCCCCACTAATACAAGCCAAAAATGCTTTGGAACATATAACTGCACCACACAAGGGCAAATAAGACATAGACATATTTCCTTGTAATAAACCCTGTTAATGGCTCTATCAAACAGCACTTTTGCGCCCCAATAACAAGAACGGTTTGCTGGAATTACAGAGCTGTATAATGGCAGATTGGATCCCCAGTCAGTGCAGCAAGGTGTAATAGAATTGTTCCTATTACCCAGGCTGTAAACTCCCCTAGTGAACCCTGTTCAACATAAGTGCTGTGGAATGATTACTCCCTATCCTTTCCCTACACCTTGAATAATCTTTCCCTGGACTTGTAAATCATTTTTTTTAGCACAATTAAGTTTTTTCTACCACTGTCCCTAGCATCTGCTGACGTCTCTCCCTGCACTAAGCACACTGGAAAATGGCAGAATCCAAGATGACTGAGGCTATTTATAGGGCTGTGACATCACAGGGCTGGCTGGCTGCTGATTGGCTGCATGCATGGCATTATGGGTGATCCCGCCTTCCCAGAGTTCCTTTCTCCATCTCCTCACACATGCAGCAGCCATTTTAGGAAAAAATGCTAATCGTTACCACGAAGCGTGAGGAAATTCAGATTCGGTGCGAATCAAATTTTTACTGAAATTCGGATCGAATTCCACTTCATCAACTTCGATTCGCTCATCTCTATTGGCAATGCAAAATTAGGATTGCAAAAATTTGAATTCATCACATGGGTGAAGCAGGGCTTGGTCTGTTGATAACGCAGGGTTGTCTTTGCCAATTTGAGACATCTCTTGAAGGAGTGAACCTATTTAATCTATGTTGTATCACACTGTATTATCTATGGTTTTCCATAGCACTACTACAGGTAAATATGTAAAACTATCTAAATGGTGTACAAAAGAAACAGGCAAACGACACACTCGTCTGTAGATACTTTTTAAAGAGTATTGCCCCAAAAAGAATAGAAATTAGCTGTCAGCATATGGATGTAATTGAGTCATTATCTTCTGCTGTTGTTAAAAAATTCCCTTTGGTTGTTCCATAGTTATGTCTGTTTCTGGAAATCCTTAGTGGGAATCATTATTGCAGCTCCCATGGGGTTTGTAGCATGTTTTCTACACTGCTGTACTCTCAATCTGCATAGTTATGAATAATAAACAAAGTAATATGGAATCATTCAGTGGTCTGTACAAGGGGGTGACAACCCATGTGGATACTTTAGGAGCAGCCATATTGTTTTCCAGTTCCGCAGACATACTATTCCACAGAAATGCGTTCCTGGTATGGGGAAAGGCAAAGCAGTCAACAAGTCCAAAATATGGAATTACATATGGAATTAAGGAGTGGAAATGTGTTTATGAATTCCACAGTAGTAATACGGTTGGGATACAATGGAATAAGCGTTATGCATCTATAGTCCTTTGTAAAACTGGATGCTTTACAGTGGATTCAAAGATGCAAAAATGATGAGGTTCACTCCATTGCAAATACAAAATATGTCAAAATATGTCATTAAAGAATATCTAAAAAGACAAAAAAAAAACATCAAAAGATACAGTATCAAAGGATCTGAAATACAAATTAAAAACCCAACTAAATAAGATACAAAGACAAGTAAAAAAAAAAAAAAAAAACACATACAAGAAATAAAAGCGTTTGTCAACAACAAGTGGAAGAACAAGTATTCAATGTACACAGCTTCCATGATCTGGGGAGCACACACAATGCCAAGAATTGGTTCCAGTGAGGGTAGCACAGGGTGCTGAACACCTACTCCCAAAGTAAGTGGAGAGCAGCAGTGTATGTGCAGCCACCCTCCATTTATGTGTTTGGGAGTTTCTGAAAGTCCCATAGAAATGGATGGAGTGATGGCCGCGCTTGTACGATGCGCTTTCCATTCATTTCTATAGTACTTTGGAAAATAGCAAAGTGTGCTCGCTTGACTTTTTCAGAACTTCCACAGAAACTACTGAAGAGCATGCTGCACATGCACGGTGGCTCTCCTTCACTTTTGGGAGCCCGTTTTAGAGATAGATAGGGGTCTCAGAGGTGAGTCCTGTAGCAATCTGACTTTGATGGCATATCCTAGCAATATGCCATCAAATTGTAAGATGAAACAAACCTCTTTAACATGCATTCTTGAATAGCAAGCATTAACAGTTCTAGAGGATAGAAGCTGCATACTATATGCTGAGTTATTTTATTACATTGTGTTACTTAGAAGGTGATCACTGTTAGTCATTTCCGTTGTTCTGCTCTATTACAGGGGCAGAACAACGAAAAATAACAGAAATACAAGACTCAGCACATAACTGAGGCTGCTTTCACACTAGCGTTCGGCTGTCCGCTCGTGAGCTCCGTTTGAAGGAGCTCACGAGCGGACCCGAACGCCTCCGTCCAGCCCTGATGCAGTCTGAATGGAGCGGATCCGCTCAGACTGCATCAGTCTGGCGGCGTTCAGCCTCCGCTCCGCTCGCCTCCGCACGGACAGGCGGACAGCTGAACGCTGCTTGCAGCGTTCGGGTGTCCGCCTGGCCGTGCGGAGGCGTGCGGATCCGTCCAGACTTACAATGTAAGTCAATGGGGACGGATCCGTTTGAAGATGCCACAATATGGCTCAATCTTCAAGCGGATCCGTCCCCCATTGACTTTACATTGAAAGTCTGGACGGATCCGTCCGAGGCTATTTTCACACTTAGCTTTTTTTTGCCAATATAATGCAGACGGATCCGTTCTGAATGGAGCCTCCGTCTGCATTAATATGATCGGATCAGTTCAGAACGGATCCGATCGAACGCTAGTGTGAAAGTAGCCTGAGACTGCGCCGGATGAACCTCCATTGACTATTATGGGTTCATTCAGGTTTCTGTTTGTGAGATCACTATTTTAGTGGAGAAAATTGTTCTGCAAGTAGGACCTTTGTATCCTATATTGTTGACCAAATCCTTATCTTGTCTTTTACTGTTCCTGACTATACTACAGTTTCTCAAAATCAGTATAATAAAACCAATATAATGTCTGTACTAAGTTTTTCAACTTTTGAAGTGGCCTGGAGAGATAACAGAAAGCTTTTATTAAGGTATGTCAGGATCCAACTGGCTTTTTCAAAGTCTCTTAGGGGGAGATTTGTCCACTAGCGTAAAAAAGTTGCACCGTGTTTGTGACTATTTAAACACCACTTGCAACAAATGTTTGTTCTGAGCCACCCTCACCACTTTCCAAAAAGGTGGGTAGTAAGGGCAGGGAGTGGGTGGAACCAGCAGGTCATCCACATTTATGTTCATTAGCACATGCAAATAAAGACAGAAACCAGTTTTATTCTGTCACACGTCCTGCCAGATGATGGGCCTAATATATGACGAAGCCTGCTAATATATTATTTCGAAGATGCTGGTCTTTGATAAATCCCCCTCACCCCGAGACTTGAATAGAGACAGCTGTGTGAAAGTGCAGCCAGTTTTCCTCATCTTCCATCTATTTTTAGAGTCCAACAGCCCCCTGCTACTGCAACATGAGAGTCAGAGGGCCCCTGTTGAGACTTCCACCCTCCAGGCATGTTTACAGTGGCTTAATCTGGAGATATGACATCAATTTCAGAATATCTGTTTTTATCTTTTTTATTTTTTTACAACTACTGAGATTTCAAGCAGGCAATATGAGAATTCCATAATAATCATCCATCTCTGTTTCTGGTAGCCTTGAATGATCAGTCATCTCATTATTGAAATAAGCACCAAAAACCATCTATTTTGGTCATTGGTGGGTATCAAAGCTCTCAAAGCCCCTACTGATGTAGCACTTCTGGTTTAAATGGAATCCTCTTTATGTATTTTGTTTATACAGTGCATTCATTTCTTTTCTAGAAATCATTTTTGTGTTTTATTGAGAGAAGTCCGTCAGAGTCTGTACCCTACTCTCATTCTATTACAAAAAATATACATATATATATATATATAATACAAAGAGAGCTCAGCAGCACTACTTTTGGATGAGGTGGGTGCAGTATCCTCTGGCCTTAGGCTGTTCGGTCAATAGTTGTAGATATCTCAAAGAAGAGGCAGCACTCCAGGATAAAATGAAACAGTGGCCCGCTTTATTTCCCCTGTGCAACGTTTCAACTGCTCATTGCAGTCTTTCTCAAGCATAACATTGGTGTCTCAACAACTACATTTATACCCACAATGCTTAGAGGGTCAAGTTAACAAGATAATTGGCAATAACATATTCAATAATATAAAAAGCGTGCATATATATATATAAAAAGGTTTTCATATTCATACGTGCATTCCATAACAAGTGCCATAGAAATGTGCCATAATCGCATACATAGTGAATATCATAAATTTTCGAGAAACAATATCAGTTTCATAAAGTGCATTAGTGCTTACATTTAGGGATGAGCGAACTCGAACTGTATAGTTCGGGTTCGTACCGAATTTTGGGGTGTCCGTGACACGGACCCGAACCCGGACATTTTCGTAAAAGTCCGGGTTCGGGTTCGGTGTTCGTCGCTTTCTTGGCGCTTTTGTGACGCTTTCTTGGCGCTTTTTGAAAGGCTGCAAAGCAGCCAATCAACAAGCGTCATACTACTTGCCCCAAGAGGCCATCACAGCCATGCCTACTATTGGCATGGCTGTGATTGGCCAGAGCACCATGTGACCCAGCCTCTATTTAAGCTGGAGTCACATAGCGCCGCCCGTCACTCTGCTCTGATTAGCGTAGGGAGAGGTTGCGGCTGCGACAGTAGGGCGAGATTAGGCAGATTAACTCCTCCAAAGGACTTGATTAACTGATCGATCTGCAGCTGTGGATCATTGAGCTGCTGATCCTCAATTGCTCACTGTTTTTAGGCTGCACAGACCGTTTGTCAGTCTCATTTTTCTGGGGTGATCGGCGGCCATTTTGTGTCTTGTGGTGCGCCAGCACAAGCTGCGACCAAGTGCATTTAACCCTCAATGGTGTGGTTGTTTTTTGGCTAAAGCCTACATCAGGGTGAAGCTGTCACACCAAGTGCATTTAACCAGCAATAGTCTGTTCATTTTTTGGCCATATACAAAATCAGGGGCAAGCTGCGCCTGTCACCAAGTGCATTTAACCCTCAATGGTGTGGTTGTTTTTTGGCTAAAGCCTACATCAGGGTGAAGCTGTGACACCAAGTGCATTTAACCAGCAATAGTCTGTTCATTTTTTGGCCATATACAAAATCAGGGGCAAGCTGCGCCTGTCACCAAGTGCATTTAACCCTCAATGGTGTGGTTGTTTTTTGGCTAAAGCCTACATCAGGGTGAAGCTGTCACACCAAGTGCATTTAACCAGCAATAGTCTGTTCATTTTTTGGCCATATACAAAATCAGGGGCAAGCTGCGCCTGTCACCAAGTGCATTTAACCCTCAATGGTGTGGTTGTTTTTTGGCTAAAGCCTACATCAGGGTGAAGCTGTCACACCAAGTGCATTTAACCAGCAATAGTCTGTTTATTTTTTGGCCATATCCCAGTCTAATTCTGTCACTAAATCCATACCGGTCACCCAGCGCCTAAATACTAGGCCTCAAATTTATATCCAGCTAAATCTGTCCCTAGTGCTGTAGCTGGGCGAGTTATTTAGTGTCCGTTCAAGCACATTTCTTGTTCTGGGTTGAAATACAATTCCCAATTTAGCAATTTCATAATTTAGTGGTTCCTGCTATATCAGAGCTATTTGAAATCTATCCCAAAAAGGGTATATAATATTGAAGGTGCACATTGGGTCATTCAGAATAACTTCACACACACCCGCTACTGTGTATTTCCAAGTCTAATTCTGTCACTAAACCCATACCTGTCACCCAGCGCCTAAATACTAGGCCTCAAATTTAAATCCCTCTAAATCTCTCGTTACCGCTGTACTGTTGTTGCTGGGCAAGATATTTAGTGTCCGTCAAAGCACATTTTTTGTTCTGGGTTGAAGTACAATTCCCAATTTAGCAATTTCATAATTTAGTGGTTCCTGCTATATCAGAGCTATTTGGAATCTATCCCTAAAAGGGTATATAATATTGAAGGTGCACATTGGGTCATTCAGAATAACTTCACACACACCCGCTACTGTGTATTTCCAAGTCTAATTCTGTCACTAAACCCATACCTGTCACCCAGCGCCTAAATACTAGGCCTCAAATTTAAATCCCTCTAAATCTCTCGTTACCGCTGTACTGTTGTTGCTGGGCAAGATATTTAGTGTCCGTCAAAGCACATTTTTTGTTCTGGGTTGAAGTACAATTCCCAATTTAGCAATTTCATAATTTAGTGGTTTCTGCTATATCAGAGCTATTTGAAATCTATCCCTAAAAGGGTATATAATATTGAAGGTGCACATTGGGTCATTCAGAATAACTTCACACACACGCTTCTGTGCATTTCCAAGTCTAATTCTGTCACTAAATCCATACCGGTGACCCAGCGCCTAAATACTAGGCCTCAAATTTAAATCCCTCTAAATCTCTCGTTACCCACCGCTGTACTGTTGTTGCTGGGCAAGATATTTAGTGTCCGTCAAAGCACATTTTTTGTTCTGGGTTGAAGTACAATTCCCAATTTAGCAATTTCATAATTTAGTGGTTTCTGCTATATCAGAGCTATTTGAAATCTATCCCTAAAAGGGTATATAATATTGAAGGTGCACATAGGGTCATTCAGAATAACTTCACACACACGCTTCTGTGCATTTCCAAGTCTAATTCTGTCACTAAATCCATACCGGTGACCCAGCGCCTAAATACTAGGCCTCAAATTTAAATCCCTCTAAATCTCTCGTTACCCACCGCTGTACTGTTGTTGCTGGGCAAGATATTTAGTGTCCGTCAAAGCACATTTTTTGTTCTGGGTTGAAGTACAATTCCCAATTTAGCAATTTCATAATTTAGTGGTTTCTGCTATATCAGAGCTATTTGAAATCTATCCCTAAAAGGGTATATAATATTGAAGGTGCACATAGGGTCATTCAGAATAACTTCACACACACGCTTCTGTGCATTTCCAAGTCTAATTCTGTCACTAAATCCATACCGGTGACCCAGCGCCTAAATACTAGGCCTCAAATTTATATCCCGCTAAATCTCTCGTTACCGCTGTACTGTTGTTGCTGGGCAAGATATTTAGTGTCCGTCAAAGCACATTTTTTGTTCTGGGTTGAAGTACAATTCCCAATTTAGCAATTTCATAATTTAGTGGTTCCTGCTATATCAGAGCTATTTGAAATCTATCCCAAAAAGGGTATATAATATTGAAGGTGCACATTGGGTCATTCAGAATAACTTCACACACACCCGCTACTGTGTATTTCCAAGTCTAATTCTGTCACTAAACCCATACCTGTCACCCAGCGCCTAAATACTAGGCCTCAAATTTAAATCCCTCTAAATCTCTCGTTACCGCTGTACTGTTGTTGCTGGGCAAGATATTTAGTGTCCGTCAAAGCACATTTTTTGTTCTGGGTTGAAGTACAATTCCCAATTTAGCAATTTCATAATTTAGTGGTTTCTGCTATATCAGAGCTATTTGAAATCTATCCCTAAAAGGGTATATAATATTGAAGGTGCACATTGGGTCATTCAGAATAACTTCACACACACGCTTCTGTGCATTTCCAAGTCTAATTCTGTCACTAAATCCATACCGGTGACCCAGCGCCTAAATACTAGGCCTCAAATTTAAATCCCTCTAAATCTCTCGTTACCCACCGCTGTACTGTTGTTGCTGGGCAAGATATTTAGTGTCCGTCAAAGCACATTTTTTGTTCTGGGTTGAAGTACAATTCCCAATTTAGCAATTTCATAATTTAGTGGTTTCTGCTATATCAGAGCTATTTGAAATCTATCCCTAAAAGGGTATATAATATTGAAGGTGCACATTGGGTCATTCAGAATAACTTCACACACACGCTTCTGTGCATTTCCAAGTCTAATTCTGTCACTAAACCCATACCTGTCACCCAGCGCCTAAATACTAGGCCTCAAATTTAAATCCCTCTAAATCTCTCGTTACCGCTGTACTGTTGTTGCTGGGCAAGATATTTAGTGTCCGTCAAAGCACATTTTTTGTTCTGGGTTGAAGTACAATTCCCAATTTAGCAATTTCATAATTTAGTGGTTTCTGCTATATCAGAGCTATTTGAAATCTATCCCTAAAAGGGTATATAATATTGAAGGTGCACATTGGGTCATTCAGAATAACTTCACACACACGCTTCTGTGCATTTCCAAGTCTAATTCTGTCACTAAATCCATACCTGTCACCCAGCGCCTAAATACTAGGCCTCAAATTTAAATCCCTCTAAATCTCTCGTTACCCACCGCTGTACTGTTGTTGCTGGGCAAGATATTTAGTGTCCGTCAAAGCACATTTTTTGTTCTGGGTTGAAGTACAATTCCCAATTTAGCAATTTCATAATTTAGTGGTTTCTGCTATATCAGAGCTATTTGAAATCTATCCCTAAAAGGGTATATAATATTGAAGGTGCACATAGGGTCATTCAGAATAACTTCACACACACGCTTCTGTGCATTTCCAAGTCTAATTCTGTCACTAAATCCATACCGGTGACCCAGCGCCTAAATACTAGGCCTCAAATTTAAATCCCTCTAAATCTCTCGTTACCGCTGTCCTGTTGTAGCTGGGAAAGTTATTTAGTGCCCGTCAAAGCACATTTTTTGTTCTGGGTTGAAGTACAATTCCCAATTTAGCAATTTCATAATTTAGTGGTTCCTGCTATATCAGAGCTATTTGAAATCTATCCCAAAAAGGGTATATAATATTCAAGGTGCACATTGGGTCATTCAGAATAACTTCACACACACGCTTCTGTGCATTTCCAAGTCTAATTCTGTCACTAAATCCATACCGGTGACCCAGCGCCTAAATACTAGGCCTCAAATTTAAATCCCTCTAAATCTCTCGTTACCCACCGCTGTACTGTTGTTGCTGGGCAAGATATTTAGTGTCCGTCAAAGCACATTTTTTGTTCTGGGTTGAAGTACAATTCCCAATTTAGCAATTTCATAATTTAGTGGTTTCTGCTATATCAGAGCTATTTGAAATCTATCCCTAAAAGGGTATATAATATTGAAGGTGCACATAGGGTCATTCAGAATAACTTCACACACACGCTTCTGTGCATTTCCAAGTCTAATTCTGTCACTAAATCCATACCGGTGACCCAGCGCCTAAATACTAGGCCTCAAATTTAAATCCCTCTAAATCTCTCGTTACCGCTGTCCTGTTGTAGCTGGGAAAGTTATTTAGTGCCCGTCAAAGCACATTTTTTGTTCTGGGTTGAAGTACAATTCCCAATTTAGCAATTTCATAATTTAGTGGTTCCTGCTATATCAGAGCTATTTGAAATCTATCCCAAAAAGGGTATATAATATTCAAGGTGCACATTGGGTCATTCAGAATAACTTCACACACACGCTTCTGTGCATTTCCAAGTCTAATTCTGTCACTAAATCCATACCGGTCACCCAGCGCCTAAATACTAGGCCTCAAATTTATATCCCGCTGAATTTGAATACAATACATTGGGCCAAATAATATATTTGTTGTTGTGGTGAACCATAACAATGAGAAAAACATCTAGTAAGGGACGCGGACGTGGACATGGTCGTGGTGGTGTTAGTGGACCCTCTGGTGCTGGGAGAGGACGTGGCCGTTCTGCCACATCCACACGTCCTAGTGTACCAACTACCTCAGGTCCCAGTAGCCGCCAGAATTTACAGCGATATATGGTGGGGCCCAATGCCGTTCTAAGGATGGTAAGGCCTGAGCAGGTACAGGCATTAGTCAATTGGGTGGCCGACAGTGGATCCAGCACGTTCACATTATCTCCCACCCAGTCTTCTGCAGAAAGCGCACAGATGGCGCCTGAAAACCAACCCCATCAGTCTGTCACATCACCCCCATGCATACCAGGGAAACTGTCTCAGCCTCAAGTTATGCAGCAGTCTCTTATGCTGTTTGAAGACTCCGCTGGCAGGGTTTCCCAAGGGCATCCACCTAGCCCTTCCCCAGCGGTGAAAGACATAGAATGCACTGACGCACAACCACTTATGTTTCCTGATGATGAGGACATGGGAATACCACCTCAGCATGTCTCTGATGATGACGAAACACAGGTGCCAACTGCTGCGTCTTTCTGCAGTGTGCAGACTGAACAGGAGGTCAGGGATCAAGACTGGGTGGAAGACGATGCAGGGGACGATGAGGTCCTAGACCCCACATGGAATGAAGGTCGTGCCACTGACTTTCACAGTTCGGAGGAAGAGGCAGTGGTGAGACCGAGCCAACAGCGTAGCAAAAGAGGGAGCAGTGGGCAAAAGCAGAACACCCGCCGCCAAGAGACTCCGCCTGCTACTGACCGCCGCCATCTGGGACCGAGCACCCCAAAGGCAGCTTCAAGGAGTTCCCTGGCATGGCACTTCTTCAAACAATGTGCTGACGACAAGACCCGAGTGGTTTGCACGCTGTGCCATCAGAGCCTGAAGCGAGGCATTAACGTTCTGAACCTGAGCACAACCTGCATGACCAGGCACCTGCATGCAAAGCATGAACTGCAGTGGAGTAAACACCTTAAAACCAAGGAAGTCACTCAGGCTCCCCCTGCTACCTCTTCTGCTGCTGCCGCCTCGGCCTATTCTGCTGCTGCCGCCTCGGCCTCTTCCTCCGCCTCTGGAGGAACGTTGGCACCTGCCGCCCAGCAAACAGGGGATGTACCACCAACACCACCACCACCACCTCCGTCACCAAGCGTCTCAACCATGTCACACGCCAGCGTTCAGCTCTCCATCTCACAAACGTTTGATAGAAAGCGTAAATTCCCACCTAGCCACCCTCGATCCCTGGCCCTGAATGCCAGCATTTCTAAACTACTGGCCTATGAAATGCTGTCATTTAGGCTGGTGGACACAGACAGCTTCAAACAGCTCATGTCGCTTGCTGTCCCACAGTATGTTGTTCCCAGCCGGCACTACTTCTCCAAGAGAGCCGTGCCTTCCCTGCACAACCAAGTATCCGATAAAATCAAGTGTGCACTGCGCAACGCCATCTGTAGCAAGGTCCACCTAACCACAGATACGTGGACCAGTAAGCACGGCCAGGGACGCTATATCTCCCTAACTGCACACTGGGTAAATGTAGTGGCAGCTGGGCCCCAGGCGGAGAGCTGTTTGGCGCACGTCCTGCCGCCGCCAAGGATCGCAGGGCAACATTCTTTGCCTCCTGTTGCCACCTCCTCCTTCTCGGCTTCCTCCTCCTCTTCTTCCACCTGCTCATCCAGTCAGCCACACACCTTCACCACCAACTTCAGCACAGCCCGGGGTAAACGTCAGCAGGCCATTCTGAAACTCATATGTTTGGGGGACAGGCCCCACACCGCACAGGAGTTGTGGCGGGGTATTGAACAACAGACCGACGAGTGGTTGCTGCCGGTGAGCCTCAAGCCCGGCCTGGTGGTGTGTGATAATGGGCGAAATCTCGTTGCAGCTCTGGGACTAGCCAATTTGACGCACATCCCTTGCTTGGCGCATGTGCTGAATTTGGTGGTGCAGAAGTTCATTCACAACTACCCCGACATGTCAGAGCTGCTGCATAAAGTGCGGGCCGTCTGTTCGCGCTTCCGGCGTTCACATCCTGCCGCTGCTCGCCTGTCTGCGCTACAGCGTAACTTCGGCCTTCCCGCTCACCGCCTCATATGCGACGTGCCCACCAGGTGGAACTCCACCTTGCACATGCTGGACAGACTGTGCGAGCAGCAGCAGGCCATAGTGGAGTTTCAGCTGCAGCACGCACGGGTCAGTCGCACTACAGAACAGCACCACTTCACCACCAATGACTGGGCCTCCATGCGAGACCTGTGTGCCCTGTTGCGCTGTTTCGAGTACTCCACCAACATGGCCAGTGGCGATGACACCGTTATCAGCGTTACAATACCACTTCTATGTCTCCTTGAGAAAACACTTAGGGCGATGATGGAACAGGAGGTGGCCCAGGAGGAGGAGGAGGAGGATGAGGAAGAGGGGTCATTTTTAGCACTTTCAGGCCAGTCTCTTCGAAGTGACTCAGAGGGAGGTTTTTTGCAACAGCAGAGGCCAGGTACAAATGTGGCCAGCCAGGGCCCACTACTGGAGGACGAGGAGGACGAGGATGAGGAGGAGGTGGAGGAGGATGAGGATGAAGCATGGTCACAGCGGGGTGGCACCCAACGCAGCTCGGGTCCATCACTGGTGCGTGGCTGGGGGGAAAGGCAGGACGATGACGATACGCCTCCCACAGAGGACAGCTTGTCCTTACCCCTGGGCAGCCTGGCACACATGAGCGACTACATGCTGCAGTGCCTGCGCAACGACAGCAGAGTTGCCCACATTTTAACCTGTGCGGACTACTGGGTTGCCACCCTGCTGGATCCACGCTACAAAGACAATGTGCCCACCTTACTTCCTGCACTGGAGCGTGATAGGAAGATGCGCGAGTACAAGCGCACGTTGGTAGACGCGCTACTGAGAGCATTCCCAAATGTCACAGGGGAACAAGTGGAAGCCCAAGGCCAAGGCAGAGGAGGAGCAAGAGGTCGCCAAGGCAGCTGTGTCACGGCCAGCTCCTCTGAGGGCAGGGTTAGCATGGCAGAGATGTGGAAAACTTTTGTCAACACGCCACAGCTAACTGCACCACCACCTGATACGCAACGTGTTAGCAGGAGGCAACATTTCACTAACATGGTGGAACAGTACGTGTGCACACCCCTCCACGTACTGACTGATGGTTCGGCCCCATTCAACTTCTGGGTCTCTAAATTGTCCACGTGGCCAGAGCTAGCCTTTTATGCCTTGGAGGTGCTGGCCTGCCCGGCAGCCAGCGTTTTGTCTGAACGTGTATTCAGCACGGCAGGGGGCGTCATTACAGACAAACGCAGCCGCCTGTCTACAGCCAATGTGGACAAGCTGACGTTCATAAAAATGAACCAGGCATGGATCCCACAGGACCTGTCCGTCCCTTGTCCAGATTAGACATTAACTACCTCCCCATAACCATATATTATTGGACTCCAGGGCACTTCCTCATTCAATCCTATTTTTATTTTCATTTTACCATTATATTGCGATGCTACCCAAAGTTGAATGAACCTCTCCTCTGCCTGTGTGCTAGGCCTAAATATATGCCAATGGACTGTTGCAGTGGTGGCTGACATGAAGCCTGATTCTCTGCTATGACATGCAGACTAATTCTCTGCTGACATGAAGCCAGATTGTCTGTTACGGGACCTCTCTCCTCTGCCTGGGTGCTGGGCCTAAATTTATGACAATGGACTGTTGCAGTGGTGGCTGACGTGAAGCCTGATTCTCTGCTATGACATGCAGACTGATTCTCTGCTGACATGAAGCCAGATCCTCTGTTACGGGACCTCTCTCCTCTGCCTGGGTGCTGGGCCTAAATTTATGACAATGGACTGTTGCAGTGGTGGCTGACGTGAAGCCTGATTCTCTGCTATGACATGCAGACTGATTCTCTGCTGACATGAAGCCAGATCCTCTGTTACGGGACCTCTCTCCTCTGCCTGGGTGCTGGGCCTAAATTTATGACAATGGACTGTTGCAGTGGTGGCTGACGTGAAGCCTGATTCTCTGCTATGACATGCAGACTGATTCTCTGCTGACATGAAGCCAGATCCTCTTTTACGGGACCTCTCTCCTCTGCCTGGGTGCTGGGCCTAAATTTATGACAATGGACTGTTGCAGTGGTGGCTGACGTGAAGCCTCATTCTCTGCTATGACATGCAGACTGATTCTCTGCTGACATGAAGCCAGATCCTCTGTTACGGGACCTCTCTCCTCTGCCTGGGTGCTGGGCCTGAATATATGCCAATGGACTGTTGCAGTGGTGGGTGACGTGAAGCCTCATTCTCTGCTATGACATGCAGACTAATTCTCTGCTGACATGAAGCCAGATTGTCTGTTACGGGACCTCTCTCCTCTGCCTGTGTGTGTGCTGGGCCTAAATATATGCCAATGGACTGTTGCAGTGGTGGCTGACGTGAAGCCTCATTCTCTGCTATGACATGCAGACTGATTCTCTGCTGACATGAAGCCAGATCCTCTGTTACGGGACCTCTCTCCTCTGCCTGGGTGCTGGGCCTAAATTTATGACAATGGACTGTTGCAGTGGTGGCTGACGTGAAGCCTCATTCTCTGCTATGACATGCAGACTGATTCTCTGCTGTCATGAAGCCAGATTGTCTGTTACGGGACCTTTCTCCTCTACCTGGGTTCTGGGCCTAAATTTATGAAAATTGACTCTTACAGTGGTGGGTGACGTGAAGCCTGATTCTCTGCTATGATATGAAGACTGATTCTCTGCTGACATGAAGCCAGATTGTCTGTTACGGGACCTTTCTCCTCTGCCTGGGTTCTGGGCCTAAATTTATGAAAATTGACTCTTACAGTGGTGGGTGACGTGAAGCCTGATTCTCTGCTATGATATGAAGACTGATTCTCTGCTGACATGAAGCCAGATTGTCTGTTACGGGACCTTTCTCCTCTGCCTGGGTTCTGGGCCTAAATTTATGAAAATTGACTCTTACAGTGGTGGGTGACGTGAAGCCTGATTCTCTGCTATGATATGAAGACTGATTCTCTGCTGACATGAAGCCAGATTGTCTGTTACGGGACCTTTCTCCTCTGCCTGGGTTCTGGGCCTAAATTTATGAAAATTGACTCTTACAGTGGTGGGTGACGTGAAGCCTGATTCTCTGCTATGATATGAAGACTGATTCTCTGCTGACATGAAGCCAGATTGTCTGTTACGGGACCTTTCTCCTCTGCCTGGGTTCTGGGCCTAAATTTATGAAAATTGACTCTTACAGTGGTGGGTGACGTGAAGCCTGATTCTCTGCTATGATATGAAGACTGATTCTCTGCTGACATGAAGCCAGATTGTCTGTTACGGGACCTTTCTCCTCTGCCTGGGTTCTGGGCCTAAATTTATGAAAATTGACTCTTACAGTGGTGGGTGACGTGAAGCCTGATTCTCTGCTATGATATGAAGACTGATTCTCTGCTGACATGAAGCCAGATTCTCTGTTACGGGACCTCTCTCCTCTGCCTGGGTGCTGGGCCTAAATTTATGACAATGGACTGTTGCAGTGGTGGCTGACGTGAAGCCTGATTCTCTGCTATGACATGCAGACTGATTCTCTGCTGACATGAAGCCAGATTCTCTGTTACGGGACCTCTCTCCTCTGCCTGTGTGTGTGCTGGGCCTAAATATATGCCAATGGACTGTTGCAGTGGTGGCTGACGTGAAGCCTCATTCTCTGCTATGACATGCAGACTAATTCTCTGCTGACATGAAGACAGATTCTCTGTTACGGGACCTCTCTCCTCTGCCTGGGTGCCGGGGCCTAAATATCTGAGAATGGACTGTTCCAGTGGTGGGTGACGGGAAGCCAGATTCTCTGCTATGGAACCTCTCTCCAATTGATTTTGGTTAATTTTTATTTATTTAATTTTTATTTTAATTCATTTCCCTATCCACATTTGTTTGCAGGGGATTTACCTACATGTTGCTGCCTTTTGCAGCCCTCTAGCTCTTTCCTGGGCTGTTTTACAGCCTTTTTAGTGCCGAAAAGTTCGGGTCCCCATTGACTTCAATGGGGTTCGGGTTCGGGACGAAGTTCGGATCGGGTTCGGATCCCGAACCCGAACATTTCCGGGATGTTCGGCCGAACTTCTCGAACCCGAACATCCAGGTGTTCGCTCAACTCTACTTACATTATAATGACCACCTGACAGTGCTAATCATGCGATCAATGGCCGCACGTTTTCAAACAAACAAGTACTGACTTACAGCATGGAGTTTCATGGTGGCAGCCGTCTTGGCGTCCCTGAGGTCCCATCGCGCATGCCCGGTATCCAGGAGACCTGCGTAAACAAACAGAGACCGCGCCTGCAGGTGACGTCAGTCTCGATGCGCACGCAGGCAACCAGGCACCTCCCCCGGAGCGTGACGATCCGGAGAGCAGCCTCCTCCAGTTCGGCCTCCCGATCACATGACTTCGTCACATGAATCGTTGCCTGACAACCAGGAAGCGCTTACCCTCAACGTATCGCCATCTCCAGGATCAGTTTGAGCACGGCAATATGACCTATAATCCTATATCAGGGAGGGGTTATACAGGTGGAGAATGAACGGGTTTTTAAATGCTGTCCACATGATTGTTTGTATAAATACTTGTATCAGGAAACCAGATAAGTGAATATCGGAGGCTTATAATCCTAAAAAGGATGTGAATATATTGATTAAATGGAGAAAGGGGGTGCGGTCTACGAGGATATACCACTCCAGTGGTCCCCCCCATATACCAACAGAGTGCATGGGTCTACAGTGTGTTGTCCACACACTGCATCCCCACATCCTGTTTTCACTCCCTATACATCTCCTCTGATCTCAGTTTCCTCCATTCACAGTTTTATGTCCATTATAGTTTTATTCTTCTTTCAGTATACAGCCACGACTCCAACCCCATTCTCTTTTTCCAAACCTAAAACGCCAAGACGATTGCCACCATTCTCCTCAACGGTGAAGATAGCTTGATAAATAGTTGAATCCTTTTCGGATCCCAAAAGTTCTAAATATGTAAAGAAATAGATAAATTAGACACCAAAGGTGATCACATAACCAAATCAGTACATAGGAAAGTGAAACCCCATGGGGGTGAAGTAAACCAACATTCTACATAATATTCCACATTTAGACCCTTAGGTTTAAGTGACTGGCGGTGTTGGTGACATGCAGCAATATATACATATACTAGCTTATGTTTGTGTGTGTCGCTAAAAGATATCGACAGTATCCCCCATAACAGTGACCTCTACAGCTCCCCGGCCTCAAAACAGTGACCTCCACAGCCCCCACCTGTTAAAACTGACACCCCCCCCCCCCCCCACAGTGCCCCGTCCCTTAAAATTGGACCTCCACAGCAGCCCACCCCTTTAACTTTGACCTTTACAGCAACCTTCCCCTTTAACAGTGACTTTCACAGCATACCACCCCCTTGACAGTGACCTCCACAGGGGCCCGCCCCCTTAACAGTGTCCTTTACTGGATCGGACCTTTTGAACAGTTTAGTCTAAGACAGCAGCACTGTACTGTCTGAGTGTGAGCGGCAGGGAGAAAGTCACCCTCCCTCCCACCTCTTCAGCTGACGGAAGTAGATTTTTACCTTCATTTTTTCAATCCCTGTCGGCTCAGGAGTGGGAGGGGCCGTGGCCTAACCAGATCTGGGTGTGGCTTAGCATGGCCTAGAAGTTAATTTTTAACTTCATTTTTTCAATCTGTCGGCTGAGGAGTGGGAGGGGGCGTGGACTAACTGAATTGGGAGTGTGTCCCTTTGAACAGTTCAGTCTAAGGCCTCTTTCACACTTGCGTTGTCCGGATCCGGCGTGTACTCCACTTGACGGAATTACACGCTGGATCTGGAAAAACGCAAGTGAACTGAAAGCATTTGAAGACGGATCCATCTTCAAAATGCTTTCAGTGTTACTGTGGCAGCCAGGACGCTATTAAAGTCCTGGTTGCCATAGTAGTAGTGGGGAGCGGGGGAGCGGCATACTTACAGTCCGTGCGGCCCCCGGGGCGCTCCAGAATGACGTCAGAGCGCCCCATGCGCATGGATGACGTGCCATGCGATCACGTGATCCATGCGCTTGGGGCGCCCTGACATCACTCTGGAGCGCCCCGGGAGCCGCACGGACGGTAAGTATGCTGCTCCCCCGCTCCCCACTACACTTTACCATGGCTGCCAGGACTTTAGTGTCCCGGCAGCCATGGTAACCATTCAGAAAAAGCTAAACGTCGGATCCGGCAATGCGCCGAAACAACGTTTAGCTTAAGGCCGGATCCGGATTAATGCCTTTCAATGGGCATTAATTCCAGATCCGGCCTTGCGGCAAGTCTTCAGGATTTTGGGCCGGAGCAAAAAGCGCAGCATGCTGCGGTATTTTCTCCGGCCAAAAAACGTTCCGGTCCGGAACTGAAGACATCCTGATGCATCCTGAACAGATTTCTCTCCATTCAGAATGCATTAGGGTAAAACTGATCAGGATTCTTCCGGCATAGAGCCCCGACGACGGAACTCTATGCCGGAAGAAAAGAACGCAAGTGTGAAAGAGCCCTAAGACAGCAGCACTGTACTGTCTGAGTGTGAGCGGCAGGGAGAAAGTCACCCTCCCTCCTACCTCTTCAACTGACGGAAGTTGATTTTTACCTTTATTTTTTCAATTCCTGTCAGCTCAGGAGTGGGAGGGGCCGTAGCCTAACCAGATCTGGGCGTGGCTTAGCATGGCCTAGAAGTTCATTTTTAACTTCATTTTTTCAATCTGTCGGCTGGGGAGGGGCCGTAGCCTAACCGAATCAGGGATGTGTCCTTTTGAACAGCTCACTGTAATACAGCAGCATTGTTATGTCTGAGTGTGAGCTGCAGGGAGGAAGTCACCCTCCCTCCCACCCCTGCAGCTGACAGAAGTAGATTTTTGCCTTCATTTTTTCAATCCCTGTCGGCTGAGGAGTGGGAGTGTCCTAACCAGATCTAGGCGTGGCTTAGTGGGACCTCGAAGTAGATTTTTAACTTCATTTTTTCAATCTGTCGGCTGAGGAGTGGTAGGGGGCATGGCCTAACTGAATCAGAGGTGTGTCCTTTTGAATATCTCACTCTAAGACAGCAGCACTATGAAAGTCACCCTCCCTCCCACCCCTGCAGCTGACAGAAGTTGATTTTTACCTTCATTTTCTCAATCCCTGTCGGCTCAAGAGTGGAAGGGCGTGGTCTAACCAGATAAGGGGCGTGGCTTATCAGGACCTAGGAGCGGGGTTTTAAGTTTGTCTTTTGAGGGTGGACACATTGTGGCAGGGGGCGTGTCTGGGCTCCTTCCTGCAAGAGTGATGCCTCTCTGGGCACCTTACTGGCTCATTTGCATACCAAATAAACTGGATTTTCAGAGGATAAAAACATCTATTGCTGGAACAAAGGCACATCTTGAAATAAGGTACTAAGTGCTATTAGGCCATGTCTGGGTTGTTATGGAAACCTGAAGTAAAACTGTGTATGTGGAGGCTGGAGGACCTGCGAGCTTCTATTGGCTGATAAGGGTCATGTAACCAAGCTTCTATTGGCTAATGCATTTTTGGGGAATATCTCAGGAACATTACATCCCAGAGAGCTGAGACTGGTCTAAAACCTTCCCGGACACCTGATGTACCTGTGTGCCAAATTTCGTGGTTGTTAATGCGATGGTGCGGATTCCTTCAGCAGACATACACACACACACATACACTCAGCCTTATATATTAGATATATATTTATGGGGATAGGGCAGCACTCCTTCCTTGTTGCAGTCCGGGTGTCCGTGTTCAACCCTTGATTATGGGTGTAGGTATGCACTGAAGAAATCCATGGCACTCCTTTGTAAAAGGTGAAAAAAATGTGTATTTATTCACACGTCAAGACAGTGACATTTTGGTCCTCTCACAGGACCTTTCTCAAGCCAAGTGAATTACAAAGTTCAGAGTGCAAAAATGTATACATCACACAATTAATTGAAAACCAATCAATACACATTTAAAAGTGCACACCCATTAACCTACCGTAAATCTCTCTCAAAGTGTTTTTTGTACAGCGTAGACAGTCCCAATCCAACATTAAGGTCGTATCCACTTCAATCTCATTGTGCCATGATTAAATAATGTCATAGTGTCCATTATTTCATATTGTATATAATTCATGTGCATACATAAAGTGCAATGTGCTTATTAAAAACACCACTTGGCCATAACATACATACACAAAACATCTTGGGCATACCAGAGGCTGAGTAGAGCGCATACTGCTGCGCAACAGACAGTATATATATACTTACTGTAGTGGAGGGTTTATAGCCACCATCTGTATTATGTCGGTGTAAACACATTTTATTTGACTGTATTAGGAGTATTATACTAAAAATGGCCTTCTGGTCAAAAATACTATAGTATAACCCTGACAATCCCCTATACAGCGTCACAACGTTGTACAGTATGTCTTTTTGTTATCATCAAGTATAATAAAATGCGTGTTTCATCTGTGATATTGTATCTCAATATCCCCATAACTGCATTTGTTTCCTGTTTTATTTTCTGGTTTCTTTACATTTTTCAAGTTTTTTTTTCTTTTCTAATTTGATTTTTTTTCCTTCCTTGTCTGTCCAGTTTTTTCCAAAGTAGCCCACTCTACTGTGCCACCAGCTCGAGTATCGAGTCACAAGAGAGGTAGGAAACCCTCCATTCATACAGTGGCTCTGCTTTGTGTTGCGTACAGATTAAACAGATTTTATTCCACCCAAGAACAAGGTCAATTTTGAGGAGTTTTTTTTTATTATTTTGTTTGATTTGACTTTAGAATTTAAGCACATTTACATAAATTTAAAGGCTAAGATTACATTTACAAACCAGAAAAATTTCTGCAACAAAATGAAATACAGCTGACTAGAAAAAGATCTCATAATTTGTGAATCCACCGGTCCATTTATAGGACTAGTTCTTACCACACATAGTCCACCCTACAGGAGCTGATGGTTAAGCCATAGAATAACTGTTAAGGCTGCTTTCACATCTGCATTGGAAGCTCCATTCTTGGCTTCTGTCACAGAGTTCATGAAATTAGCGAAGAGAAAAGTCCTGAATGCAGGACTATTTTTTCTGCTCAAAACAGAACGATCCAGCACTTCCATTATTTTTGCTTTTTCTGCTTCCCAAAGGAATGGAAATAATAGTGCTAATGTGAAAGTAGCTTAAGGGCTCATGCACACGGCCATTGATTGGCTGTTCCATGCATTGAGGACCGCAATTTGCAGTCCCCGTTGCACGGGCAAGATCCGTGCAGATTCCGCAGATGGAGCTAGACCCATTAAACTTTAATTTGTCTGTGGTCACTCCGCACCGCAAAAAAGTAGTACATGCACTACTTTTTTGCAGTGCGGAGGCACGGACAGAAACCCCATGGAAGCACTGCCGTGCCTCCATTCCGCACTGGACCGTCCGGATTGCAGAACAGGCAACAGCCCTGTGCATGATCCCTAACTGTGATATATAAAATACTTTAAGAGCCTTTTAAGCATTTGACCGGTCACCACTGATTCCACTGAAACTTTTCAGAAAATGAATGCTCAACAAAAAAAAATACAGTAGATGGAGGTCATTATTTAAATGTCTAATATGAATCAATTCATGACATTCGGAGGAATTATAATCTACAAAAAAACAGGTCAGCTGAAAAAATATTTTTGTAGATATCATGTTAGATGTGTCCTGAATAGGGCCTTATGATAATACTAAACGTTCCGTCTATTATGGATATTAGGTATGGGTACACTGCTGTCATTTATAGAGTTAGATTTTTCCAGTTCTTTTTCAGGTGCTTAAACACATAATCTATCATAGTCATTTGCTTCTTGGAGAAAGTGAAATTAATCTAGAGCTTTGCACCTTGTGCCCGAGATAACCAGATATTTGGCACCTATCACAGGGTTTACAGTTCAAGTCTTAATTCCAGGAACTAAAACATCTTGTCTGCATTTTCAGTGACTTATTATGTTAATAAAATAAAAGATGTACAGTTTTAAAAAACATACATTTTAAATATTAAAATAATAGATTAAGGTAATCATAATGATAATATGATAATAATGATAAATATTAACACATTAGGATGAGTTCAGGCAGGTGAAAATCAATATTCTAATCAATTCTAACCGTATAAAAACTGTGAATTTGTGGCAGTTCCTCAATGAATCCACTGTACAATCTCCATGTGTTACATGCAGATTTTTACATAGGTTTGATGAAGATTTCACCCATTGCATCATAACACAATGTTGTGGATTGGAGAACACACAGAATGCCCTCAAGGAAGGTGTAGAAAAATCTACTACATCTGAATGGGGTGTTTGAATATCTCATTCACATGTTTTGCTTTGTACTTTGTTCTCGATTTTATGGTGCAGAATCCACAAAATCTGCAACAAATTCACCATGTCTGAACATGGTGAATTTCAGAAATAACCTTCATCTATTTAGAATTTATTTTCAATGACTACTCTCCGAAATATATCACTTTTTTGTAGTATTTTTGAAGATAATGCAAGCATCAATATTTATAGGAAAAGCTGCTACATCCAAAGTTGATTCATTCACAACTTTGGAATAATACTGTATGGAGATCCGTCTCTGTACAGTATTAGAATGTATGGGCTCCGATGAGTTGAAGTTAGTTATTTGCAAAGTTGATTTTTAAAGTGGAAAAACATTTTAAAACTTGATATCGAACTCGGCTTCGGTTCCAAGGTACCAGTCAGAACTGAAGCTGAGTTCGGTTGCAAGTTTTAAAGTGATTTTATGTTTTAAAAACCAACTGCTGAAGTTATTTAAAGAAATCATGCGCAACTTCACAAATAACTAACTTCAGCTCATCAGAGCCCATACATGCTAATACTGTATGGAGCTAGATCGCTGTACAGTATTAATCCGAAGTTTTGAACAAATTGACATCGGATGTAGCATCCAAAGTGCTCTTCGCTTATCACTACTTATAGACTATCATTTCTGGAGAAAGAACAATTAGAAACACAATAAGAGTACATTCATACAATCATATTTTCAAGCCGCATCCGTTATTAATTTCTATGGGGCTGTAAAAGATGTGGACAGCACATGGATGACCTCCATGTGCTATCCACATCCAGGTGGTCGAACCACAAATGATAGAATATGTCCTTTTCTTGTCTGTTTTGTGGACAATAATAGTCAGTTTTTCAATGGGCCCACAAAAAGTGGGCTATACATGTGCCACATCTGTATTTTGGAAATCTGTGATTTTATGGGCTGCAAAACGGATAAGGTTGTGTGCATGTACCCATAACCAAGAGTTTGATGCTAAACGGTCATAGATGTTTCCAACATGTACTGTAGTTCTGCTATAGCTGATTCCATGTGGCTTTTGTTAGAGGTTACAAACATAACATATGTATCGGCAGCCATCAACCTACTAAAGCCCATGAATATTAGATGTATCCTCATTGACTATCATTATATTCAGAATATTTACAGATATTACTTTTTGCTGATGGGTGGGTTTTTCCTACCCCATCTATATCTCAGTCAACAGCTCCCCCATGTTTATGTAAATAATTCACAACTAGGAAGAGATAGAAAAGTATTCAAGGGGGGCAGACACAGACTTGCTGTCAGTAGCATCATTAAGGAGCACTGCAGTTAGCCTCTACCCAGCTGGTCGAAGGAATTTTTCAAGGCTTAGATTTTGATGGCCTATCCTCGGGATACAGCAGGTCGTCAATATCAGATAGGGGTCCAAAACCCAGCATCTCTACTGATCTGATGTTCTGGGCAGCCTCTGGCACTGGAAGCTGTACAGTGGATGGAAGTCTTCATCCAATGTGTCAGTGCTGGAGTACTGCAGCTCAGCTCCATTTCACTTGAATAGGAGCTGAGTTGCGGACCCACTGATCTGTTATTGATGACCAATCCTGAGGATATTGAGGCCATAGAATCAGGTGGGCAGGGAGAGCAGCAATTCATGAATAACCATGACTCTTCTCAGCTGGCTGTGACTCTTTTCCAGGCCCAGTCTGCAATGATTGTGATGTCGGTTCTCGGCAGCCACTTACTTTTATCTTTTAAATGACAGACCGCTGAAATCAACTCACCTGTCTCTATGCTGCCGTTAGTATGGGCAGCATAAAGTTGATGTGAGGTTCCCTTTAAGGGGTTTCCTGTCACATTAAATGATCATATTGTAGGATATACCATAGCTCTCTAACCAGTAAAGGTCCAAAATAGATCATACAACAAAAGGGCCATGGTTTCTGGCCAGGTTCTGTACAGAGAACTGAAACTCTGCTCCGTTCAATGGCTCAGTTTAGAACCATCTCTAAAATGCTCCAGGAAAATGGTCACTATTTGGCAAACTGTACCTTTATTCATAAAATATGTTAAAAATAGATTACAGATGTGCTCTCCGTCAATGTAAGAATCTAAGTGAAACATCTGGTGTAATTGCCATTCATGGAGGATTTTTATACATGTCCCTTTAGAGTAGATCTTCTCAAGCTGGAAGGTGGGCTTCACTGGCAAATCATCTCCCACTCATGAGGACATATTATGTGGACCTCACCAGCTACTCAATGCAACAATGGCAGCTAGTTTAAAAACTGAATGAGATTTTTTCATCAAATTGTAGAACTGTAGTGGTATCACTATTTACTACAGTAGATACCCTGATGATGATGACAACACTACTGATAAAGTCAATCAATTTCAATGAGTGGACCAAGACTGTTTTATACATACGCATTCACCAACCAATTTGGACATACTGGTTGGTAAACTAGTTGTAGTGGCTTTAATCAAATTCATTCAAAATGCTTTATTCTTTACAACTTGTAACCATTCATAAATACTAGCATTTTATTACTGGGTTAATTTAGTCATATAGTTCTGGAGAATATAGTTTGCCAGCTTCTTTCTGCTGGATATAAATTCAATAGAGGAAAATATATAATTAAGTAGAATTAAGAATGAAATCATATCTCTCAATGCTATTTAATGTAGTAATATGAAAAATATTCCACATCTAATTGCACTCCACATGAATCTTACCAGCTCTTTACAGATTTCCATATAAATTGTACATTTTATATTGCATATTTTGTCTGGTGAATTAAAATCTGAGATATCTGTAACGCTGTATGAATTTGTTCTATGTAAGTTGTCTTTTCATTATACATCACTGAACTAATTTTTCATATTTTGTTTGGTCCAAGAGGGATAGTGAGGGACTAGTCTATGAGTATTGTAAGCGTTAGCACTCCACCTAGTTTCTTGTATGCCGTATGGGAATAATAATAATCAAGTAATCATTTTTATTATAATAATTAAAGAGATTTCTGGGATGTTTAGAAAATTACTGAGATAGAGAGGGATGTGCAAAACTAGTAAAATTAGTATTACTCAGCTGGTGTTTCCATCAGTCTCTGTTGGTTTTGCGCAGCAATGACACTGAAACTACCCACAAGTGATTGCCTGCAGTGAAGATGTAGATAGTCTCAATGGACATCAGCAGAGGCCAGTGGGAGAACCGGATTGGCTTTGCTTGAGCTGTGGTGGTTTTTCCACATGTGTAATATTTATTTTATAATTTTAGCATAACCTCTTCTTTGTCATGTATTTTAAATGTCCTAGGCAGTCCCATTGAAATAATAATTCACCAGCAGTATTCCAGAAAGCTATTCTTTAGCATCCATGTTTAAAAGAACAAGAAAAATGAAGGCCTTCTTAACTGCGCTGTTTGATGACAAATTCCAGTGCATCTGTGATTGTTGCTTAAAGGACATTTATAACATCAGCGCATTCTAGCATTGTGGTGTGGGCTTCTTCATCAGGCAGCACAGTCAAGAACACCTTTATTTTTCCTGTTCCTTCTTCTGCATGCAAAACAGACCATGCGAAGGCAGAAAGCAGTGGTTTGTAAGTCTACATGCACACAAAGGTGTCACTTTCCAGGTTTCGGTAGTGGCAAACCAGTTGGTCTCGGTGATGATTTCATTCATACATTATACACAGATGTGTCCTTCTTTACCTTTCCTCTTGGCTCAATATATCTCAAGATCTGTGGAACAAGATGACCAGCCTTGAAAAAAAATTAAGATTTGGTAATACTCTGTCACGAGTTGTGTATGCTTTATATGTCTCGATGTTTCCATCCAGCGGTTGTGATGTGCATTACAGCCTCTCCAGGGTTTTGCTAATTTATTGCATTCATATTATGAGAAATTGGAGTAATTACCAAAATTTGTGGAAAGGTAAAGGTGGACGCATCTATATATCTATAAACTAAAGATGACTTAAAACTCATACAGCTGAATTCTAGATAATGTCTCTTCAGTGGACACTATGAATTTGCCCATAATCAAAGGAAACATTCCTCTTTTGGAGATTTAAATTAACTATTCAGTTTCATGGTGGTTTGTGATGCAGTTTTTTTGTCAAATCCAGAAGTGAATAAAAAATAATGTGAAATCTAAAGGGGGACCATATAATTCTCACTCTTGCTGAAAACACTTCTGGCTTTGTCTCAATTTTTTTTTTTAAATGTGGTTTCCGGTTTATCTCTGTAATTAACACTATGGTCTTAAAATATGTGACCGCCTAGAAGCTTCAACAGTGGTGAAAAAGAAATGTGCAAAATTTCTGGGTTTGGGTTGGAATCCATCTAAAGAAGCACGGAAGTCTAATTTCTGCCAGATGGAGGAGAAAGGCCTAAAGCCACCATGCTCCCTATGGCCCTATTAGTGTTTTCTGATCTCACCTTCTCCATAGGTGTCCATTGCTTGTGCTGGTGACCACAGTAATGATACACATGCTTATTTTTTTCTTAGTGTTGCTCTGGGATTTTTCATGATAGGACTACTCAGTCATGAGATTGTCATTGTGTGATGCAGTTGACAGTCTTATAGAACTTCGTAAGCTTACTGCCAAATGGTTTTTGAAAGCACTACTAATATTGTCCTAGCCAGCTAAGGCTTCAGTTCTGACTTGGTGGAAGGCATCTAAATAATGACCCTTTGATGGTTAAAGTGGCTGAAATATCATGAGGGATCAATACTTTAGAACAGGCATGCTCAACCTGCGGCCCTCCAGCTGTTGCAAAACTACAACTCTCATCATTCCCTGACAGCCTACAGCTGGAGGGCCGCAGGTTGAGCATCCCTGCTTTACAAGATAGAGATTAAAGGGGTTGTGCAGGCAGTACATATTGATGACCTGTCCTTAGGATAGATCATCAATATGTGATCGGTGAGGGTCTGACTCCTGGTTTGAAGAGGAGGCAGCCTTCGTACGAGCACTACTTTCTCTTCGATATTCACTGCTCATCATCTTTCTTGCAGCGGCAGTGCAGTATAATTACAAGTTCTTGTTCTGTTTAAGTGAATGGAATAAGCACCTGTTATTATACTGTGTTGCCAAGACTTCCTAGATGTCGCACAGTGTAATCTTGAAGAGGAAGCATCTCTACAAGTAGCTAATCGGCGGTGGTGTTGGGAGTCAAGCCCCACTAATCAGATATTGATGACCTATCCCGAGGATAGGTCACAACCTCTTTCATGCAGTGACAAACAAAATAAAATGTGAAAAAAAACCTGCTGCACTATACAAGAGAATTGCAACTTGGAAGCTTTAAAGGGGTTTTTCAAGATAGCCTAAAATAAAAAATATTGTCCTCTGCTCACCCTTTTCTCCAGTTCTGGTCCAGTCCTCCTGCCACTGATTGTTTACAAACAGCAGCGGAGATGTGCCTGCATATGGCAAATGACTGCTGCAGCCAATCTCTGTCCTCAGTGATCTAAAGCTGCGGACAGTGATTGGCTGCAGTGGTGACATTTCATACACCTGCATGTCACTGTGCAGGTGTACATCACATGACTATTATGGAGGTTATTAATCTTAGGTCACTAACAAAATGGAGAGCACGAGTAGGGTGGTATATGGAGATAAGGGAGGAGATGTATGGAGGTGCAGCACTGTGGAGAGCTTTGTGGGTGAGGGTGAGAAGTTTAAACTGTATTCAGTGGTGGATGGGCAACCAGTGAAGTGACTGGCACAGGCTAGTAGCATCAGTGTAGCGGTTGATGGATAGATGAGCCTGGCTTCAGCATGTAGAACAGACTGAAGGGGGGAGAGTTTAGTGAGAGTGAGACAGATTAGTAATGCGTTGCAGTAGTCAAGAAAAGAATGAATCAAGGCATCAAGAGTTTTTGCCGTTTCCACCGTAAGAAAAAGGTGGATTCTGGCGATATTCTTGAAGTGCATATGACAAGAGCATGTAAGTGATTGAATATGGGGAACAAAGGAAAGATCAGAGTCAAATGTGGCCCCAAAACAGCGGGCATGTTGCACAGAAGTTATGATAGTGCTGCAGACCGAAATTGAAATATCAAGTTTAGGTGAGTTAGTAGATGGGGAAAAGACAAGAAATTCAGTTTTTGAGAGGTTCAGTTTTAGATACAGAGAGGACATGATGTTAGAGACAGCTGCCAGACAATTACTGTGTTTTGGAGTAAAGCAGGGGTGATGTCAGGGGACGAAGTGTATAGTTGGGTGTCGTCAGCATAGAGATGGTTTCGAAAGTCAAATCTACTGATAGCCTGTCCGATGGGGGCTGTATAGAGGGAGAAGAGTAGAGGACCTAGTACTGAGCCCTGAGGAACTCCAACATCAAGAGGAAGAGGAGAAGAAGAAGAGCCAACAAATGATACACTAAAGGAGCAGCCAGAGAGATTGGAAGAGAACCAAGAGAGAGCAGTGTCCTTAAGGCCAATTGAGTGGAGTATGGTGAGGAGGAGTTTATGGTCAATGGTATCGAACGCTGCAGAGAGATCCAACAGAATCAGTAGAGAATAGTCACCATTTCTTTTTGCTGTTAGGAGATCGTTAGACACTTTGGTAAGGGCAGATTCTGTAAAGTGAAGAGGGTGGAAGGTAGATTGTAAGGGGTCAAGAAGAGAGTTTGCAGAGAGATAGCTTATTAAGCGAGAGTAGACAAGACGTTCAAGGAGTTTAGAGATGAAGGGGAGGTTAGAAACAGGTCGGTAGTTAGCAGCACAGGTCGGGTCAAGAGATGGTTTCTTTAGTAGTGGGGTTATAATAGAGTGTTTGAAAGAGGAGGGAAAGATACCAGAAGAGAGAGAGAGGTTAAAAATTGTAGTTAGGTGAGTGATGACAGCTGGGGAGAGGGACTGGAGGAGGTATGATGGAATAGGATCACTGCTACAGGTCGTGGGTCGAGAAAAAGAGAGAAGCCTGGAAACTTCTTCCTCTGTTATAGGGTCAAAAAAGTAGAAAGAGCATGTGGAGGAATTGGAGGGAGGAGGATTGAAATTATTTGTGGACTGGGAGATTATTTCCTGCCAGATACTGCCAATCTTGTCTCTGAAGTAAGTGGCCATGCCATCAGTGCAGAGGTCAGTGACAGGTTCTGGAACTTTAGAGCTTAGAGAGTGAAAAGAGTAAGGAGATGTGAGGGGTGAAGACTAGATCAAGTATTTTGCCCTGTTCATGCGTGGCAGAGAAAGTCAATTGTGATAGGCCAAAAGAGGAGGTTAAAGAGAGAAAGTGAGCAGCTGATGGGGAGATTGGATCATCAATGGGGATATTAAAATCACCCATAATAAGAGTTGGTGATTCAGAAGAGAGGAAGTGAGGAAGCCAAGCTGCAAAGTGATCCAGAAATTGGTGCGGGGAGCCTGGGGGACGATAGACAACTGCAACTCTCGGGGGAATGCATGGAAGAGTCTAATGGTGTGAACCTCAAAAGAGGGGAATGTGAGAGAGGGTACAGGGGAAGAACCTGAAAGGTGCACTGTGGAGGAAGTAGTATGCCTACCCCTCCACCGTGCCTGTCATCAGGTCTGGGGGTATGGGAGAAGTGAAGTCCACCATAAGATAGGGCAGCAGGGGAAGCAGTGTCATAGGGTTGAAGCCAGGTTTCTGTAAGGGCTAGCAAGTTCAGAGAGCGTGAGAGGAAGTAATCGTGGATTGTGGGTAATTTGTTACGAGTGCGCAGTTAAAATAGACTGGAGAGGATGTGCAGTAAACATTAATCAGATTTTTGGGGTTTCTGTGTGTGGCAGAGGAGAAGTTAGAAACAGAAGGAGGGCCAGGATTTGGTGAAATATCTCCTGCAGCTAGTAGCAGGAGAACAGCAAGAGACTGCAAATGGGTGAAAGATCTATATTGGTGTTTTTTTATGCTGCACCATGGAGGAAAATGGGTCAGTGTAATGTATGAGGGTATAAAGGGTATGGGAACTGAACAAGGGTGAGGGAAGGAGGGAGGGACTCATGTGGAGAGAAGGGATAGAGGGTGGACAGTAGACCACCATAGTGATGAGAAGAGCAGCCAGAGCCTGAGTAAAACAATATCGTAGCATACCTGTGCTGTGTTTAACTTTGAGTAGTACACATAGCATCTCCGTCTCCTGCCCTGTCTAACTGCCATGATTAACTGTCAAGCGATTAGGCAAAATGGTGCTTTGGCAGAGATGGTGCTTTTGGCTCATGCTAACCCCCTACGAATGCTTCCCCTAAGGCCTCATGCACACGACCGTTGTGTGCATCCGTGGCCGTTGTGCTGTTTTCAGTTTTTTTTCGCGGACCCATTGACTTTCAATGGGTCCGTGGAAAAATCGGAAAATGCACCGTTTTGCAGCCGAGGCCGTGATCCGTGTATCCTGTCCGTCAAAAAAATATGACCTGTCCTATTTTTTTGACGGACAACGGTTCACGGACCCATTCAAGTCAATGGGTCCGTGAAAGAACACGGATGCACACAAGATTGGCATCCGTGTCCGTGATCCGTGGCCGTAGGTTGCTTTCATACAGATGGATCCGAAGATCCGTCTGCATAAAAGCTTCGTGAAAACTCATATCCGACAGTATATTCTAACACAGAGGCGTTCCCATGGTGATGGGGACGCTTCTAGTTAGAATACACTACAAACTTTGTACAAGACTGCCCCCTGCTGCCTGGCAGCACCCGATCTCTTACAGGGGGATATGATAGCACAATTAACCCCTTCAGGTGCCGCACCTGAAGGGGTTAATTGTACTATCATATCCCCCTGTAAGAGATCAGGGCTGCCAGGCAGCAGGGGGCAGACCCCCCCTCCCCAGTTTGAATATCGTTGGTGGCAAAGTGTGCGCCCCCCATCGGGCCCCCCTTCCTCCCTCTAGTGTAATAAATCGTTGGTGGCACATAGTGTAATAAATCGTTGGTTAGCAATGCGCCGCACAGACCTGTCACTTACCAGTAGGTGGAGCTCCCGGCCGGACACAGACATCGCAGCAGCAAGCAGGTAACTATGAATCTTCTACTATTGTACTATTGCTAAGTAACCATGGCAACCAGGACTGCAGTAGCGTCCTGGTTGCCATGGTTACCGATCGGCGCCCCAGCGATTAAACTGGGACTCCGATCGGAACTCCGCTGCCACCAATGATCGGGGGGGGGGGAGATGGGAGGCCGCACACTGGCCACCAATGTTGTTACTGCTATAGAGGGAGGGGGGCCGATGGGGGGCGCACACTGTGCCACCAACGATTTATAACAATAGAGGGAGGAAGGGGGGGCCCGTTGGGGGGCGCACACTGTGCCACCAACGATTTATTACACTAGAGGGAGGGAGGAAGGGGGGGCCCTATGGGGGGCGCACACTGTGCCACCAACGATATTCAAACTGGGGAGGGGGGGTCTGCCCCCTGCTGCCTGGCAGCCCTGATCTCTTACAGGGGGATATGATAGTACAATTAACCCCTTCAGGTGCCACACCTGAAGGGGTTAATTGTGCTATCATATCCCCCTGTAAGAGATCGGGTGCTGCCAGGCAGCAGGGGGAAGTCTTGTACAAAGTTTGTAGTGTATTCTAACTAGAAGCGTCCCCATCACCATGGGAACGCCTCTGTGTTAGAATATACTGTCGGATCTGAGTTTCACGATGTAGCTCATATCCGACAGTATATTCTAACATAGAGGCGTTCCCATGGTGATGGGGACGCTTCAAGTTAAAATATACCATCGGATTGGAGAAAACTCCATTCGGATGGTATAAAAGAACTCCAGACTTTACATTGAAAGTCAATGGGGACGGATCCGTTTGAAATGGCACCATATTGTGTCAACGTCAAACGGATCCGTCCCCATTGACTTGCATTGTAATTCAGGACGGATCCGTTTGGCTCCGCACGGCCAGGCGGACACCAAAACGACTTTTTTTTCATGTCCGTGGATCCTCCAAAAATCAAGGAAGACCCACGGACAAAAAAACGGTCACGGATCACGGACCTACGGACCCCGTTTTTGCGGACCGTGAAAATAAACTGTCGTGTGCATGAGGCCTAAGACTGTGTCTATATTTATAGGAAGTGTGATCAGAGAACTATGGGTAATTTAGCCAATTAATCAATTAATAACTGAAGTAAGCCACATGAGAAGAGATGCTATATGTAGGTAAACAAACAAAGCTAAGGATCTGGATGGGCCATAAAATCCCTACAGATCACAAGCATTACAACAGTCAAATAAATCACAAGTCAATTGGAAGACCATCTCTAGGACTAATCACAAGGATATCACACTTAAAGAAAATAGTATACATTGATGATTATACAAAGTTCTGTACCAGGGAGATAGAAGCTGCACTATTAGGCTTGTGTAAAGCTTGGTGGAGCAGTATTGTTCAAATGCACAGCAGACATACCTGTGTGAAGAGAGGAGAGAAGCATGTTATATAACTGCCATGATTAACTGTCGAGGACTTAGGCAAAATAGCGCTTTGGCAGAGATGACTGCTTTTACACAGCAGCACAGCAGACACATGTAGCTAATGTCTGTTACCCTAGCATCTAAGTCAGCTTTCCCTGCCCCTGCAGGGCAATCGTGGTAGAGGTTCTAATGAACATATTGGAACTCCCATAGGCTGCAATATTAATTCATTGCGGTCTATGGGACAAGCAATCTAACAATTACTTTTTCACTGAGTTCCTTAACTAGACTTAAAATATGTGTAAAAAAAAAGTTACAAAAACTTTTAAAAATTTAAAAAATTTAAAATACAAACCTAACAATTCCAATTTCTCCCCTTTGCCCACAATAGCAATAAAAAAACAATTAAAAATAAAGATAATCTGCATCCCAAAACGCCAGAACTATTAAAATAAAAGTGTATTTATCGAACGCCCTAATGGAAAAAAATCTAAAGTGATCTAAGATTCATACACACTTACAAAATTATGTTGATAAAAATTATAGATCACCCCACCAAAAATGAACCCTCACACCGCTCCATAGACATAAAAAAGTTATCAGGGTCAGAATAGGATGATGCAAATAAAAATAATGTTTATTTCAGTATTAAAACACAAGAAAAGTGGTATCATTGTAATCTTACTGACCCAGAGAATTAAGTAAATACAGTAGATCAGTTTTATCACATAGGCAAAGCCATAAAACTGTGCCATGTTAATTTTTTTTCCAACTTCCCACTACATCATATACAATATTAAATGGTGCCATTAGAATGTACGACTTGTCTCGCAAAAAAAAAAAAGCCCTCATATGCCCCCAAAAAAAATTCAAAAAAAAATTATCAAGAATTGAATGCTTCGTAACTAATTACTTAATCACAAAGTATATTTCTTTCTAGTGGGTGCAATTACATTGTACCCCTCAGATGCCCCATTCATACATGATTGTGGCATTTGATATTAAGAACAGAGTGTAAAAAAAAAAATATACTTACCTGGTCCATTTGCTTGCATTGCCCGAGATGACGTCATCATACATCACACGGAAAGGGATTTTCGGCCAAGATCTTCAAGCAAGATGGAGGTGGACAGCCGTCACGAGCCAATGGATCAGGTAAGTATTATTATTTTAGTTTTTTACACTTCCCGACCGCAATCTGTATATATACGTGATAGCTGCACATACCCCGTGCAGCTACCACGTATATAAACGTTCTGGCAGCTTTTTAATCCAAGCGCTGCAAAGCGCTTGGATTAAAGCTTCTGCCCCTGCCCTGCTGCTTTCACGGACAGCATACAGTGCAGTAATGTCGGCAAGGAACCAATCAGAGTGGCCCCTTGCCGACAATCGATCCGATTGGTTAGTCTGTGCAGACTAAACAATTGGATTGCGGCAGTGAACAAAATGTCGGTTTCATGCTCTGATCTGCACTCTGCAGATCAGAGCATGAAATCAGGTATGGTCCTCGTAATACCCCACCCCACCCCCCCGATCTGTGCCCCCCATCTGTGCCCCTCCAAGCCCCCCCTTGTGTCCGCCTCCTGCAGCTCATCTGGAGGCAGCTGCCCTGATGCGGTCCGCCCCCTCCCCACCCCATGCATTCATTTTCTAGCCGTCCCTCCTGCCCCAGCCTCCCTCAATATTGTCAGCAATACCCCCCGATCCTCCCCCTTTTCCAGCACTGCCCCCGAGCCCCCTGCTGTGTGTGATGGCGGCGGCCGCTGACACTCTCCTGTAACCCCATGGATGCCGCGGTTGCGGCATCCATGGGGTTAATAGAGGGAGGGAGCTCCCTCTCTCAACCATCGGGGCTGCAGTGCTGTGATTGCAGCACCCGATTGTTGCCATGGCAACCGGGCGCTTTGCAAAAGCGTTATGTTGCCATGGCAAAGGCATCCAGTGCTGCCACCTACAGGACATCTGGAAGTATTATACTTTGGAATGCAAGAGCATTGCAAAGTATAGTACAACTATCAGCCCCACTGGATCTTCAAGATCCAAGAGGGAACTGATAAAAAAAGTGAAAATAATAAAAGTAAAAATAAATTAATAAAAATGTAAATAAAAAAAAGAAATTGCCTTTTCCTATAAAAAATAAAAAAATAAAATAGAATACACATATTAGGTGTCACCGCATCCATAACGACCGTCCTTATAAATATATCACATGATAGACCCTGTCCGATAAACACCATAAAAATAAAATTAAAAAAACTGTGCCAAAAAATCAATTTTTGTCACCTTACATCACAAAAAGTGCAACAGCAAGCGATCAAAAAGTCTTATGACCCCCAAAATAGTACCAGTCAAACCATCACCTCTTCCCGCAAAAAATTATACCCTATTTAAGACAATCGCCGAAAAAATACAAAAGCTATGGCTCTCAGACTATAGAGACACTAAAACATAATTTTTTTGGTTTCAGAAATGCTATTATTGTGTAAAACTTAAATAAATAAGAAAAAGTATACATATTAGGTATTGCCACGTCCGTAACGATCTTCTCTATAAAACTATCACATGACCTAACTCCTCAGATGAACGCTGTAAAAATAAATAAATGAAAACTGTTCCAAAACAGCAAATTTTTGGGTCACCTTGCCCCATAAAGTGTAATAATGAATGATCAAAAAATCCTATGTACCCAAAAATGGTACCAATAAAAACCTCAACATTTTCTGCAAAAAACGAGCCCCTGCACAAGACGATCGGCAGAAAAATAAAAAAACATATGGCGTTCAGAAAACCAATCCAGCACAATCTGCCTTCCAAAAACCGTATGGCATTACTTTCCTTTTGCGCCCTGCCGTGTGCCCGTACAGCAGTTTACGACCACATGTGGGGTGTTTATGTAAACCGCGGAATCAGGGTAATAAATATTGAGTTTTGTTTGGCTGTTTACTCTCAATGTGTTAAAGAAAAAAAACATTATAAAATGGAAAATCTGCCCAAAAAGTGAAATTTAGAAATTTCATCTCCATTTTCCTTTAATTCTTGTGGAACGCCTAAAGGGTTAACAAAGTTTGTAAAATCAGTTTTGAGTAACTTAAGGGGTGTAGTTTCTACAATGGGGTCATTTATGGGGGTTTCCACTATGTAAGTCCCACAAAGTGACTTCAGACCTCAACTGGTCCTTAAAAAGTGGGTTTTGGAAATTTTCTAAAAAATTGTAAGAATTGCTTCAAAACTTCTAAGCCTTCTAACGTCCTAAAAAAATAAAATGACATTTCCAAAATGATGCCAACATAAAGTAGACATATGGGGAATGTTAAGTAATAAATATTTTATTAGGTATGACTTTCTGTTTTAGAAGCAGAGAAATTGAAATTTGGAAAATTGTGAATTTTTCAAAATTTTTAGTAAATTTGGGATATTTTCATAAATAAAGGTGATATGTATTGACTCAAATATATGACTATGATGAAGTACAATGTGTCACGAGAAAACAATCTCAGAATGGCGTGGATAAGTAAAAGTGTTCCAAAGCTATTACCACATAAAGTGACGCTGGTCAGATTTGTAAATTTTGACCTGGACACTGGGGCATCAATGACCCTTGGTCATGAAAGGGTTAAGGATTTATTGATGAGGGAAATTTGGCTTTGCAGAAAATTGAATTTATCCTGAAATTGAGATAAAAAATTCGCTCATCAGTAATGGCAACAATAAAAACACCCTGCAAAACACAGGACCTCATAAAGCTCTGTAGGCTGAAATAATAAAAAGCTACTGGTGTCTGAATATGGAGATGCAAGGTTTTTATTTAATTTAAAAAATAAATAAATAGAATATAATAAAAGCTACCGGTATATAAATTTGGTATAGCTGTACTCACGCTGCCCCACAAAATATGATCATCATGTAAATTTTAGCACACAGTGAACACCATGAAAACAAAAACAAAAAAAATGTGGTGGGTTCTGCAAAATACGCTCTCATAAATTTATGTGAATTAAAAAGTAAAAATGTGATCCTTCTTGTGAGAAGGGTGAAGGAAAAAACGAAAATAAAAATTTGCTTGGTACAGTGAAAAAACAGAACGTGACCTCCAATATTTGGTCAGCTTCAGCCTAATTTTATTGTCACGCAAAGCTATATCTATAGTCATAATACGGTTATAAAGATAGAAAGCAAGAGATGTCATCAAGCAAACGTTTATTGCTGCAGAAGACATGTATAGAGATAGATTTCAAATACTATAAAAAGTCATTTAATAGACAGGTGATAGGGAGATGACAGGAGATCATCAAGAATACCCCTCTGAACTGATCACAGATGATCATTACTTTTGTCTATTTTATGTATTTTAAAGAGGGACTCCAAATTTATTATTTGCCCTACCCTTTTAACATTGCTAATGGTTGGGGTAGTCCAAAGAAAGCCATTAACTGCCTTTTTATTCTGCATAAAATAACTCAGTTTCCGATACTGCAGGATCACATGACCTGCAGTCAGACCTCCGGCTGCTGTGTCAGCAGGAAGTAAGATTCTCTGTGCAAGTCTATAGGACTCACATCAGTGTTCTCATAGACCTGGATACATAATCTTATTTCTGGCTGACAGCAGACGCTGAATTATTCTGGTGGACAGACTGTAGGTCACATGATCCTTCAGGATCAGGAACTGAGTCATTTTGTGCACAATAAAGAAGGAGGTAATGGCTTTTCACTATCATAACCCCCCCCCCCCAAAAAAAAAAATATATATATACACATATATATATATATATATATATATATATATATATCTTGAGTGCTTCTTTAGCAAGTTGTCAGCAAGTACTATATTAAAAATGTGACTCCACAGAATTTTAAAACTTCATCTATGTTTAAAGGGGTTGTCCCATGAAAAACATTCTACAGTTTTCAAACTAGCACCTGGATCTGTCTAAATACTATTGTAATGGCATGTAATAAAAGATGGCCGCACATACTCACTTTCATCCTTCAACTGCCTCCTGCGCTGTGATAGGGAGAGCTGAGACACGCCCCCTGAGCTGTGATAGGGAGAGCATGGACACGCCCCCTGAGCTGCAGCAGAAAAGACACTTCCTTTGAGCTTTAAGCTTGATATAAATCTAGTAGAGCAATGAATGGAGGGATCTCTCTGGGACAATGTGAGGTACATGGCTGGTTATTGCTTTGTTAGAAAAAAAGGTGACATGTACTATGATGTCTGGTTTTAATTTTTTACATAAGTCATGAGATAACCCCTTTAAGAGAACCTGCCTTGATGAATATGGGAATTATCAAATTGGACTTCTTTTCTATAGTGATTGGGAAGGGATACTGCAAAAATATAAATATATACTTGCATTATTGTTCTCTGAGGAACAATAAAATGTTTTTTTTTTTAACTTTGTACATTCTAATTTGTTGTTGTAGCCTCTCTTGTTAAGCTGTAATTGGGAATGGCAGGTCATAGAGGGTAGAGACTGCCATATAGTATTTGTCACTCCTGAGTAGTCTGGCGGTGTGCAGAAACAATATAACATTTTGACCTTAGCTTATGGACAGAAGCTGGCGTTCATCTGCTTTCCATCCGAGATAATGTCTTTCTGTAATAGGATTATTACACTGCATTACTTTTATAACAGTGGAGTAATATGAGAGGTGTTTGCAATTATTTTATATACTACATCCCCAAATGAAAACAAGCTGCAAAAAATGCTACATTTACACTAATGGCAATTAGACGTTAACATAAAGCCACAACCCTTATAAAAAATAAATTTTGGGAAATTAAATATCAAATAATAACAGAAACATAACTGATGATCCTTCAGTTACATATATAAAAAAGGACAATATTTACAGTATTGTAGTTTAAAGGGGTTGTAAGCACAAACTTAACTCTCCTGGAAAAAATTTAAGAACAAAACATAAATTGTGTTTCCAAATTACCCTGAACCACCGTAAATAATAAGCTTGTCTTTCCAGTTTTACAGTATTTCACAATACCGTGTGGTTTCTGAAACAGGCGCATGCACAGGGATAAGTGCATTCTGCAAAAAGACACAGCTCCTTCTCCTTCTCTCTCAGCAGGAAGTCACAGCACAAACCCAAGCACTAACAATTTTTCGGAATGACCTCCTACCAATTAGCAGAATGTGCCCAAAACCTTTTCTTTTCATGTGTCTGAAGTTGAAGAAGCTGTCTTAGTACTAATCTTCACCCCCACGTTAAAAAGGTTTTAGTTATAGTATTCAGTCAGCAAACACTTTTGTGATGGATTTTGATTGATATTGGTCAATGATTCCATTAATCTAAGTAAAAATGCTTTTGCTGTATCCATAAACTGAAAATGTAGCAGTTTAATGCTTACAGCTCTTTTAAACTCCACTGTTACTATCACTATTTTTATGGATATACATTTGAATTCACAGGAACTTAAGAGCTATCCTCATCCTATCTCTTTAAAGTATAAAAGCTCTATTGATTGTGCGTTCCACACTATGAAAGAAGAAGGAAAACTTGTAACTAACTAAATTAAGTGGCGCTTGCTAGTTTTTACAACAGCCCCTTTGGCAATTGAATCTTTATAAAAGTCCTAAAAAGACAGCTGCATAGAGAATGAAATCCAAATCGATAAACCTAATTCTTAACATAACAAGACAGAGGTAATGACTAAGAACAGGTAGGTTTGTAAATTTGTTCTCTGCAATTAATTAGTGCCTTTGCTCTTACATTGGGTGGATGACTTGAAGCTAGCGTATATTGGTTTCTCTAGAAGAATGCATTAGTAGATGCTACTTGAAAGCTTATTTACATACAGTATATAAAGCTACTACTTTGCTTCTTCCCCTAGGCTTTAATTCTTTAAGTATTGGAGAAATATGGTGCTGAACATATTTTGACTAATGTATTACATATCCCCAAAAAATACTATAGCGTCTAAACTAGAATGTTTCTTGAATACAGGACTTCCAAACAAAAATGCTTTACTATGGATATTATACTTTAAAGTATATGGAAAACATACATTGTACAGTCTGATATAAGAATGGAGAAATTAGGTAGTGAGAGAAGTTTTAAAAAATTAGATTTTTGGCTTCTGCTGAACTTCGACAAGAAATTTGATTTGTTACTTAGGGTACTTTCACACTAGCGTTTTTCTTTTCCGGCGCTGAGTTCCGTCCTAGGGGCTCAAATCCGGAAAAGAACTGATCAGTTTTATCCTAATGCATTCTGAATGGAGAGTCAGTCCTTCAGGATGCATCAGGATGTCTTCTGTTCAGTCTTTTTGACTGATCAGGCTTTTCAGAAAAACGTAGCATGCAGTATTTTTACCTCCGGCCAAAAAGCCTGAACACTTTGACTGAACGCCTGATCAGGCTTTTTTCCCATTGACTTGCATTAACGCCGGATCCGGCCCCGTGTGTTCAGTCAAAACGGATCCGGCTTTTGCATGTTAAACCCGAAAAATGTGAAAAAAAAGTTAAAGTCCATAAATGGCGGATCCGTTTTTTCCAATGCATTTTTCCATTGTGATCGAAAGCCTGATCAGGATTCAAATGTAATCCGTTTTCACACGTTTTTCCGGATCCGGCGGGCAGTTCCAGTGTCGGAATTGAACGCCGGATTAAAACAACGCTAGTGTGAAAGTAGCCTAATAACTTTGTAATGAATCACATTCCATTGCATGGAGCAGCTGCAATGACGAGGAACAGCAATCGCATTGCCCCCCCATCACATAACCCCTCAGATTCTGCGTTTAACGCTAATCAAGGTATCTGAGAGTCACATTCAGTCTATCAGGGGGTTAATGAGGGGTTACGTCATAGGGGTTAATCAGGGGTTACATCACCATGTCATCACACTGGGCGGATGAGGTGATGTCATTAAGCCCACCCAGTGTGATGACATGGTAACGTCACACGTCAGCATATGCAAGAAATGGTGCATTTTCTTCAACCAAGATGGCCGCGACGGCCTCTCCTCTATCAAATGGTTGAACTGAGTATGTTTTTGGGGGGGGGGTTTTACCGCCATTTCAGGAAAAATTTATTTGTTACCACGAATCGCTAAGATTTGTGAGAAATCAAATTTTTCCTGAAATTCGTATCGAATTCTACTTTGTTAACGTCGACTCGCTCAACACAAAAAATTAGGTAGGAGAGGAGAGGAATGTGAGGAGCACAATTAAAAAGTACATACTGCTTTTACATACTTATTGTATTAATCAAAGTGCCAAAGAGTCCATAAAGATATAGCATGTAGGATAATTTGTATTGTTAGGCAAAAGAGATAGTTATCTTTTCAGAAAGTTAAAAGCAGCCTTATGTCACGGACGGTGTACAGGAAACAAGGCAAAGCAACATGTATAAATGACTCGCTGGATCCAAAAGCTAAGGAACCAAGGGAGACCCCTGCAGAAGACCTGGCACTTTCCCTGGCTGCTCAGCCTATGCAAAGATCCTAATGGTGGAGGTTTGCATATCCACGAACCTTGACTATAAAGCCCTGAGCACCCTACAATAGTGAGGGGACACGAACACCGGCTCTCTACACAAGATACGGAGGGAGTCAGGGTCACCTGGGATCCAGCAAACAGTAAATAACAGATAACGGTACAACACTTAGCTTTGTAGCAGACAGGAGAACAAGGTCAGCATGCACACACACTCCAGGAAGAAGTATAAGCCGCCCAGAAAAGCATTCTGGGGAGGAATTTAAAGGGAAGCAATTAGTCCAACACATGACAGCTGAGAGAGGCTAACGAGAGGAGGAACTGAATACCACAACACAGAAACTCAAGGAGGAGGTTCTGAAAGGCCTCTGTCAGAGCTTCTCAGCTGTCTGGTTGTGACAGTACCCCTCCCTCTACGAGTGGACTCCGGACACTCAGAACCCACCTTCTCAGGATGGTACCTATGGAAAGCCCTGATGAGACGAGAGGCCTTAATGTCCGTCACTGGGAGCCACATCCTCTCCTCAGGACCATACCCCTCCCAATGAACAAGGTACTGAAGAGAACCGCGGACAAGATGAGAATCCACAATCCTAGAGACCTGAAATTCAAGATTCCCATCAACCATAATCGGAGGAGGAGGCAAAGGCGAGGGTACAATGGGTTGAACATAAGGTTTCAATAAGGACTTATGAAAAACATTATGGATCTTCCAAGTCTGAGGAAGATCAAGACGGTATGCAACAGGATTGATGACAGACAGGATTTTGTAAGGCCCAATAAACCTAGGACCCAACTTCCAGGAGGGAACATTCAATTTGATATTCTTGGTAGACAACCACACCAGATCACCAACATTCAGGTCCGGACCAAGCACACGTCTCTTATCTGCCACACGCTTATATCTCTCACTCATGCTCTTTAGATTATCCTGAATCTTTTGCCAAATAGATGACAAAGACGAGGAGAATCTGTCCTCATCAGGTAAACCAGAAGACCCCTCTCCCGAGAAAGTCCCAAACTGCGGATGAAACCCATATGCACCAAAAAATGGTGACTTATCAGAGGACTCCTGACGACGGTTATTTAAAGCAAACTCAGCAAGGGACAAAAAAGAACACCAATCCTCTTGATTCTCCGCCACAAAACAGCGCAGATATGTCTCCAGATTCTGATTGACGTGCTCTGTCTGGCCATTCGACTGCGAGTGGAAAGCAGAAGAGAATGACAACCGAACCCCCAAGCAAGAACAGAAAGCCTTCCAGAATCTGGAAACAAACTGCGTTCCCCTATCAGAGACTATGTCTGAAGGAATACCGTGCAATTTGACAATGTGATCAATAAATGCCTGCGCCAGCGTCTTAGCATTGGGCAAACCAGGAAAAGGGATGAAATGCACCATTTTGCTAAAACGGTCCACCACCACCAGAATCACAGTCTTCCCCGAGGAACGAGGCAGGTCCGTTATGAAGTCCATGGACAGATGTGTCCAAGGACGGGAAGGAATGGGTAAGGGAAGGAGAGGACCTGATGGCCGTGAATGAGGGACTTTGGCACGAGCGGAAGTCTCGCAGGCTGCCACAAAACCCTCAACCGACTTACGAAGCGCAGGCCACCAGAATCTCTGAGCGATGAGATCCAGTGTGGCTCTTACCCCCGGGTGCCCAGCAAGGACCGTATCGTGGTGTTCTTTAAAAATCTTGTGTCTTAAAGCGAGAGGCACAAACAACCTCCCAGGAGGACAAAGATCAGGAGCCTCTGACTGGGCTGCCTGCACTTCTGCCTCCAATTCAGGAAAAAGAGCAGAGACCACCACACCTTCAGCCAAAATGGGACCCGGGTCTTCAAAATTCCCGCCTCCCGGAAAACAACGTGACAGGGCATCTGCCTTCACATTCTTAACTCCAGGGCGGAACGTGACAACAAAATTAAACCTAGAAAAGAACAAAGACCATCTGGCCTGTCTCGGGTTCAGACGCTTGGCTGACTCCAAGTAGGCCAGATTTTTATGGTCAGTAAATACGGTAATAGGGTGTCTGGCTCCCTCTAGCCAATGGCGCCATTCCTCAAAAGCCAACTTGATGGCCAACAATTCCCTATCTCCTACATCGTAATTTCTCTCTGCGGAGGAGAGTTTTCTTGAGAAAAAGGCACACGGTCGCCAATTGGCAGGAGAGGAACCCTGAGACAAGACCGCCCCCACACCCACCTCAGAAGCATCAACCTCAACTATGAAGGGTAAAGAAACATCAGGTTGCACCAAGATGGGAGCGGAAGCAAAACTCTCCTTGATATCAGAAAAAGCCTTACGCGCCTCTACTGACCAAGAAGAAAAATCTACCCCCTTTCTGGTCATATCAGTGAGTGGTTTAACAATAGAAGAATAATTCAAAATGAACTTCCTGTAATAATTGGCAAAGCCCACAAAACGCATCAGCGCCTTCTGATTCTCAGGAAGCTCCCACTCAAGCACAGCGCGGACCTTCTCGGGGTCCATGCGAAAACCAGAAGCGGAGAGAAGAAACCCCAGAAATTCAATTTCTGGAACCGCAAACACACATTTTTCCAGTTTCGCATATAATTTATTCTCTCGCAGGATGAGCAAGACCTGACGTAAATGTTCCTTATGAGTTTTGAAATCGGGAGAAAAAATCAAAATGTCATCCAAATACACCAATACAAATTTTCCCATCAAATGATAAAAAATGCTGTTCACGAAATGCTGAAAAACGGCTGGGGCATTCATCAAACCAAAAGGCATAACCAAATTTTCAAAATGGCCCTCAGGGGTATTGAAGGCCGTCTTCCATTCGTCCCCTTCTCTGACCCTGACCAGGTTGTATGCCCCTCTTAGATCTAATTTGGAAAAGACTTTAGCCCCAACAACCTGATTAAACAGGTCCGGGATCAGAGGAAGCGGATAAGGGTCACGAATTGTGATATTGTTCAGCTCCCTGAAATCCAGACAAGGTCTTAAAGAACCATCTTTTTTCTTAACAAAGAAAAAACCAGCGGCAACAGGTGACTTCGAGGGTCGTATGTGTCCCTTTCTCAGACTCTCAGAGATATAAGCACGCATAGCGATCCTCTCAGGTTGGGAAAGATTGTATAAACGAGATTTAGGCAGCTTGGCGTCTGGGATGAGATTAATAGGGCAATCGTACTCCCTGTGCGGGGGCAAATCCTGAACTCCACTCTCAGAGAAGACATCCGAAAATTCAGAGAGAAAAGATGGTACAGTCTTAGTAGCAACCTCAGAAACAGATGTCATGAGGAAATTCTCTCTGCAAAAGTCACTCCAACCATTTATTTGCCTCGCTTGCCAATCAATGGTGGGGTTATGCTTAGTGAGCCATTGCAGCCCCAACACCAGAGGGGTAGGTAAACCGCTAAGGACGAAACATGACACATCCTCAACATGAGCATCACTCACAATTAAACGGATATTGTGAACTATGCCCTTTAATGATTTTTGAGAAAGTGGAGCGGAATCGATAGCAAAAACAGGAATATCCTTTCCCAAAGTGCGCACCTGGAAACCATGAGTTATCGCAAATTGATTATCAATGAGATTGACCGCTGCTCCACTATCCACAAAAATCTCACAAAAAATGTTCTTGCTCTCTAGCGCCACCCTAGCCGGCAGGACAAAACGGGAACTACAAGCAAATGGAAAACCTTCAATTTCCGCCTCAACCCTGCCAATAGTAACAGACGGAACATTTTTAAAAGATTTTTTCCTGTTTGTTTCTTTATTACTCCCAGAAAACTGCCTGAATCTCCTAGAGGGACAAATATTTGCCAAATGATTTATACCTCCACAACAAAAACAAACCCTCCCATGCGAGCTGAATCTTCTATTGTCAGAAGCAATCAACTCCAGCTGCATGGGCTCCTGCTCAGAAGGGGCTGACGGCGACTGAGACCCCTGCGCACAGAATGGGACCGCTGCACTGTCCTGGGACTGAGTATGACAGGACGGGGACATCTCTCCTCTCTCTCTAAGATGCCTGTCAATACGAACGGCCTGAGACATAGCAGAGTCCAAAGAAATAGGCCTCTCATGAAAGGCAAATGCATCTTTCAATCCCTCTGAAAGACCATGGCAAAATTGACTTCGGAGTGCAGCATCATTCCAACCAGTATCAACTGCCCATCTCCGAAATTCTGAGCAGTATATTTCTGCGGATTGTTTACCCTGGCATAATAGACGTAGTTTAGACTCAGCCAGAGCAATACGATCCGGATCATCATATATCTGACCCAGGGCTAAAAAGAATTCATCCACTGAACGGAGATGCCGTGCCCCCTCCGGCAGCGAAAATGCCCAGGACTGAGCGTTACCTCTGAGCAGCGATATAATGATCCCCACCCTCCGTTCCTCATCACCAGAGGAGTGGGGAAGAAGGTGAAAATGGAGTTTGCAAGCCTCTCTAAAACGCACAAAATTCTCACTACCCCCAGAGAACGTATCCGGGAGCGAGATCTTAGGCTCAGAACAAACTCCATGAACGCAAGCTGAACCGGTCACTTGAAGCTGAGAAAAAGTCTTACGGAGATCAGCTACCTCCAATGAAAGACCCTGGAAGCGTTCAGCCAAAAGTGAAACCGGATCCATGCCTAAAACGGTTATGGCGGCTTATAATGTCACGGACGGTGTACAGGAAACAAGGCAAAGCAACATGTATAAATGACTCGCTGGATCCAAAAGCTAAGGAACCAAGGGAGACCCCTGCAGAAGACCTGGCACTTTCCCTGGCTGCTCAGCCTATGCAAAGATCCTAATGGTGGAGGTTTGCATATCCACGAACCTTGACTATAAAGCCCTGAGCACCCTACAATAGTGAGGGGACACGACCACCGGCTCCCTACACAAGATACGGAGGGAGTCAGGGTCACCTGGGATCCAGCAAACAGTAAATAACAGATAACGGTACAACACTTAGCTTTGTAGCAGACAGGAGAACAAGGTCAGCATGCACACACACTCCAGGAAGAAGTATAAGCCGCCCAGAAAAGCATTCTGGGGAGGAATTTAAAAGGAAGCAATTAGTCCAACACATGACAGCTGAGAGAGGCTAACGAGAGGAGGAACTGAATACCACAACTCAGAAACTCAAGGAGGAGGTTCTGAAAGGCCTCTGTCAGAGCTTCTCAGCTGTCTGGTTGTGACACCTTATGGCTTAAAGGTTAATTTAATACAAAGTGTTTTGGCAAGACCACTAGGCCGTTTACATAGGCTGTCTCAAAGGGCAATCACTGGGAAAGAACTGTTTGATCCAGATCATTGCCCATTTGTTTATCTGCTTTCAAATGCAGCAATAATCTCCTCTGTATGGGTTTCTTATGACCATTCGTCCTCATACAGAGTCATTGCTTGTAGGCAGCACATCCCTGTTCACACAGGACGATGACCTGCGAGTAGAGATGAGTAATTCGCTTAAAATTCCACTTGGGTTCGATTCAATTTAGGTCCAAATCGATCCTACCTTTATAGAAGTGTTCTAATTGTCCTGAAATATGTGTATTATATGACACTCTGAGGTCTCTTAGCATTTTTTATCTCTTGTTTCTCTGTATTTTTTTACATTTTCTATTTTTGTCTCTCTTTCGTTCTCCAAAATTCGGTGAAATTAAATCACCCAAAATTTTGATTCAGATCCACCTCAAATTTTTACAAAATTCCAGACAAACCAATTTTTTTACAATGGATTCTCTTACCTAGTTGCCGACAAATCAGAATTGTAGGTGCTGTGTGTAAGATATGATCACTTGACGAATGAGCATTTGCTTGATTGTCGACCCTTTTACATGGGTCAATTATCAGGGCTGAGCATTCATACAAATGTTCATCTTTGATGATTTTCCTGATGTCAGCCCATGTAAAAGAGCCCTTAGTATAATTGTAGAGTAAGGGAAAAGTAATAAGAGATGATAGTAGGACGCATGATTTATGGTAAAGTTGTTTGCAGATGGCATCGTATTAGGTTGGTGAGAAGATATAGGAAATATGACTCTCTAAATACTAGCTTATATAATGCATGCATTTCCTAATTTCCTTTCTTACTGTACAAGGACAGGAAGGATATCACTGAAAGCTTCCATATTTAGCTTCGAAATTTAATAATGTCTGGTCTGCTACTGTATGGTGCATCTTATATATTAAGAATTTCATACATCAGGTTGAAAAAAAACTCTATGAGGCGACACACAAAATTTACTGCTACATATTGTACAGAATATAATTAAGACTTCATCTTCTCAATTCCCTTGCTGTTGCATCCATCCCAATACAGCAAATTACGTCGGTACAGTTATAGGTTGACATTGACAATATTGTTTTTTAATGGGATCTTGATGGAAACTGTTGCAGAGCCCTATTACTCAATACTACCACCAGCTTATTTCAATAAAGTATAAGAGAACTCTGCCATAGAATGGTTAGTCTATTAGCTACAGTGATTGAGTCAATATGGACATAAGCAACACACTATACACGTTGCATAAAAGACTTTGTAAAACGTATTCACTGTAGGAATGTAAAGTGGTGGAACTGGATTCTGTATGGGACCAAAAAAGCTTTCTTATAAAGTACATTAGATGCTTCTTATTTAGGAGGATGGCGTAGGACACAATTGACATTGACCTTACAAGGACCCTATGCAGCAGCAAAATCCTTTTGTAAGTCACTTTTGTTTTTATATCCAACACATTTGGAGCACACACAGGCATCTCTTCACAGAAATCACACATCAGGAGCCACTTATTCTACTCTTGTAGTACATACACCGTTTGTATAAAAGAGCAAACAGTCATTGACAAGTGATGTAAACCAGTGAAGACTAGATTGACTAATGCTTTTATCTGCAGTTATGTTTCCAGAGACAATAGCATTATTCCTGGTCGCAAAAAGACAATTGTTATTTTTTATTCCCCAAACTCCTCCTGATTGTGCCTGCTGCTTCTGCCTCATTCATTCGATGTCTCCTTTGTATTTTCTCATCTATCACACTGCTCATCTGCTTTGTGTTTAAGTCATGTGGCCCTTTCCATTGCTTACATTTTGAAAGCCTGCAAACAATGAACTCATTTGTATCTAACTATATACTGTAGAAAAGAGAATCACACTCATTTTCCTGTGATGAGTGTTGGCTAACGATCCTTATTATGTTTGCTTGTTGTGATGATGTCATTTGATGCAGCTAGTGAAATGGGAGAAGGTCCATTTTGTTTCAACCAATGCATGACATCATCTAATTCAACTTGACTTCATGCTTACATCAAACATTTGATGTAAGGACTGATAATGAAAAGTCCTGTATCACAAATTGTCTGCTGTTTTGGGGAATATTATTACCAAAGTACAGTACAATGTTCCACCCAAAAGCAACAATAAAGATCCATATTTGCCAACTTATTCCCTTAAAGTTGAACTCATACCAGTCTTCACACGCAAGGCCTCCGGTGAAGGCTAATAATTCCTTATGGTCTACTAGCAATAAGTATTAATTCTACACATAAGTATTTAAAGTAAATGTGCCCCATAAAGAAAATCTTTTGGCGGAACCAATGGCTTATAAAAATACATACAAAGTTCAGATGTCTTCCTATTACTGTATCTCCAGTGCAGGCCAAACAAATTATCAAATTTGTTGCATTTTAGGGGAAGAACTACTGAGACAGTATCCAAAGAGGCTGCTAAATAGCCCACCTTCCACCCTTCCAGACAATATGACTATCTTGCCCAGCCCAGCTTAGATAAAAATATTTCCCATTTTTGTCATATTTGCAGCACCTGGTAAGTAGGTAAGTTTCAGAAAGGTACGCACTCACCGTGCATATTGTATATATACATGTACATTGTAAAGTATCTTCTGAAGCAACTGTGATCAGCAGCACATTTTCATGGACAGATTATCAGGAACAAGCATTTGTAGTATAATTGTGCTGTGTAAATCCGCCAGTAGTCTGGTAGAGCAGATCTTGAGGATCATCAGTAATGAGATGTTTTTTTAAACATGCAGTGTATTCATTGACTAGCACTAAATAGAAGAATATTGCCATTGCCCAGGAGCCGTGGTCTGCAAGAACTGCTGTCAGGGACTGAATTGCTTCAGCAGATATATTTTAAATTGTAAACACACATAATTATAGCCTTCTGTAAGCCAAACCCTTAGAGTAGGCTTCTATCCATGCTGATGACTGCCATCTTAAACTACTGCTTCATATAAAGTAATATAGACAATCTTTTATGACCATGTAACTGTCTAAAATTGGCAAACTTTTTGGGGATTTAGCGATAACTAGGATTTACTTCAATTAGAGATTACTTTATACCAGTTTTAACTGTGAAATAGGTATGAAGGCTCATTTTGAGGTTTTCTATGGGTCCCTAAGACTTCCAAATAAGCCCGGGTACATTAAAATTACATAGAAAAACTGGCTGCACAAACATTTTTTATTCATCAGGATGACAGTAAAAACATTACCTGTCACTTAGAATTTTCTCAAGGACTTTAGATACATAGTTAAATGGAAGCTAAAAGCAAACCCCTATGAGACAATTACCAATTGCCCTACTATTAGGAGAACTAAATTCCTTCCATCAGAATAAATCCTTGGATCAATAACCCTTCAAAAATATATCCTGCACAGGTTAGTATGCTTAGCATGCAGAGCTCAGCGATTAACCTCCTGGCTGATGTGAGGAGATGGCTGCTGACAGGTCTAAATGGGGCTAAAAAGTTTTTATCTTTTATTAACTATACCAATGACTATACAAGTTTTTGTATGTTCCTCTAGGAAAATGAGCCCCGAAAAGTAGAATCATTTTAAAGGAATGAGTTGGCAACAATGTGTAACAATATGTGTCCTTGACACATGGCTGGTGAGAGTTGTCTTGTGATGCCCCCCTTCTTAGTGAAATTAACCCTATTGTCATGGCTTCTTTACTAGCTGCAGGACACAAAATTGTTCTTTGAGACTCAATTTTCTAAATGATTTAGATATATTGTTTCCCCTTTCAACTACTGCAGACTAAGTATTGTAAGGCCATATTTTAAAAAATATTATTATTAATGGGGGACCTGTTTTGTAATTAGATGTAATATTAGTGGGGGAAAACAATCTAGAAATCTCTGTGGGGTTTGGGCTACAGCTAAAACATCTCTATACCTCAGTCTAACCATATCATAGTGACTGAGTACCTATCATAGTTCTATTACTACCAGGGGAACTAGTTATTGAACTCCATTAGTACCACCCTTGGTGATACCTAAGGCAACTCTGTTTTACTTCAGCATGATGTTCTGTCTGAAAATGATTTGGTCAGCACAAGTTAATTATAATGAATCCCCTCGAAGTTTCGATATCACAACATCATGCTGACATCTAGCACCATACCCCTCACATGGTCCTTACCAAGCATGCCTTCTCTTTCTCTCTCTCTTTCTCCCCCACCTCCTTCCTCACAAGATTGCTATTGCTACGGGCACTCCAACCGCTGCACTTACATCGAGATTGTAAACACGGCGGTCTGCGTGGGCTGCAGACACAACACCCGTGGTCAGCATTGTGAGAAGTGCAAGAAAGGCTTCCACAGAAATGGGTCTGCCAAACTGGATGATGTAAATGTATGCCTAGGTTAGTTTGCTAATGCTCCTCATGTTCCAGAAATCACACTTGCATGGTTGGGGGGAAAAGTTGTCCACATTCTCATGACTGTTTTTGATTTTTTTTCCTCGTATTTATCACATAGTAGGGTTTTGATTGGAGAAAGAGATTATTGTTTGATATTACTTCTTAGGTCTTTTACAAAAGTATATATCTTATCATAAAACATTACAGGTATTATGTATGATCTGCAGTCAGTCAGCATTCTCTATGAGGGCACGGTGTATAATTATGCAAACTAGGACAAGACAACAAATGTTCTTTAAACTTTTAGACAACAATGTTTTGGCCAAGATGCAATAGGAAATAGCAATAACTAAAACTGCCATAACAAGTAGTTGAAGAGGACTGTCAGCTGAATCCCTATATACTATCCAAGGCTTTGTTCACATCTGCATTGGAGGCTCCATTAGCGCCCTTTGTCACAGATTCTATAAAAAACAAAACAAATACTGGACAAAATAGCACAGCTTGCTGCACTATTTTGTTTGATAAAATGCTTGGTTTTCCAACCCAACACATTCCATTATAGCCACAGGGGTCCATTATAGCCACAGGTGCAGTTTATTTCCGTCATTTGATGGAAAAGCAACTTTCATTGCTTTCATTTTTATGCACCTAATAGAGGACAAGAACAGCAAAAACAAAGTGCTGATGTGAACCCAGCCAAACTTCTGTAGGCAGATCGTATGTATTATACTGTATGTATAATGTCACATAATCTGCTACTGTAATATTTTCATCTGGGGCATGGTGAACCAAGGTACTGCAATTGCTGTTTTCTTCTTAAGTTTAGAAACCCCATATTTTGTACATCAAAATTACAACTTCTCATCACAACATTGAGACGAGGATTTGGGTTCATGTGATTTAGTTGATATGTGTAACAGCACCCTGGGCATCAAAGGGGGTAAAAGCCGTTTAAGAGATATTCCCTTTCCAGATGCAAAGGCAGCTACTAAAGACACCAATCTCCCGAACTGAAAACCATATGAATGCTGCATACAGCCGAATAAGAAAAATCATATGACAGGTTTACACTCCTAGCAGTCGAACTGGCAGCATACAATAAATTCCCCCCAAGAATCAGACCAAGCTCTGTGTTGAGGGTAAAGCAGTTGACAGCCAGAGCTGTGTGTTTATTGTTCTTATATACACATTCTTACACATTAGTACCACCCACAGGGTTTTGTAAAACAACCAGTAAGAACATACAATACACTCAGACACTCCCACACAAAATCCTCCTCTCTGCCTGTGATACAATTATCTTACACAATGGGTTAATGTAATTATCACAGGCAGAAGAATACACAGTTTTACACAATGTCTTCTGTCCTGGAGACAATTGGGAAGTAATCCAATGTATCTCCAAGGGCAGAGGCAAAACTCCATTAGCCACATGGTAGCAAAAGACAATAAAAGACATAAGAATATTTAACATAGACATTTAACATATCCCCAGATGGCTTGGATCTGAGCGCTCAATATATCCGAACAGCGCTCAGATGCCACAAACACAGTCAAATTGCCATAATCCTGGGGCAAGAGGCTGGCAACCAGGCTTCTTTCGCCACAATATGTATTTGACATGGTGCTGGGATTTCCAGCTAAGAGAGGGGAAGAGTGAGCTGATTTATTTAAAATCTGAACTGCTGCTTACATAACTGCTGCAGATAGGTGGGCTCTAAACAATGACAAAATGCTATTTCTAGAGTTGCAAACAGCACATAGCAACATAGTATCTGTAACATAAAATGTAAATACTGCAGAATACCTACCGCAATCCATTTGAGCTGGTCTGTGGGTGTAGGAGTTGTAGTGTACACAGCCGATGATGACTCATTATATTTTACATATCTTCTTTTATTTTTTCTATTCATCTGTATTATTTCTATTCATTGAGTCAATTTTAAAATAGATGTAGTCCTTCTAATGATTTTAGAGGTGTTTTACACATATTAAATTCTGCATTATAGGTTATGAGTTCTGGATTCTATTGTGCATATTTTGTTCTTCTTGAAGACATTTCTCTTGGGGTTCTCACCTCCACCAACCATGACAGACATTTTACAGTTACTAATTCCTCTCCATAGACTTAATTAATGCATCTCATTCTAATGATCATTACCAGACTGCCCACCTTTGCTGTAACTTGACTCAAAGACGTGAGCGTCTGTCCAATCAAACTAAAAGCAAAAGCGAGAGGAAGATGAATACAAACCCTTATCACACCTTTGAGAAAAGTAAAGCATCTAGAAATGGGGCGAGACTCTTCATCTTAATTAAGATGAGCAGTTTACGTTGTGAGAGAAAAATAGGTGCTTGATTTACAGAATGACTGTAGGCTAAAAGTAAAACCTGCATAATACAAAGTTAACTATTTGAGACTTTCGTTTTACTACAAATGGATTTACCAATTGACAGATGCCCAGTAATTAAAATAATTAAATTATAATATCAATTAATACACTAAAGTGGCATTGAAAAAATGTTTCTTATTTTTATTATTTATTTTAAAGTTGTATCCAAAGGTTTTCCAAAACCTCTGGGTAGGTCATCAGTATCTGATCAGTGGGGGTCCAAAACCCAGGACTACAGCTGATCAGCAGCTGTTTGAGAAGGCCACAGCACTCCTGTGAGCACTTTGGACTTCTCACAGCTCACCAAGCACAGTGTTATTCGTTTTATAGTGGCTGTGCATGGTATAACAGGTCAGCCCCATTTACTTGAAATGGACTACAGTGCGCGTAGGCCATGTGATTGATAAAAATGGACTAACTTCATGACAGACTGGTACAGAAGGGGAGATGACTCTGCCCACAAGGGCTTACAATCTATATATATATTAAGAAAAAATATGAAATTTAGGTATGAGGATACTGTCAAAGTTTCTATTGCTTTTGACGCCAAGAGTAGTACAGTATGCAACATTTTTCCTCTAGTCAAAAAGACAGGAGCGGCAGCACAGAGGGCTTTTGAACTGGTGAGTATAGCTTTATTTATTATTTTAATACCTTTCACCTTAGACCTCCACTAGACCTTCTACTAGTTTTATATCCTGTTGTTTTTGTGTTTTGGTTGGCTGCAGGTAAGGTCTCAAGAACTGAACACTGTATTCCAGATGTGGTCTCATTAGAGCTGTATACAGTGGGGTCATAGCCTCCCTCTACTTGATATACCTCTAGCTATGAAGCCAAGCAATTCACTTAACCACCTTCATCCAACACTTGTGTGACATACAGTAGTTTAAGAATCAATAAGATTAGTTTGACATAATCCGCCCTCACGTTTTGGACCCAGTACCCATCTGACCAGTATTGCAGCCACATATAGGCATAGTACACACATGTCCTCTTCGCTGAAATTTATAGACATATGGAAATATAGTAGCTGAGCCAGCAACTGACTTAGAATTTAGAGAAGACAGCCAAATGTCTGTAATGTTCACTAGGGTTGAGCGAACCCGAACTGTAAAGTTCTGGTTCGTACCGAACTTTAGGATTTTTGGACCCCGGACTCGAACCCGAACATTTTAGTAAAAGTTGGGGTTCGGGTTCGGTGTTTGACTATTTTATGGCGCTTTTTGAATGTCTGCAGAGCAGCCAATCGACAAGTGTTTAACTCTGTGCCCTTAGAAGCCATCACAGCCATGCCTACTAATGGCATGGCTGTGATTGGCCAGTGCAGCATGTGAACCAGCCTCTATATAAGCTGGAGTCACGTAGCACTGCACGTCACTCTGCTGTTACTAGTGTAGGGGGAGGATGCTGCTGCTGTGAGGGGGAAAGAATCTTTAATCAGAAGTGCTTGTTAACTCAGCTATCTACCTAGATTTAATTTTACCCTGCCCTGAGCCTAGTGACACAGAAAAATAACTTTTATCCGTCTGTTAGTTAGGTGGGTGGCGGCGGCCATTTTATGCAAGCTCAGTGCACCAGCACAGCATGTGTGCTTTTGTGACATTCAAATCCTTAAATACTGCAATAATAATCTGACTTTAAAAAAACACACATTTTTGGCAATATCCTACATCTGGTGCCTTTGCAGCATTAGTCAGTGTGCAATTTAAGCTATAAATACAGCTATAATTTTCTGGGTTTTAAAAAACACCCTTTTTGGGCAAAATACTAAATTTTACAGCCCTTGCTGCATCTGTACATGTGAAATTCAAGCATTATATACTGCTGTCATATTCTGTTATTCAAAAAAAACACCTATTTTGGGCACAATACTTCATTTGCGGCCTTGTCTGCATCTGTCAATGTGAGATACACGCTTTAGATACTGCTGTGCTATTCTGGTATAAAAAAACACCCTTTTTTGGCAAAGTACCTAATATTGCAGCCTTTGCTGCATCTGTGATTGTTAAAAATGAGCTTGAAATACTTATTAAAAAAACACCCATTTTGGGCAAAATACTTCATTTGTGGCCTTGTCTGCATCTGTCAGTGTGAGATACACGCTTTAGATACTGCTGTGCTATTCTGGTATTAAAAAAAACACCCAATTTGGACAAAATACTTAATTTGCGGACTTGTCTGCATCTGTACGTGTGAAAATCACGCTCTATATACTGCTGTCATATTCTAATATTCAAAAAACACCCTTTTTGGGCAAAATACTTAATTTGCTGCCTTGTCTGCATTTGTTAGTGTGAGATACATACTTTAGATACTGCTGTGCTATCCTGGTATAAAAAAAAACACCCATTTTGGGCAAAATACTTAATTTGCGGCCTTGTCTGCATCTGTACGTGTGAGATACACGCTTTAGATAATGCTTTGGTATTCTGGTATTAAACAAACACCTATTTTGGGCAAAAAACAAAATTTTATAGCCTTTGCTGCATCTGTCATTGTGAGATACACCCTTTCGATACTGTTGTTCTATTCTGCTATTAAAAAAACACCTATTTAGGACAATTTTTTTTATTTTGCAGCCTGTGCTGCATCTGTCATTGTGAGATACACCCTTTAGATACTGTTGTTCTATTCTGCTATTAAAAAAAACACCTATTTAGGACAAAAATTTAAATTTTGCAGCCTTTGCTGCATCTGTCATTGTGAGATACACCCTTTAGATACTGTTGTTCTATTCTGCTATTAAAAAAACACCTAGTTAGGGCAAAAATCTTAATTTTCCAGCCTTTGCTGCATCTGTCATTGTGAGATACACCCTTTAGATACTGTTGTTCTATTCTGTGAGTAGGCTACAGAACCTTCAGCTGTATTTGGTCGGGCTTAATGCGGCTCTATGAATGGTGAGGCCAGAACAAGTACAGGCAATAGTGCCCCCAGTTCCTTTACATTGTCTCCCACCCAGTCTCCTGCTGAAAGATCAGAGTTGGCACCTGCAGCCGATGTCCATCAGTCTTTCATCTCACCCCCTTGCAAATCAGCCAAGCAGTCTGAGCCCCAAGTCATGCAGCAGTCTTTTCTGCATTTTGATGATTCTGCTAGCAGGGTTTCCCAGGGCCATCCACATAGCCCTGCCCCAGAAGTGGAAGAGATTGAGTGCACCGATGCCCAACCACTTATGTTTCAAGATGAGTACATGAAATACAGATGCCAACTGCTGTGGCTTTCGAAAGTGTGCAGACCAACAAGGAGGGCAGGGGTGAAGACTGTGTGGAAGATGATGTGGAGGATGATGAGGTCCTCGACCCCACATGGAATCAAGGTCATGCGAGTTACCTGTGTAGTTCGGAGGAAGAGGCGGTGGTCGCACAGAGCCACCAGCACAGCAGAAGAGTGAGCAGGGTGCAAAAGCGAAGCGGCCGTCCCCCAGACAGTACGCCTGCTACTGCCCACCGCAGCAAGGGACCGAGCACACCAAAGCCAGCTCCAAGGAGTTCCCTGGTATGGCAGTTCTTCAGACAATGTGCTGACGACAAGACACAAGTGGTTTGCAATCAGAGCCTGAAGCAAGTCATAAACGTTCTCAACCTCAACACAACCTGCATGACCAGGCATCTAAGTGCAAAGCACGAGCTGCAGTGAAGTACACACCTCAAAAACCAAGTAAGGTCTCTAACTCCTACTGCTTCCTCTTCTGCTGCAGTCTCGGCCTCTTCATCCACCTCTGGAGGGACAGTGGCACCTGCCACCCCGCAAACAGAGGATCTGCCAGCAACACCACCACCTGGGTCACCAAGCATCTCCACAATGTCCCACGGAAGTGTTCAGCTCTCCATCTCCAAAACACTGGAGCAGAAGAGGAAGTACCCCCTTCCCACCCGTGATCCCTGGCCCTGAATGCCAGCATTTCAATATTACTGGAGACACAGAGTTTTAAAAGCCTTATGGCATTGGCTGTCCCACACTACGTTGTGCCCAGCCACCACTACTTTTCCAGGCGTGCCATCCCTTTCCTGCACAACCAAGTAGGGGACGAAATCAGGTTTGCACTGCGCAACGCCATCTGTGGCAAGGTTCACCTAACTACGGATACGTGGACCAGTAAGCATGGTCAGGGACGTTATATCTCCATAACAGCACACTGGGTAAATGCAGTGGCGGCTGGGCCTGAGGCGGATAGCAGTTTGTCGCATGTCCTTCCACCACCGAGGATTGCAGGGCGCTTCAGTTTGCCTCATGTTGCTTCCTCCTCCTACTCCGCTTCCTCATCCTCTACCGGCTCCTCATCCGGTCAGCGTAACACCTTCACCACCAACTTCAGCACAGCCAGGGGTAAACGACAGCAGGCAGTTTTAAAACTTATCTGTTTGGGGGACAAACCCTACACATCGCAGGAGCTTGCGACGGGCCTTGAACAACAGACCAATGAGTGGTTGGTGCCAGTGAGCCTCAAGCCCGGCCTGGTGGTGTGCGATAATGGGCGAAATCTCACAGCAGCTCTGGGACTAGTCGGTTTGCCACACATCCCTTGCCTGGCGCATGTACTGAATTTGGTGGTGCAGAGCTGCTGCATAAAGTGCGGGCCATCTGTGCGCGCTTTCAGCATTTTCACCCTACTGCTGCTCACCTGTCAGCGCTGCAGCATAACTTTGACCTTCCCGCTCACCGCCTCATATGCGACGTGCCCACCAGGTGGAACTCCACCTTGCCTAGCTGGCCAGACTGTGCAAGCAGCAGCAGGCGATAGTGGAGTTTCAGCTGCAGCACGCACAGGTGAGTCGCTCTGCGGAACAGCACCACTTTACCACCAATGACTGGGTCTCCATGCGAGACCTGTGTTCCTTTTTGCGCTGTTTCGAGTTCTCCACCAACATGGCCAGTGCCGATAACGCCTTTCTCAGCGTTACTATCCCACTTCTATGCCTCCTTGAAAAAACTTTACTAGCGATGATGGAAGAGGATGTGGCACATGAGGAGGAGGAGGAGGAAAAGGGATCATTCCATAGGGTTTCCAGCCAGTCATTCACAAGTGGCTCTGAGGATGGGTTCCTGCACCCATAAACGCCAGGTACACAATTGTCCAGCCAGGGTACATTTCTGGAGGATGACGAGATGGAGGAGGAGGAACAGTGTTCACATCAGGGTGGCACCCAAGCCAGCTCATGACCATCACTGGTGCGAGGCTGGGGGGATACAGAGGACACAGATGATACACCTCCCGCAGAGGACAGCTTTTGTCCATTGCCTCTGGGCAGCCTGGCACACATGAGTGATTACATGCTGCAGTGTCTCCGCAACGACAGCTGAGTTGCCCACATTCTAACTTGTGCTGATTACTGGGTGGCCACGCTGCTGGATCCCCATTACAAGGACAACGTACCGTCCTTAATTCCGTCACTGGAGCGTGATCGTAAGATGCGCGAGTACAAGCGCACGCTGGTAGACGCGCTGCGGGTTCGGGGTCAAGTTCGGGTCAAGTTCGGGTCCCGAACTCAAACTTTTTTGTGAAGTCTGGCCGAACCTGTCAAACCCGAACATCCAGGTGTCCTCTCAACTCTAATGGCTGAAAAAGATCACTAAAGGGCCCTAGGCGCCTAAGGTGTTGGACGCCCCATGTCAGATGCCCCATCTGCCTTCCCTATAATCTGTCCCTGTATAAAATTGATTACTTAATATTTTCTTTCCTTATCACTTAATTAGATTGTGTTGTGCACTTTATCAAACTGAAAAATGTGATGTTTTTCAGACATGTCAAAGGCACAATTATTGGGTCTAATTTGTCATTACTAACCTTTCCCCCTCCAAATAAAATCTGGTATTTTTGCTTATAGCAACCAGAGCTAGGCTTCAATCTTTTAAATTGTTTTTGAAAATGTTGTGGTCTAATCATTTTGAGAATTTGAAGGGGTGTGTGTGCTCAGTGGCCCCCTCCAATATCATCTTCTCACATTTTTGTATCATATGTTTAAACACAATTTAAGTAATACAAATAAAATTCAGCTAGGTACTGTATATAATAATGTCCCTTATTTGTCTACATACTCTATCTGTTGAATGATCAGTTTGTAGGGGTAAGGGATAATAATGCTGATAAAGAATAGGTTACCGAGTCTTCCTTTATGTTTTTTGTACACTGCAGATTTTTACAAATAAACCAACTCTCATGGGAAGCATTCATAAAATATGCATGGAGCGTTCTGCGTGTCCCCTGTTTTGTGGTATGTGACATGGTACAGAATGATCTGCTGCATTCCAAGCCAAAGAGTTTTGTAAATCTGTAAATCTCAGGCAGAAATAAGACTGTGCCTCAGGTAATTTGTTCTCAGACACGAAAATATTTAGGTAGAGCTTAAGTCACAATACTCAATCGTAGAAACAGATCCTCACCTATAATATCTGGCTACAGCGCAGTGGCATGTTACAATAGTATAACATGGAAAATGTACTTGTTAACTTTTTTTCATTTCATTCCTGTGGCATGATCATATTTTGTACCTCTATTCAGAGAATGTTCTCGTAGGCTAGGGTTCCAGAGTCTGCAGGTTGCAACATTACCATAGCTTCAAAGATTCCTAATGGAAAAGGAAATTGCAAACTACCATTTCAAAAATGAAATGGTCTCTTGATACTTTTTTTGCACTGGAGAATATTGAATTCATGCCAACTTTTTTAATCGGCTTCCGGGACGTTTTTGGAGTAAGAATAGATCACATGCAGGAACCATGTGTCAGGGTGAATTTCACACATAACGTATTTGCTGCAAAACATTTTAGCAACTGTGCCATTCCTCTGAATGGAAACCATATGTTTGCTACAGAAATATCCTCATCAACATGAATGAAGCCGATTTTGAGACAAATTAGTGCAACAAATCTGTCTGTGAATAGAGCTTAGAGATGATATTTTGTTTGTTGGAGCTGGTAGACCATTGGATTGTACAGGTTGGAGTCTAAACCTGCCTGTAATATTGTTCCTCATATTTACAAATTTGACACCTTATCGTGCCCTCACTATAGCAGTAATAGACTGACATTCAACCGATGTCTCTGGTTGTCCAAAAGTGGTTGTCCCATCTCGCCATTTCCATGGCAAGATGGCACTAAGCACCAGTCCCACGTGGCCAGGCTTATGGAAACAGGCGACAAAGCCAGTTCCCTACTGTGTACATTGTAGTGAATGGGAGCTACACAAACAGCATAGCAGAGCTAGTTGCACCGCTTTTAAAACTTGCTGGCTGCTTGTCTGTTTCCGCAAGCTCATCCACCTGAGGCCACACTTAGTCACATCTCGCTGAGAAAACAGCGAGATGAGACAACAACCCCTTTAAGATAGGGAGCTCCTGCAAACTGTTTGGATATGTGGCCTGGACTATTCCCATTCTGTAAGATTACAGAAAAAAACACTGTGGCACTTGTTTATTTAATAAAAATTCACCAAAAAGCCAATTCATTTTGTGCCAACTTTGTTATATAGAGTCTGATGGCCATAGTGATACTTGTGCTAGTAATACAGTACATTTCAAAATGTGTTGCTAGGTTCCTAGTAAGAATGCCAAGTACTTAGCAAGACTGCATGTTGTTATAAGACTGGAAAGGGGGATATATCTCAAGCTAAACCACCTCTCGAAATTTTAGGCTATTTTGAGTCCCTGGATTGATAGATTTGGAATCTGTAGTCCATGGTTGGCACTTACTAGGGGAGTCATGCATCTATAATTGAGGGGGAGTATAATACTAGTGAACCTGGACTTATGACATTGTGGTGTGTACCTAAAACTAACTAAGGATATGTGCTGATTATTGGGCCTTGCTGCTACCCCGGGGGAGCCCCTTCGATCTCCTTCTCTTCAGGGAGCCAACCCTGAATCTTTACTTCTCCTCTTCTTCCTGGATCTTTGATAGCCAACTGTTACTGTGATTGTCTCAGGAGGGGTGGGGGAGGGGGGAGTTAGTTGTGGGCTTGCACTTGATTAATACCGATGTGTCAATTATGATTGTCGTGCCAATACTATATCCTAATATGTCTGAACTGTTTTAGACACTGTAAACATGATGTGCATTTTGTTTGTTTTTGGAAAAAAACTCAATAAAAAGATATCTGATTTAAAAAAAAAAAGAATGCCAAATACCAAAGACATTGTACAAGTTCAGTTTGATGGTGCTATCCATGGTACTAAATCTCAGGAACACAGTCCTAATGCTGAATTCTGGGGAGTGATAAATTAGAGGGAACCTTTCAGGCTTCTGGACTGCTTATACTGTAGTATTTTAACAGGTGGCTTATGTTATCCCAGAAGGTGTTCTTATATGGTTCTTCTGTCTTCCAAATGCAACAAAAATAATCTTAATTCACAGCTCCTGCTGTATGATAATCAGAGGTTTGAAGTCAAGGAGGCTGGCACCTTCTTATCTGAAGGCAAGGTTGCTGTGATTAAATCCAACCACTTCTCTATTGATTGGGTTTGGATTTGGGCACAGCAACCTTGACTTCAGGCAAGAAGGTACCAGCTTCTTGATACTAATATTGTGCTGACAGGTACTGGTTCCCTTTAAGATACATATTATGTTATTAACCATGGTTCTTAGACCTGTTTGCTGGCTTCATATTGAGACACTTGGATTAGATTGTGTGAGTTAAAGGCTATGAACACTTTCTTATGATTGCATGTTACTCATTTTAGGATAAGAAACATCCTTTTTCAATTGGTTTTTATTACATTTTTTCAACAGTTTTTGTCCTACAGGGTTAAGCTTCAGCCAATCTGCAAAGTATCTTACTTTCAGTTCCAAACTGAGCAACGAGGTTCCTGGTCTGACCGCTGGATGTATAGCCCTTGCCTCTGAATACCTGACAGATCATAAATATTGATTATAGCTAAATTCCTATCACCGAATAAGAATATGTTGTAAAAGAGTGCATTTATATATTTTTTTTAATCAAGTACATTTGAAATTAGTTAAATGTAATCATAAAATAAAATCTCCCTTCGAAGGTCTTCATAGTCTTTAAGGCCTTACTGTGCAGCCCTGAACTGGAACAAAATAACCTAAGTGTAGTTAATTGTAAAGAAAGTATCCTATGGCTTCTTCATGCTTTAAATGGCAGCTGGGAGCATTTGTTTAGCATGGTAACATATCTAGATAAATCTAAAGAATCATAGAATATTCTATGTGGTTTATGTAAGTATATATATACCACTGAGGAAGGGGGCAGTTGTATACCCAGAAACGCGTTTGGTTCTAAAAGACCCATCCTGACATGTCAGTTTGAGATTCCCTGGATGAATCAGAACATTGTGCTATTTTTATATACCATTGGATGGTTATTTCATTGGATTTACTTCCTCCATATTCGATTGAGGCTATCAGAATCATCATGACCACGTGACACATCACGTGACAAGCCAGCATTTCCCACCTTTGTTTGGTGTGGCTTTCGTTTGGGCCCGTAACAGCAGGACGCATTACTTACTGTGAGGACGGTATTTCCATCTGAAGACCTCGGGACAGGTAACAAGTGGTGTTGGTCTCGCACAGCCGTGGGACGCCTCGGCGTGTGGGTTATCATTACCGCACCACATTTACCGAACTTTGTTTGGATTTTGGTTTTTTCAGAGTCAATCTGTGCACATCCATGGTGTTTCATATGCATCAGCCAGTTTGAAGTTGTATTGACTTTATTCATCATTTTCAGGACGTTTTATTCTCTTAGGAAATACGCTCCCAAGCACAAGCACTTAATATAGAGTATATTTCCAACCAAGCCCCCCTTAACTGGACTCTCATTTTTGTTTTCCGTTTTTATATTGTATTGTATTCTGATGTTTATTAAATGTTTTTACTCATACTAATGATATTTGTTCCTTATGCCCGTATGTGAGTGCTCGGACTATACTACATTTTTTATTTTATTTTTTCCCTTGTTGACTAGGCGGGTCAATTTAGTTCTTGTAGCACCACTGCACGATTTAGGCCTCAATATATATATATACTTTCTATAAATAAAATATATCCATGTATTTTGAGCGGAGTCTGAGCTGCAGCTGCACAGACGTAAATTCACAGCTCACATTCTGCTCCTTGTTTATTTTCTTCACTTGCCTGCTGGCAAATTCATTAATTAAATTCTCTAATAGAAGTGAATTATCATTTAATGCCACCTCAGCTAACAGCAGAGAAGCAATTTCCACTCTCCATCATCCCCTTCTTTTCTCCACAAGGATTATCGCAAGCGACTATAAACAGACGGCGTACTTTATGTGACTGAATGCACGCGAATGGGTTTCGCTTCTCGCTTTTTATTATTTAACAATAAAGCTGTGTTCACATAGGACATTTGTGTGCTGCTTAGTGATCAGTGTTATAGTACCTACACAATGATCACAATGTGGTGCTATGGATGAGCCACCAATGTGATCCTCTAGTGCAGAAGCCTAAAATATGATCCCGAGCTGCCTCAAAGTTATAAGCTTGGGCTTGGGAGGAGAAATATGGAACCAGAGAGAACAGTAGAAGGACAGCAGGCCGAAAAGACAAGAGGAGATTGTTGGGAATGATAAAATGTGTACCGTACTCTGCACAGCACGCACATGAGGCTTCCTTGAGGCACTGGACACAGTGATCATACAGCTTCTACTAATATTTATTACTAAAGGTCAGGGCTCCATTCTCCTGCATGCAAGGTGAGAGCTGATGTCTAAGGCCATAGGGAATGTGAAATATGTAGTGGTCGATCGTCTCACCTTCTGGGGGGCAAATGTTAAAACACAGCATACTGAACCTTATTTCTATTAAAGCTATGACCAAAGCCCCTTAGATACATTACTTATTGGTGCAAGACAATAAGAAGAGAACAGCTCTATGTTGGTTGAAGGGGGACGGGACCACTCACCACCTCTGACCCTTATAGCTGCATGAAAACTTTAGTCAAATGGAAATTATTCAAATAAGTTACAAAATGCAATAAATAAGTTTGTATACAAAGATTTCTTTTTTTAAGTATTTGGTACACTATATGGTGCCATTAAAACTTGCCCCACAAAAAATAAGCCCTCATATGGGCTACGGCTGATATAAGCTAAGGCTGCTTTCACACAAGTGAGTTGTACACTCCCGACTCGTGAGTATCAGACAGCTCCCGTCATGACCTTCCAGCCCTGACGGGGTCACATAGCATTATATTGATTTGTGATGCTATATAACCCTTAGAGGTCTGGAATGTATTGGATAACACTGACAGCATTATGCCACATGGACCCTGTCAGTGCTGGGAGTTGAGGACGGGAGGTCTCTGATACTCACGCTCCGAGTCCGGAGTATGCAACTCGCTCGTGTGAAAGCGGCCTCAGGTTATGGCTCTTGAAAGGTGCCAAGTTAAAAATGAAAGCACAAAAAAGTTAAATTGTCCCGGTACTTAAATGGAAAAAGATCATTTCTAATGTGAATTTCTGAAATAAGCGGAACAAAAATTTTAATACCACTAGCGTTAAAAGGTACAGTAGTACAAATGAAATTAGACAGACACCGACTAGTTAGTAAATACCAGGCAAGCATAATGGCGCAAAATGCAGTAGGATGCCATATACTAGCCTATGAGGCACCAGGACGCTCCACAATCGCTATGTTACCTCTGTCTTTGCCATGTAAGCTGAGCAACTGTTTGTGAAAGAATGAACAGTACTGTACTTTGTAAAAATGTGTTCTATATGAATGAAGCATGGGATGAGTAGATATTGCCACCTAGTGCTACAAGTGAAAAATGCAGGTACAGAATGAAATACACATAGCAATGAATGAGATGCTTGGATAGATAGATACAGTGAGGAACAGAAGTATTTGAACACCCTGCACTTTTGCAAGTTCTCCCACTTAGAAATTATGGAGGGGTCTGAAATTCACATTGTAGGTGCCTTCCCACTCTGAGAGACAGAATAAAAAATTTTAATTCTGGAAATCACATTGTATGATTTTTAAAGAATGTATTTGTCTTGCACGGCTGAACATAAGTATTTGAACACCTGAGAAAATCTGTGTTAATATTTGGTACAGAAGCCTTTGTTTGCAGTTCCAGAAGTCAAACGTTTCCTGTAGTTCTTGACCAGGTTTGCACACACTGCAGCAGGGATTTCGGCCGACTCCTCCACACTGATCTAATCTAGATCTGTCAGGTTTCGGGGCTGTTGCTGAGCAACACAGAGTTTCAGCTTCCTCCAAAGATGTTCTATTGGATTTAGGTCTGGAGACTGGCTAGGCCACTCCAGAACCTTGATATGCTTCTTACGGAGCCGATCATTGGTTATCCTGGTTGTGTGCTTCGGGTCGTTGTCATGTTGGAAGACCCAGCCACGACCCATCTTCAATGCTCTGACTGAGGGAGGTTGTTGCTCAAAATCTCACAATTAATGGCCCCATTTATCCTCTCCTTAAAACAGTGCAGTCGTCCTGTCCCCTTCGCAGAAAAGACCCCCCAAAGCATGATGTTACCCCCCCATGCTTCACAGTAGGGATGGTGTTCTTGGGATGCAACTCATCCTTCTTTTTTCTCCAAACACAACGAGTGAAGTTTAGACCAAAAAGTTCTACTTTGGTCTCATCTGATCACATGACTTTCTCCCATGCCTCCTCTGGATCATCCAGATGGTCATTGGCAGACTTCAGACGGGCCTGGACATGTGATGACTTGAGCAGGGAAACCTTCCGTGCAATGCATGATTTTCAACCATGACGGCGTAGTGTTCTACCAACAGTGACCTTAGAAACTGTGGTCCCAGCTCTGTTCATGTCATTGACCAGCTCCTCCCTTGTAGTTCTGGGCTGATTCCTCACCTTTCTTATCATCAGTGATACCCCACGAGGTGAGATCTTGCATGGAGCCCCAGTCCGAGGGAGACTGACAGTCGTCTTTAGCCTCTTCCATTTTCTAACAATTGCTCCAACAGTTGATCTATTTTCACCAAGCTGCTTGGCAATTGCCCCGTAGCCCTTTCCAGCCTTGTGAAAGTCCACAATTTTTTTCTCTGGTGTCTTTTGAGAGCTCTTTGGTCTTGCCCATGGTTGTAGTTGTCATCTGATTGACTGTGGGGTGGACAGGGGTCTGTAAAGAGCTCAGACAGGTGCTACTAAGTTAGATTTATAAGTGGAGTAGAGGTGGACTTTTTAAAGGCACATTAACAGGTCTTTGAGAGCCAGAATTCTTGCTGTTTCTTAGGTAATCAAATACTTATGTTCAGCAGTGCAAGACAAATACATTCTTTAAAAATCATACAATGTGATTTCCTTTTTTTTTATTTTTTATTCTGTCTCTCAGAGTGGGAATGCACCTACAATGTGAGGTTCAGACCCCTCCATGATTTCTAAGTGGGAGAACTTGCAAAATCGCAGGGTGTTCAAATACTTCTGTTCCTCACTGTAGATAGATAGATAGATAGATAGATAGATAGATAGATAGATAGATTTGATAGATGATAGATAGATAGATTTGATAGATAGATAGATAGATAGATAGATAGATAGATAGATAGATAAAAGAGCAGCAAAGTAGTTATCACTCGTGCCTTGCTATATACTGTATGTTGCTGCTATATAAGTGGTCAAAATATATAGTACACAAGTACTGTAAACCTGAGCGATGCTCTACTTATCAGCCCACAACATACTTGCACAATAAATTCCACCCCTCTCAATACTGTCCACAGCTATCTACTTCTTGGAATGTATATCTTTTAAGGCTTATGGATGCTATCATTAAAGGGACTGTGTTATCACAAAAAGTCCAGTTGTTTAAATCAAGTTTTGTGTTAAAACTATTTTTTTTTAAATTTTCCTTGTCGCTATCTGTATTAAAGTGTGTCTTAAATCTAGCATTTTTCACGCTGATTATGTCATAATAAGGGTCCATTGACACGGTCGCAAAATGGGTCCGCATCCGTTCCGCAATTTTGCGGAACGGGCGTGGGCCCATTAATTTTCAATGGGGCCACAAAAGATGCGGACAGCACACAGAGTGCTGTCCGCATCCCCCCTTCCGTTCTGTGGCCCAGCAAAAAAGCCACGGACAAGAAAAGGCATTTCTATTATAGATGCGGAAAGCACATGGCCGGTGTCCGTGTTTTGAGGATCCACAATTTGCGGACCGCAAAACAGTTGCGGACGTGTGAATGTACCCTAAGATTCCTCTTCTCAGCTGTCATCTTATTATTATCAGAGTCAGGATTGCAGAAAAAAAGGTAACACCAAGATATAGCTAACAAAGGATCACAACATTCACAAGAGGTGATGGTCACAGCTCACATCCTCCCCCTCCCTGCACAGTGACTTCTGCAAAGGTCACAGAGCATGCCCAAAACAACATCATAGAAGTGAATGAGTCATCTTCAGTCTACAGGTTCCTATGGACTAAATGCCCTATTACACCTGAAGATAATCGTGCAAATTATCGTTAACAAGCATTCCTATGAATGTTTGCTAGCGATGATCTGGCAGTGTAATACTGCCGCCAATTACCAAATGAACGAGCAAACACTTGTTCATCGGGTAATTGGAATCTTTTAGCAGGTTTAAAGATCCTCGTTTGTCGGCACGATCTGCTGCTGTCAAACGGTGATTCAGTATGGGGATGAATGATGGCATTTCCTACCTATACTGAGGAGGAGATCACTGCATGTAATAGCAGAGGTCTCCTCCGCTAGCGAGCAGATGATTGTCGGGAAGGAATGCAGGTGTAATATGACCTTAAGTGGCTGCTGTAAAGTATATCTCAGAAAGCTGCAGCATCACCTTCATCATATTCTCATATTCTGGTAATGTCCCCTGGTTTCCATATAGATATTACGTTATATATAGAATATATTATACTATTTATATATAATGTGTGTATATATATATATATATATATATATATATATCAATCACTATAATATGCTTATCAATTCTTTCGGGCATGCATATGTCAACCATATGTTACAAACTCTGTCATTAATGAAATTGTTAGTTTCTCCTGCACTAAGAAGATTATAATAGGATTTGTGAGGAAATATAATCCTGTCTTGACATATGAGCCATAACCATAAAAAAATTAAATGTCAAAACTAGCATATGCCCAAACTATAAGATCAGATGTTGTATTTACTGGATACATATCAGACACAAATAGTACAGCACTTATGGATAATTCCAGAAGCATGCTCGTATGGGGAGATTCATCAAACCTGGTGCAGTGGAAAACTGGCTTAGCTGCCCATAGCAACCAATTAGACTGAGCCTTTCATTTTCCAAATGAGCTCTGTAAAATGAAAGGTGGAATCTGATTGGTTGCTATGGGCAACTAAGCTAGTTTTCCTTTCCACAATTCTTAAAGGAGTTCTCTGGGAATTAATAAAATAAAATTACTAAAAAATACTTTAACATTACTTTATTACAAATATACTGTATTTTTCGCCCTATAAGTTGCACCGGCCCATAAGACGCACCTAGGTTTTTGAGGAGGAACATACGAAAAAAAAATGTGTGCTTTTGGTGGGTTTGAACTAATGGTGGTCTGTGCATGACACTATTATGGGGGATCTATGGATGATGCACTGTTATGGGGTGGGGGATTTGTGGATGGCACTGTTATGGGGGGAGCTGTGGATGGCATTATGATGGGGGTCTGTGGATGGCATTATGATGGTGGGGGGATCTGTGGATGGCATTATGATGGGGGGATCTGTGGATGGCACTGTTATGGGGTGGTGGATCTGTGGATGACACTGCTATAAGTGTCATCCACAGATCCCCCCATAACAGTCCCATCCACAGATCCCCCCCATCATAATGCCATCCACAGATCCCCCCCACTATCATAAGTCCATCCACAGATCCCCCACCATCATAATGCCATCCACAGATCCCCCCACCATCATAATGCCATCCATAGATCCCCCCACCATCATCGCAGACTGCGATGTAAATTGCCAGCATTCGCCCCATAAGACGCAGGGGCACTTTCCCCCCACTTTGGTGGGTCGAAAGTGCGTCTTATGGGGCGAGAAATACGGTATTCCCAAATACATTTTATTAGTTATAATGGCTCATTTTTTCTAGGGAGTAATCGACAGGGGAAATAAAAAGGCCACCGTCCTATTAGCACACACAAAACCTGTCCTAATGAGTCACACAGCAGGACAAGTTATTTCCCAACACTGAGCTAAAGTGCTACCTCATCCTCCAGCTGATATAATCTTTAGCTGAAACTCTGCAGGAATAAAGTTCATGAGGAGACATGAAGTACAGAGAGGCGTCACTGATGACATCACCACGCCTAGCCAACTTGGTAACGTGGTGACATCATGAGCAAATGGATGAGGTCAGTCTGGATTGTTTTTTTACTGCCATTTCAGGAAGAATAGATTAGTTACCACGAAGCTAGAGGAAATTCGGCTTTGGCAAATCAAACTTTTCCTGAAATCCAGATCAATTTTTATTCATTTGACTTTGATTTGCTCAACTCTAACTGCAACAACCAGAAGACACCTACATGAAGATAAACTATTTACAAGAAACCCTTGTAAAGTATCAGTGTTGGAACATTCTATGGACAGATGAGATTGTTCTTATTTGGTCTAAAGGCTGCAGACAGTTTGTGAGACTGAATTCAAGCCGAAGTACACTAGACGGTAAAACATGGAGGTGCAAGAAAAAGGGTTTGGGGATGTTTCTCATACTCTGGATTCAGGCCCATTTATCACATACTAGGCACCACGGACCAGTTTGAATATATCAAAATACTGGAATAAGTCGTGCCGCCTTATGCTGAAGAAGAAATGCCCTCAAAATGGGTATTTCAGCAAGAGCACGACCCTAAACACACCAGCAAGCAGGCAGCATCCTGGTTCCAGACCAACAAAATTGAGGTTATGAAGTGGCCAGCCTAATCCGCAGACCTCAATCCAATTGAGAGTTTGTGGAGTGACATCAAAAATGCTGTTTTTGATGCCAAACCCAAGAATGCAGAAGAAGTGTGGAATGTAGTCCAGTCAGCTTGGGCTGGAATATCTGTTCGCAGGTGTCAGATGTTAGTTGACTCCATGCCACACAGATGTAAAGCAGGTGTCAGACATAAAGGTTATGCATTATGCAACTAAAAATTAGTTCAGTGATTAACAGAAAAGCTAAATCTGGAAACAAATTTCAGTTTATAGACATATTCCAGTTTGTAACTGAAAATGCAAACACTGCTATTTTTTAACAGCCTATTATTCCTTTTACTTCATTTTCAGTTTAAAAATTGATATTTTGTTCATGTTTTCATTTGGGATTGAATGTGCAGTGCTCCCAGTGCTTTTGTGTACATAGAAATAAATGCTAACATGAGGATTTAGCTTTTTTTTTTGTTGTTTTAAACACACTGCTATTATTTGGCACATAACTATAAGAATTTTCCAGGGAATCCCTTTAAACCCTTCCCGACACATGACGTACTATTACGTACTGCGTTCCCGCAATTTGACGTAATAGTTCGACATGGTGATCGGGCAGGCACCGGAGCGGTGTGCGCCAGATCACTGCAGGGGTCTGACAGTCCCTGGTAGCCGTCCCCCTGCTGTATCCGCCGGCATCACTGTAAAAGCTGATGCCGGTGGATCAACCCCTTCTATGCCGCGGTCCACGCTAATTGCGGCATAGAAGGGTTTTGTGTCGGGTGAGGGAGCGCATTGCGCTGCTGTGGCGGGGACTCAATGTGTCAGAAGGCAGCCCGATGCCGTGCAGAGGCTGCCCAATGCCTTGCACGGCATCTGGACCTGCCTTCTAAGGGTGCACAGGAGATCCGGCCTCAGGCTGGGTCTCCAAGGCAATCTGTTAGTGTACTACTCACTGTAGTACACGAACAGGCAAAGCATTACAATACAGATGTATTGTAGTGCATTGCAGAGGGTATCAGACACCCAAAAGTGAACGTCAAAAATAAAGTAAATAAAAAAAGTTTAAAAAAAGTGTTTTTAATAAAATTTATGAAGTTTTTAAGTAAAAAAAAGTAGAAAATCTCCTTTCCCCTTTTTTATAATAAAAAACTTAAAAAAATAAATATTAGGTATCGCCGCATCTGTAATGACCGGCTCTATAAATATATCACATGATCCACCCTGTCCGATAAACACCATAATTTTTTTAAATAAAAGTGGTGTAAAAAAAAGCCATTTTTGTCACCATACATCACAAAAAGTGCAACAGCAAGCAATCAAAAAGGCATATGCCCTGGAGTATTTAAGACGTAACTTTTACTTCTAATACATTAAAAGATATATCCCTTAATATTCATGAAAGATCGAACGTGTATGTGAATACAGTTTTCCACAATCCCGCACACAGGGGATTCATTGGAAACAGAAACAACCGTGTCCACACTTATACACTCAGTGTGAGACACTGTAAGGTAACAAGAATCGGTATGCACTAGCACCTTAGGTACACAATTGTAAGGTAACAATGGCCGGTATGCACTAGCACCTTAGGTACACAATTGTAAGGTAACAATGGCCGGTATGCACTAGCACCTTAGGTACACAATTAAACAATGATGTTAGAGACGACATATGACAGTATATACATAATGCACGGCGGCATCAAAGAGGCAACAAAGGTTTGGTGCCAAAAATCACCATGCAAGTTAGTGCACAGCAGCACCTGTATCAAAAAGGTGCACGGCGGCACCAATGAAACCCAGTGTCCTACCCTACAGATGATAGAATCTTCAGACACCTTTGTTTCGCGGTTTCTTGGCAGGGTGGTCCGGTTCAATAGTTGGAGGTCCTAGAAATAAGAGGGAGTCACAGGAAGGTGATCCTATATGTCCCCGGATGACCCTATTGGGCCCTACAATAACCCTGTTTGTCTATCCACGGAGTATCCCACTAGTTGGGTTCCCGTCCGGAACCTAACTCTGGAATTGCGTTCCCTATTTTGCCCTGGGATCTACTGGCCATGCGTTCCCTGTTTGCCCTGGCCATGGAACAGCTGAGAAGCCAATTGTACCATTACTTTTGGTCCCTTCACAAGTGGGAGGCACATATGCAAACTGTTGTAATTCCTACACCGTTCACCTGATTTGGATGTAAATCCCCTCAAATTAAAGCTGACAGTCTGCAGTTAAAGCACATCTTGTTTGTTTCATTTTAAATCCATTGTGGTGGTATATAGAGCCAAACATGTTAGAATTGTGTTGATGTCCCAATATTTATGGACCTGACTGTATATAGCACCAGATATTTGCACCACAAATTTCTACTCTTCTGCTTTATCCCACTGAATTCAAAAGCTATCACCATTGGTTTCATTATATTGATTTAGCTGATATTGTACATTATGTCAATTGCTTCAGTCCCAAAGTGACAGTGTAACAACATTTACATCCAGATGAACTCGTGTGTAGATATCCCTAATTTTGAACAGTTTCAAATTTGCCTACATTAGAATCCTTTGGGAAACTCATAATATATTTGATTAAATTCTGTTACTAAAACAGATATATTTTGACATAAAGCAGATATTTTCTCATCTTAAAATCGATCTGTTACATATAAACGGGGATGTTTATGCAGGGCACAGTCACAAAAGTATCCACATCACATCTGCCGATTGTGAGTGTACCCTTATGGGGAGCAGCCCCCAAAACCTCTCACCGGTCATCATATTTTGTCTCATTGCATTTACAACTTGAAAATATAAATAGTCTCCTATGTGCGTCTCAGGATGTCAGCCATTTCCACCTCCTTCTTTTCACAATTCAGACTGGCTGTAAGACAGCTGGTTGTAGTAGGAGCATCCCCCCTTCTACTTTGGCTACAATAGGAGACAAGTAGATTTGAGTCTCACCCGTGACAGAGGAAAATCGAAGAAATCAGGGGGTAGTTAGAACTCCACAAGATTTGTACATGACTGTTTCAGGAACATATAGAAAAGTTACAGACTGACAGAGTAGACAAGGTTATCTCCTAGTAAGGCTACGTTCACACTAGCGTTTTTACTGGATCCGGCAGGGTTAAGCAAAAATGCTTCCGTTACTGATAATACAAACGTCTCCATCTGTTGCGAATTGATCTGGTTGTATTATCTTTAACATTGCCAAGACAGATCCATCATGAACTCCATTGATAACAATGGGGGACGGATCTGTTTTCTATTGTGCCTTGCATTGGGAGGTCATGCCGGATCCATCTTGCTCTGCATCCCAGGACGAAAAGAAAACTACAACATGTTCCGGCTTTCTCTCCATTATGGGAACGTAGCTAAACAGAACAGAATGCATTTTGGAGCATTCCGTTCTGTTCAGTTTTGTCCCCATTGTCAATGGGGACAAAACTGAAGCGTTTTTTTTCCCGGTATTGAGCCCCTATGACGGATCTCAATACCGGAAAACTAAAACGCTAGTGTGAAAGTAGCCTTACATAGTTTATAAGGCTGAAAAAAGACATCTGTCCATCCAGTTCAGCCTGTTATCCTGCAGGTTGATCCAGAGGAAGCAAAAAAAAAATAAAAACTGTGAGATCGAAGCCAATTTTCTTCACTTTAGGAGAAAAGAACCTTCCCGACTCCTTCCTGTTCACTTTTATTTATTTATTGGTGTTATGTTCCTTTTAATATACAAACCGGATTCCAAAAAAGTTGGGACACTATACAAATTGTGAATAAAAACTGAATGCAATGATGTGGAGGTGCCAACTTCTAATATTTTTTTCAGAATAGAACATAAATCACGGAACAAAAGTTTAAACTGAGAAAATGTACCATTTTAAGGGAAAAATATGTTGAATCAGAATTTCATGGTGTCAACAAATCCCCAAAAAGTTGGGACAAGGCCATTTTCACCCCTGTGTGGCATCTCCCCTTCTTCTTACAACACTCAACAGACGTCTGGGGACCGAGTAGACCAGTTTCTCAAGTTTAGAAATAGGAATGCTCTCCCATTCTTGTCTAATACAGGCCTCTAACTGTTCAATCGTCTTGGGCCTTCTTTGTTGCACCTTCCTCTTTATGATGCGCCAAATGTTCTCTATAGGTGAAAGATCTGGACTGCAGACTGGCCATTTCAGTACCCGGATCCTTCTCCTACGCAGCCATGATGTTGTGATTGATGCAGAATGTGGTCTGGCATTATCTTGTTGAAAAATGCAGGGTCTTCCCTGAAAGAGATGACGTCTGGATGGGAGCTTATCTTGTTCTAGAACCTGAATATATTTTTCTGCATTGATGGTGCCTTTCCAGACATGCAAGCTGCCCATGCCACACGCACTCATGCAACCCCATACCATCAGAGATGCAGGCTTCTGAACTGAGCGTTGATAACAACTTGGGTTGTCCTTGTCCTCTTTGGTCCGGATGACATGGCGTCCCAGATTTCCAAAAAGAACTTCGAATCGTGACTCGTCTGACCACAGAACAGTCTTCCATTTTGCCACACTCCATTTTAAATGATCCCTGGCCCAGTGAAAACGCCTGAGCTTGTGGATCTTGCTTAGAAATGGCTTCTTCTTTGCACTGTAGAGTTTCAGCTGGCAACGGCGGATGGCACGGTGGATTGTGTTCACTGACAATGGTTTCTGGAAGTATCCCTGAGCCCATTCTGTGATTTCCTTTACAGTAGCATTCCTGTTTGTGGTGCAGTGTCGTTTAAGGGCCCGGAGATCACGGACATCCAGTATGGTTTTACGGCCTTGACCCTTACACACAGAGATTGTTCCAGATTCTCTGAATCTTTGGATGATGATATGCACAGTTGATGATGATAGATGCAAAGTCTTTGCAATTTTTCGCTGGGTAACACCTTTCTGATATTGCTCCACTATCTTTCTGTGCAACAGTGTGGGAATTGGTGATCCTCTACCCATCTTGGCTTCTGAGAGACACTGCCACTCTGAGAAGCTCTTTTTATACCCAATCATGTTGCCAATTGACCTAATTAGTGTTAATTGGTCTTCAGCTCTTCGTTATGCTAAAATTTACTTTTTCCAGCCTCTTATTGCTACTTGTCCCAACTTTTTGGGGATTTGTTGACACCGTGAAAATTTGAATCAACGTATTTTTCCTTTAAAATGATACATTTACTCGGATTAAACGTTTGATCTGTCATCTACGTTCTATTACAAATAAAATATTGACATTTGTCATCTCCACATCATTGCATTCAGTTTTTATTCACTATTTGTTTAGTGTCCCAACTTTTTTGGAATCCGGTTTGTATAACTCCCTGAGTATTTGTATCTCAGAAAAGCATTACTTGTAATATCGTTCACTGTTTATGTCACTAGATTATTACCCTAACAGTGTATTATGAAAGTACATGATATCTGTGTCTTACACAATAACTATATATATATATATATATATATATATATATATATATATATATGTACAGAGCTCCTCTGAAATGCTGTTAGGTGTGTGTTTGGAAGACAATTTTTTTTTCTGCAACTTGATTACAGTTGTAAATATTGGGTGACATTTCTCCCTTAATGGGGTATACAGGGTGTAAGCTATTCACACCTAACATTTGCATTAATTCAAGCCCCTGAGTAAAAAGCTGATAGTTAAAATGTACTAAAACTGTATTTCAGAAGCAGGTGTTAATTTGCATATTCTAATTAAGCATAGAAGTAGTTATATCTATATAGTCATCTAACCCATAAGTTACATGTCTTACTTATAGGTTCACTAACTTTTCACAAAACTTTTTATATCATAGAGACATATCAAAAGTCTAACTGCTAAGACCACCACTAATCTCTAAAACGAGGGGGGAGAAGCATGCACATATCACTCTCTCTCTTCTCGCTGCACAAGATGGGTTGCATAGAAATCTATGGGCCTGTCTTGATTCCATCCTCAGCAGTGAGGACAGGTAGCATGCTATGTGCGTGGGTCTCTGCCCTCGTTCTCAGGATCGGTGGGGGTCTCAGCATTCAGAGCCCCAGCAATGTAAACTTTTGATATGTCTATGAGATATCAAAAGTTTTTGAAAAGTTAGTGACCTGTTAAGAAACTGGGCCAAAATATTACCTTCTAGGTTTGAGTAAGAAAAGAGTTTCATGGTAGCTAGGAAAACTAATAGTAAAGTATATTGCTTTAAGGGTCATTGAGAAAAGTAAGGGATCCTTTGCAGTACACTCAAATTCTGCAGGGAACTTAAAACTTTCAGGCTTAAGGCCTTCAAGCAAAATAATTAGTTAACCATGAATATTAAACAAATCAACTAAGATACATTAGTGTCCAAAATTCTTACCTACAGTAATTCATAGATTTAATTACAATATGACAGCCATCACCAGAGAAGTTCATGCAAGATATGAGTAAATGTAAAGAAGTAAAGAAGTACTTTGTATTAGTGTAGGCAAAGTATAGACCCCAAAGAGGGAGCACCAGGGATATCAGTAGTAAAGATGTAAAGAAACTCAGAAAGTTACTTTTATATTTTGGCAAATGAATAAATGAACTGTATATTTACTGTATAAATGAATAGACAGATAGATAGATTTCAAAAATAGAAGTGCCAATAGTTTATTTTGATCAATTAAGAAAATACAAAGCAAATAAACAAAATAGACATCTAAAGCAAATCAATATTGGGTGTGACCACCCTTTGCCTTCTAAACAGCATCAGGGAGGGAGGTTGTTCCAAACATCTCGGAAAGCTAAACACAGATATGTGGATATAGTCTTGCTCAAATCCTTCTGGCTCTTCACAGAACCCCATACAAACTCAATGATATTGATATCAGAGCTCTGTGGGGGCCATATCATCACTTCCAGAACTTGCAGCCCCAACCTTGCAAGGCACCTCAACCATTTTTCACTGAAAGCAATATTTTCTTTCAGTTTTTCGGAGATTGTCTTAGGTATGGTATCATTTTTGAGGGTTGAGATGCATATTGGCACTATATTGGGATGCATATGACATTTTGATAGCTTGCCATTACACTTTTTGTGATGTAGGTGACAAAAAATGGCTTTTTTTACAGCGTTTTTTTTTTAACGGTGTAAACCTGAGGGGTTAGGGCATGTGATATTTTTATATAGCAGGTCGTTACGGACATGGTAATACCTAATATGTATACTTTTTTTAATTATGTAAGTTTTACACAATTATATCATTTTTGAAACAAAAAAATATCATATTTTAGTGAGTCCATAGTCTGAGAGCCATAGTTATTTCAGTTTTTGGGTGATTGTCTTAGGTAGGGTATCATTTTTGCGGGATGAGATGACGGTTTGATTGGCACTATTTTGAGGTGCATATGACTTTTTGATCGCTTGCTATTACACTTTTTGTGATGTAAGGTGACAAAAAATTGCTTTTTTTACACTGTTTTTATTTTAATTTTTTTGTTCGCCCGAAGGGTTAGGTCATGTGGTATTTTTATATGGCAGGTTGTTCCAGACGTGGCGATACCTAATATGTCTACTTTTAATTTATTTTTTTACATTTAACACAATAAAAGCATTTTTTAAACAAAAGATTTTATGTTTTAGTGTCTCCATAGTCTGAGAGCCATAGTTACTTTTAATTTTTTTAGTGATGGTCTTACGTAGGGGCTCATTTTTTGCGGGATGAAGTGATGGTTAGATTGGTACTATTTTGGGGGGCATATGCCTTTTTGATCGCTTGCTGTTGCACTTTTAGTAATGTAAGGTGACAAAAAATGTTTTTTTAGCACAGTTTTTATTTTATTTTGTTGACGATGTTCACCTGAGGGGTTAAAGCGAACCTTTCACCAGGATTTCACTTAATAAACTATTACCAGTACCTTTATAGATCATCCTCATTGTGTTTCAATGCATTCTTGTGCCGCTTTCCTGGGATGTATATTCATGAAAAAAACGACTTATAAAGTCCTCGTCTCCAGCTCCTGAAGTCACGCTAGAAGTCAAGGGGGTAGCCCTTCCCTCACTCCGGGCTGTAACTCCCCTGCCCTAACCCCTCCTCTAAGTAGTGTAACTGACATCCGGCTCAGTCGCCAGGACCTCGCTTGTACAGGCGGCGCATGCGCCGTCGGATTCAAGCGCGATCCTGTACCTGAATCGCGCATGCCTGCCTGTCTTCTCTTCCTCGCGCGCGATTCAGTTACAGGATCGCGCTTGAATCCGACGGCGCATGCGCCGCCTGTACAAGCGAGGTCCTGGCGACTGAGCCGGATGTCAGTTACACTACTTAGAGAGAGCTGGAGACGAGGACTTTATAAGTCGTTTTTTTCATGAATATACATCCCAGGAAAGCGGTACAAGAATGCATTGAAACACAATGAGGATGATCTATAAAGGTACTGGTAATAGTTTATTAAGTGAAATCCTGATAAAAGGTTCACTTTAAGTTATGTGATACTTTTATAGAGCCGGTCAATACGGATGCAGCGATACCTAATTTGTCTACTTTTCTTTTTTTTCCCTATTTTTAACAATTTTTATTTATTTTTTACTTTATTTGGGGAAAAGTACCCAAAAAATGTTACTTTACATTTTTAATTTTTTTCTGTAAAACTTTTTTTTTTTTTACTTTTTTTTTTGTCCCACTCTGGGACTTCAACTTTTGGAGGTTCTATCCTCTTTACAATGCTTTACAATACTTCTGTAATGTGATGCATTGGCTGTAAGTGTATTACTGAATGTAAAAGCCTGCTTGCCTGTGAGATTCAGGGGGCTGGATCTCACAGGCTGTCACAGAAGGCAGCCACGATGCCTAAGGAAGGCATCAGGCTGCCTTCCCTGCCATCGGGTCCCCATCACAGCAGCGCGCGGGGACCCCGAAGAGCCACCAGGCACACGTCTGAAGTCTGCATGTGCCACGGTCAACACTGACTGCGGCCGTGCAAGGGTTAATTTGCCGGCATCTGTGATTTCACCGATGCTGGCGCATACAGCAGGGGTCTGGCTATCAGTGACTTCTGAACCCCTGCCGTGGATCGGGCGGGTGCAGCTTCTGTACGGCGCTGGGCGTTAAGGGGTTAAAGAACTTATGCTGTTTTGAAGGCAAAGAGCGGTCACACCAAATATTTATTTGATTTAGATTTCTCTCTTGTTCATTCACTTTTTTTCATTTTGTTAATTGATAAAAAATTATTAACACTTCTATTTGTTAAAGCATTTTTCCACACCTAAAACTTTTGCACAGTAATGTATATATACTGTGCAGATAAATAGATATATATACAAATATATATATAGACTTTTGATAAGGCTTCTCAAATGAAATATTAAAACACCTTTTTTTCTATATTTTGTTTATGAAATAGAAAATGCCATAGTTTCTGTTGAGTAAATTAGATTTTAATTAAAGTATAGTTGCCCACTAGACAAGAAAACAGAGGTCAATATGAGATTGTAAGATTTATCTCTGAAAGAATAAAAAAAAGCAAAAAAAATATTGAGAACGATGAGTAATAAACCAATATAGGTCTAGGCTTAGATCCCCAGTGAAACCTGTTAAAATTTAGCCCGAGGCTACTGGAGCTTGATGGTTTACATTATCCTTAGTGTAGGGTAAACCCATATCACTATACATCCCTATATTGTAATGTTATGAGCATATAAATAATAAAGGAAGTTTAACGGGTTTTATTGTTGATCTAAGTATAGACCCGTTCTGGTCTGTAAGTTTGTAATAGACAACCTTATTGCTTGGAGACTAAAAGCTCGAACCTGAGCAAAATGCAAAGTCATATAGTTGCTGTATAAAATGTTTACTGTGGTTGAAATAGATAATAATATCAGTATTCTTCTGGTGGGCCTTTCTCCATTGCCCTTAGGCCTTATGTTCACCACCATATGGATTTTGCATTCAACAAAATACGGATGATCCACGTGCTTTTCATATCTGTATGTCAGTTCCGCATGAGATAGAACATGTCCTATTCTTGGCTGCAAAATGTGGTCCATGGACCCATTAAAGTCAATGGGACCGCAAAAAAACAGATGCAACACAGACATGACATGGATATCATCCATATTCTGTTCATCCACATTTTGTGGACCACAAAATACATACGGTCGTGTGCATAAGGCCTAAAAGAGATGCAGTGAGAAGATCTAGGTCTGTACAGGGTTTTAGCTGCTGGATGTAAAGCTACTTTCACACTAGCTTTTTTGCTGGATCCGGCAGGGTTCAGAAAAAACACTTCCGTTACTGATAATACAACCGTCTGCATCCGTTATGAACGGATCCGGTTGTATTATGTTTAACATTGCCAAGACGGATCAGTCATAAACTCTATTGATAGTCAATGAGGGGTGGATGTGTTTTCTATTGTGACAGAGAAAACAGATCCGTCCCCATTGACTTGCATTGTGGGTCATCACGGATCCGTTTTGTTCCGCATGCCAGGACGTAAAGCAAACCGCAGAATGCTGCGGTTTGCTCTCCGGTATGAGAACGGAATGCATTTTGGAGCATTCCGTTCTTTTCAGTTACCTTTTGTCCCCATTGACAATGAATGGGGACAAAACGGAAGCGTTTTGTTTTCTGGTATTGAGACCCTATGACGGATCTCAATACTGGAAAATAGAAACGCTAGTGTAAAAGTAGCCTAAGCAAGAATGTTTTTATTCACTGAAAGCAAACATATCAAATAGTGTGACGAGCTAAAATGTAAAATAGGTCATAAAGTTGCAGAACTTGGAACTATGCTGTGAAAAAGTATTAGTATTAGTATTTTTATTAATACAAAATCCCTCCCTTTACTAATCAGAGCATTACTAATAGTGTCCTACAAGACCTTATACTTAGTCTCCATATTCAGTGCTAATGGATGGTATAGTAGCCTTTCCAGCATTACACGCCTTCTACATATGTGACTCGCAGGGCACTTTGTGTGCCGCCATATGGTGCTCCTGTAGGGCACTATATTCTCTTTCAGAGGCAATGTTCGACAACATAAGCACACAATTGGCAAGCAAAGGGACAGGGCGTGGGTGGGAAAGCCGGCGGCTGGAACGCCTGGCTCATTTATCATTTTCAGTTTTTGGTGGGGAAAATGGCTTGAATCTACTTTTGAAAGGGCTGGAGTAGAGTTAAAGGGGTTGCCTCACTTCAGTAAATGGTATTTATTATGTAGATAAAGTTAATACAAGGCACTTACTAATGTATTGTGATTGTCCATATTGCCTCCTTTGCTGGCTGGATTCATTTTTCCATCACATTATTCACTGCTTGTTTCCATGGTTACAACCATTATGCCAGGCATGGCCAACCTGAGGCTCTCCAGATGTTTCAAAACTACAACTCCCAGCATGCCCAGACTGCCTACAGCTAGCAGCCTACAGCAGGGCATGGTGGGAGTTGTAGTTTTACAACAGCTGGAGAGCCACAGGTTGGCCATGCCTGCATTATGCAATCCATCAGTGGTGGTCGTGCTTGAACACTATAGGAAAAAGTATCAGCCTCTAGGGAGCAGGGTTGCCAATCAGAATTTTTCTTTTTTCTAGACAACTTATCCCAAAATCACAGCATTTACTGTGAGCTGTAAAATGATAATAAAAAATTCATGAACACGTCTTTTTTTTTTTTCACGGACACAGGAAAAAAGTTGACTATTTTTATGGACGTCCAGAAATTTCTGGACGGTTGGCAACCCTGCCAGGGAGAACACATAGGCTAGTGCTTTTTCCTATAGTGTGCAAGCACGACCACTGCTGATAAATTGCAGGATGGCCATAACCATGGAAACGAGCAGTGTATAATGTGATGGAAAAATGAATCCAGCCAGTAAAATAGGCAAAATGGATAATCACAATACATTAGTAAGTGGCTTGTATTAACTTTCTCTACATGATAAATGCCTCTTTCTGAAGTGAGACCACCTCTTTAAGTCTGTTGCAAGGCCTGCTGGATGAAGCTCAAAACTTATGTAGAGGTCTGAGCCTCTACATTATTTTGGTGCTTGCTCCGGCAACGCAGAGGGACTTGAGACCGGCATGGAAACACCAGTCTTAATAAATGTCCCCCATAGTATAAAAGGAACTACTGTAGTTACCCTAAAATTACCATCCAACAGATCTCAGCGATTAGAGATACAAGTTTAAAGGAAGCAACATTTTGTGCATCTTAGGTACTTGTCTCAGGGTGGAGGGTATGCCCTTGAAAAACAAGTGTTAAGCACCACTAATACACCGGCAGCTCGCAGCTGCTGTTTGATATCCCTGTCCGTATTGGAAATCTATCGGCAGCGCTTGCATCGCCCTCATTAAAGAGAAACTAAAATGAAAATAATAAATAAATAACACAAAATGCCACGGGAGAATATTCAGCGGGGAGCTGCGCTAATGAGGAGTTACAGAGAAGCCAGATTCAAATGCATAATTATTTTTAATTGAATGCTTTGTGGGGTTTCCATGTGTGAAAAGAAGACGAAACGTGTTTGAACTGGGATGCCAACGCTAAACCTTGTCTCGCAAGGAGCTGGAAAGGGAGACGAGATATATCCACAACCTTCTTCTCTGTCACACGGAAAAAGGAAGGTCCTGTGGGTATTCATTTGGTCTAAAAGGTAGTGCAAGGAGGTCAACTATTTTTGTATTCCTGAAAACGATTACATTAGATATTAAGATTCAGTGCAGGTTTTTTCTGGTACACAGGAGAGCGCAGCGGTGTGTAATGGCTATAGCGTTAGGAGGTTTTGTTCTTTTCTTTCTTTTATGCCTGTGTGTGTCTACTGTTGTTTGGTGGAGCTGCAAGACACCATTGTTTGTTATCATCTCCGCCATGAAGATTTTTATAAATACAATTAACATTATAATAAATAAGGTTTTTCTTCTAGATACAGAAATTTTCCTTCAGTTTTTTATTTGAAACTGAAAAGTAGACATGGAAAAAGTTGCGTATTTGTTAATTATAGAAATGAGCGTAACTATTAATAATAAAGTAAAATCAAATATTCTACATATAGCGATCAAGCAAAAAAAATAATACATGTATATACTGTATATACATATATATATATATATATATATATATATATATATATACTGTACATAGTATATATTGGCAGAAAAGTGTCACAGATCCGCAAAAAGGAGTATAGAGGATTCATCAATGCAACCAGTATGGATGGTCACTGTTGGATATGGTCATCCATAAGATCCCTGAGTACCCTTAGTGTAGGCGGTGAGATGGTGCTATAAAGGAATCACAGTTAGTGACTTCTGACCCGACCACCTCCATACACTTCTCTTAGTAGAGTAACTGTCCAAAAAAGGTGACACTACAAAACCGTTCCTATTAAGCCCTAAATAATCCTGATCATGCAAAAGTGCTTGTACAATCATCCAACATCACTTTGGATAATTTAGGGTTCCTTATAAGAAATTTTGTGGGGTGGCCCTTTTCCTAGCAGTGATGACCAGGATGCTAGTCATTCCTGGGTATGACACTGTCTCCACAAAGCTGTCAGGAAGCTCATCAGTAACGTCTAGAATAGTAAATGGTACCAAACCAATAGTATAGGTGGGCAACTATTCTGCTAATGCCAGAGAGGACTGTATAGTGTGCTATGCAGTTACAGACAAAAAAAATCCTAAATTACCTTTTTTGGGGGCAAGTTTCTCATCTGAAGTTCAAGAAGAGCCTGTATGAGTGCCTTTCTTGAAAAATATAATGTTTCAAGTAATGTTATAGAGATATCGTTCATCCAAACATTTATTCCGATTGCCAAATTTGTCAAGAATTTTTCTCCCTTAATATGGGGTACCTGGCTTTCCTCTCAGCTGTATCAGACTGGGGTCCCCTGGGGCCCAACAGAGGAAATTATTTCCTCCACATCATCAATAAAGTCTAATGGGTTTTGAATAAAAGAAATAGACCCTGGTGGCAAGTAACTATCTCCAAAAAAGAATTTTTCTCCTGGACCTTAAGGACCCATAATGGCTTTAGAGCCTAGCCCCACTGGAGGATCCTCTGGTACTCTGGTGAGCCAGTCCAACCCCATGCCTCATGGGGTATTTCTTTTAATTTTTAGTTGTTTTTTTGCCTCCCTCTGGATCAACACGGGGGATTATATGTTGGACTTGACCTGTATCTCTTTACAACCCTATCAACTATATAACTATTTGTTCAATGTATTTTCCTATTTACGCCATGACTGGCTAACTTCTCAGAAATATTAGTCTATCTTAAACTTCAATACCTTGCTTCTAACTTAATTTCCAATGCTATGTCATCCATTACACCATTAAAGGGAGATCAATACGGAACACAGTTTATATAAGAAGAAGCTTTTGTTCACTGATGAGTTAAGAACCTGCCCCATAAAATAAACAAAGGAAGATTTCCTTACTGACAACTTCAAGGCTAATTGGATTTAAGGAGGCTTAGAGTAATCATACTTAACTAAAGAGCTCAGAGTGCAAATTTTGTGTGAATTAGTATGGCACAGAATACATATAACTACAAGGTTCACGTTAAATGATTTGAAATGTTGCTTTGCTATTATCCAATATAAATTTCTATGTCATTTCCAATACTCATGCAATTGCAATTTTCCCAGCCAACATCAAACACCACAATTAGAGGCCTTCAATGTTGATTTCTTTTCTACTGTATGATTTTTCTCATCGCTCCATGCAGTTATATCTGTGTGGAAATTAGTCTGCATTCTGTCTCTCCAGGATCCAGGGTACCCAGAAAGACAAATAGTGACCATGGTCACTTTCAGATACCCTTAAATGTTCTACAGTACCCAGAAAGACAAAGAGTGACCATGGTCACTTTCAGATACCCTTAAATGTTCTACGGTACCTCTGACTTTCTGTATCAGTGTATAAACACAATCTTAACAGGGTTTTCAGAGATTTTAATATTATCCCCTTCAGTACCCTTCCATTATTCACCTTAAGGACCAGGCCATTTTTTGCAAATCTGACATGTGTCACTTTGTGGTGATAACTTTAAAACGCTTATACTTATCCAAGCCATTCTGAGATTATTTTCTCATTACATATTGTACTTCATGACAGTGGTAAATTTGAGTCAAAATATTTCATTTTAATTTATTTTAAAAATACCAAATTTACCAAAAATTTGGAACAATTAGCAATTTTAAAAATTTCAATTTCTCTGCTTTTAAAACAGATATTGATACCTCCTAAAATAAATTTGTAAATTACATTTTCTTTTTTTGGGACGTTAGAAGGTTTAGAAGTTTAGAAGCAAATCTTGAAATTCTGAAGGTCTGAAGTCACTTTGTAGGCTTACATAATAGAAACCACCCATAAATGGCCCCATTTTAGAAACTACACTCCTCAAGCTATTCAAAACTGATTTTACAAACTTTCTTAACCCTTTAGGTGTTCCACAAGAATTAAAGGAAAATGTAGATGAAATTTGCTAATTTCACTTTTTTGGCAGATTTTCCATTTTAATCTATTTTTTCCAATAACAAAGAAAGGGCTAACAGCCAAACAAAGCTCAATATTTATTGCCCTGATTCTGTAGTTTAAAGACACACCCCATATATGGTCATAAACTGTTGTACGGGTACACGCAGGGCGCAGAAGGAAAGGAACGCAATATGGTTTTTGGAAGGCAGATTTTACTGGGATAATTTTAAGTTGACATGTCTCATTTGAAGACCCCCTGATGCCCCCCTAGAGTAGAAACTCCCAAAAAATGACCCCATTTTGGAAGCTACAACCCTCAAGGTATTCAAAACTGATTTTACAAACTTTGTTAGCCCTTTAGGTGTTCCATAAGAATTAAAGAAAAATGTAGATGAAATTTCAGAATTTCCCTTTTTTGGCAGATTTTCCATTTTAATAAAAAAATTTCCGCTAACAAAGCAAGGGTTAACAGCCAAACAAAACTCAATATTTATTACCCTGATTCTATAGTTTACAGAAACACCACATGGCAGGGCGCCAAAAGAAAGAAACGCCATATGGTTTTTGGAAGGCAGATTTCACTGGAATAATTTTAAGCTGCCATGTCACATTTGAAGAACCCCTGATTCACCCCTAAAGTAGAAACTCAAAAAAAGACCCCATTTTGGAAACTACAGGATAAGGTGTCAGTTTTGTTGGTACTATTTTAGGGTACATATGATTTTTGGTTGCACTATATTACACTTTTTGTGAGGCAAGGTAACAAAAAATAGCTATTTTGGCACCGTTTTATAGAGCAGGTTGTTACGGATGTGATAATACCAAATATGACAACTTTTTTGGTTGTTTGTTTCAGTTTTACATAATAAAGCATTTTTGGAAAAAAAAAATTGGGTGTCTCCATATTCTGAAAGTCATAGTATTTTTTATTTTTTCGGCGACTGTCTTATGTAGGGGCTCATTTTTTTCGGTATGTGATGGCGGTTTGATTGGTACTAATTTAGGGTGCATATGACTTTTTGATCACTTAGTATTACGCTTTTTGTGATGTAAGGTGACAAAAAATTTCTTTTTTGACACACTTTTTATTTTTATTTTTTTACGATGTTCACCTGGGGGTTTAGGTCATGTGATATTTTTATACAGCAGGTTCTTACGGACGTGAAAATACCTAATATGTATACTACGTTTTACACAATAACAGCATTTTTTTAAACAAAAAAAATTATGTTTTAGTGTCTCGATATTCTGTGATCCATAGTTCTCTTTTTTTCGGGGCAATTGTCCTAGGTAGGCTCTCATTTTTTGCGGGATGAGATGATGGTTTTATTGGTACAATTGTGGGGTGTGTATGACTTTTTGATTGCTTGGTATTACACTTTTTGTGATGTAAGGTGACAAAAAAAGGCTTTTTTGAAAGTTATTTTTTTTAAGGGTGTTTTGGAGTTAGGTCATGTGATATTTTTATAGAGCATGTCGTTATGGACGTGGCAATACCTAATATGTATACGGTACTTTTTTTATTTATTTAAGTTTTACACAATAATATCATTTTTGAAATAAAAATCATGTTTTAGTGTCTCCATAGCCATATTTTTTATTTTTTTTGGGCGATTGTCTTAGATAGGGGCTCATTTCTTGCAGGAAAAAAAATTTTAGCACAGTTTTTTATTTTTTTTCACGGTGTTCATCTGAAGGGTTAGGTCATTTAATATTGTTATAGAGCCAGTCGATATGGACCTAATATGTCTACTTTTTTTTCCCCTATTTTTTTCACATTTTTTTAACTTTATTTTGGGAAAAGGACACTTTTTTATTTTACTTGAAACTTTTAATTTTTTTGTAAAACTTTCTTTTTTTAAATTATTTTTTCACTTTATTTTGTGTCCCACTCTGGGACTTCAACTTTTGGGGGTCTGATCCTCTTTACAGTGCATCACAATACTTCTGTATTGTGATGCATTGGCTGTAAGTGTATTACACACTGTAATACACTTACAGCCTGCTTCATGTGAGATCCAGGGGGCTAGATCAAACAAGCTGTCACGGAAGGCAGCCACGATGCCTAAGGAAGCATTGGCCTGCCTTCCCTGCCATTGGCTCCCCATCACAGCAGCACGGGGACTCGATGGCCACCTCGCACCCGGCAGGTAAACAATGAAGATAAGGCAGCTCTAGAATGGAGAACGGCCGTCTCTTCAAACAGCTGATCGGTGGGGGTTTCTGGTATCGGACCCACACTGATCTGATATTGATGACCTATCCTAAAGAGATAGGTTATCAATATTAAAATCCCAGAAAACCCCTTTAAGGCCAAGTTATTCAGGTCTACAGAGCAGGCAACTGTCTGAAACAAACGGTCCATTGCCAATAACTGCCTGCTGATTAGAGGAAATTAAAGCAGCATTTACAGAAGCAATAGCCACTGCTGTATGGGGAAGAGTGATTGCTGCTGTGATCGCTTGTACCCATATGGATTTATTGTTTCTGGGCAGTAGATCACTCCTTACACAGCACAATCTACTGGGAGGATTTTGGTGTCCGCATCAATGATGCTTTAACGGTTAAAGTTTAACCCAATAAACATTTGTTTGTTCATTCCTCGGGTAATTAACTTCACCTTTACACATGGAATTATTGGAAACAAGTGTTCCTGTATTCGTACCCAATAATTTCGGCCTGTGTAAAGGGGCCTGTAGGCTTCATGCACATCACCAGAATACAGATCCTTGTTGCACAATATGTACAATAATTTCATACAGAAGTATACAAAAGTTCTGTAGAAATCATGATAATCCTGGTATATCCTATCACATGCAATAATTTTCAGTTAGTTATTATGGGAAATTTTCAAGTAAATAGTAAAAAGCAGCGCCACTCACCGCTTCCTGATTGTGGTACTTTATTAAAGATAAAAGCAGACCAATGGTCAGAATGTGGGTAACATAGCAGACAACGGCCGTTTTGCACTCTCTGCGCTTTGTTCGGTCTTCCACCTGGTAGGATAGCGGCATGAGCAAAGGTATTCTATAACGTGATATTTCTATTTACATCTGTTATTGCTTTTTTAGTTTACGCGTGATTGTTATTTAGTTTTATTGTATTTTTTTTGTTAATTTTTACTCTCATATATTGTGAATTACCTGTAAATTCTAGACACATTTGCAAACCATAGCATATTAAACCCTCAAGATCAAAGAGATCATCCTGTATTAAATAGCCTTAACACTTATATGCACATGGGTTCCCTATCTTCTCTGTCCATCTATCTTATGAAGTTGTAAAGTCCTTCCTCACAGTGCCCCAGCAGCTTGTCTTGAATAATTGAGCAAGAGAGAAATCAATTCTCAATTAAATGGTCCTTAATGGACGAGCTGTTGTTTTTTCTCTATTTATTTCGCAACTGTCCAGAAATCAGACAGGAAACTTAGCATTTTGCATGTCCTCAATAAAAGTAGTAAACTTTGGTTCAGTATCTCCTGATGTCTTACTTTGTTTAGTAACAACAGTGCTCTGAGAATCAGTGTTCTGCTTTTATCAGAAGTATTTTTATTATATAATTTGTTGAGGGGCTCGACCACTGGATCACTAACAACGAGTGGCTGTTACTCTTGCAAATATGATGTAAAATTTTAAAAAGAGAGAGAGATTTACATGGGGCACTACTATAGATATAAATGGGGAATTTTTTAAAACATAAGAACATGGTCTTTTTTGGGGATCTGCTGTGAGATCCCGAGCAGGAAAGAGCGGCTTCTGCAGATCCTGAGCACTAAACTAGTGAGCGCTCATCAGAGTTGCACATGATATTCTTTGGTAAGCAGTTCTCACCCCAGATTTTATTACGGTCTTTTAGTAATACGCTATAAAGAGCACATTTTTGCATTCTATCTTCCTACACTCTTGCAGACATGGCCAAACCACAAATGTCATGCATGGCCATTCATTTGAATGCCTGGTGTGCACCTAAACCTGAGGTTTAATAAGCTGGACATCCATCAATATGAATAGCATGAAATACTATCAATTAAGCATAATCTTCATGTAACGCCAACATATTCCGCAGAGCTTTATCAGAGGGTTCATGTCCAAACAAAATTATACATCACATAGCAACAAACAAGTCAACAATTAAAACAAGAGGAATGAGGACCCTGCTCACAAGAGCTTACCATCTACCATGGTCCAGCCATTATAACAAAAATATGGGAGTAGATATAAAGCTGCTGTGCTTTTGAGTGAGATGCGTTTGTGAGAACACAGAAACGTTTCCAGCATAAAGGGAATGTTTTTATGTTTCTAATTTATTAAATTCATGCAATTTTCTAAATGCATTTTCTTGAAAATTCTGGGAAGAAGGTATGCAAATGAGCTCTTAACAAGCTCTGCCTCTATTGCCACCAAATGTAAGGCAGCTATCCTATAACTCAATGTTTGACCCTTTAAATAGGCCTTGAGACATCACTCGGATAAATAAGCCAGCACCGCATTAGGCCTCTCACCCAGTTAAGCCAGTACTCTCTGCTCTGCACTGATGAGGGGCAATCACCCCCGAAACAGCTGTGTGCAGATGAGGTGCTGGCTTATTTAATATCCAAGTCAGGTCTCAAGGCCTATTTTAAGGGTTGAACATTGACTTATAGGATAGCTGCCTTACATCTGGTGGCGTCAGAGGCAGAGCTTGTTAAGAGCTCATCATTTGCATCACTTCCTTCCCAGAATTCCAGAGGAGCATGTATGGCCTAGAAGTCTCCTCATGCAGACTAAATTGCTCTCTCCAAGGAAAATTCTGCTAACATTCTTTTCCTCTATCCATGCAGTTGACTTCTGTGTGCACAGCAGAATGATATGGCCCATAGACCAGTGCTATGTAAGGCATACATGAGCTAACTGAATGGTGATGATGGTCATGTGACACCCTACATGTCATGAAACCCCCTACTGTGGACTATGCTATTCTTGCCATCATTAATACATGATAGGCCAAAGGATTCCCAGACAATGGAATAGGCCAAAGGATTCCCAGAGATGCGGACATGCACGGCTAGATCGCCGCTAGCATGTCCACAATATACCTGTCCTATATCTCTGAGTGGTTTTATTGAGTGTAAAAAATGATTTTATATATATCTAAATCAGCCTGAAAAGGAGCCCAAGGGGCTGTACTAACCGTTCTGGAGCCCAGCCACGCCCCCCTGTGAAGGAACCCAGCACCGGCTGTATCCAGGAATCTCCTTCTTGCTCATGAAGTCAGATCGCCATAATCTCGTGGTGCGCGAGCTCTTGCATGCGCAGTTCCTTCCCTGAGGCTGATGCCAGCACAGGGAAGGAACACTATGCCAGCACTGCGCATGCGCAAGCTCGCTGAACGCGAGATTACGGCGATCTGACTTCGTGAGCAAAGAGGAGATCCCTGGATACAGCCGGTGCTGGACTCCTTCACAGGGGGGTGTGGCTGGGCTCCAGAACGGTTAGTACAGCCCCTTGGGCTCCTTACCAGGCTCATTTACATATATAGCAAATCATGTTTTACACTCAATAAAACCACTCAGAGATATGGGACAGGTATATTGCGGACATGCTAGCGGCGATCTAGCGGTGCATGTCCGCAGCTCTATAGGGTAAAAAGAGGTGACAGAATCCCTTTAAAGGCACACGTGACCAGAGCCTAGTAAGACTAAGCCTAAGGACTGTATTACACCAACAGATTATCTGACCAATTTTTGTCCAATCAGACCAATAGTTGGTGTGCATAACAAAAGATCTGTGTGTGTAATGATTGGTCAGAAAATCTGTCAGATAATCTGTTGGTGTGATACAGCCCTAAGTCGTTGAGTTGTCCTGTTTCACTAAGTAGTACAAAATTATTGTAGTAATGTATATTTATGTTTTTTTATGTTTTTAATGTACATTATTTTCATACGGGCTACTGTTCTGCTGTTTGGGTATTTCTGGACGTATTGATGTTAGAATGTTGAGTACATTTTTATTCTACTAAGCTCTAAACATTAATATTTTTCTTGTTTTAATAAAAATGTCAAGGATTTTTTTTTTCTTGCCTGGAATCAGATATAAGTAAAGGTCAAATGGATTTCTAACACTCCATTTTAAACACTCATACACTTTGTGCTGCACGGGGGTTGTGCAAACCTGTCGTTTCTGTCACTGCCATTTTTCCCAATGGCATGGACTTGACAAATCGCTTGTCAGAGAAAGGTCTGAACCTCTGAGAAAGCAGCATATTAGGAACTATTCATCATATGGACTCTGCCATAGTATTAACCATTTTTATGCTACCCCAAACAGAAGAAAAAGTTACCCCAGTATTAAGTGACTTGTCAGACAGCTAGAGTATTGCATGACTCTTACATATTTCATACTCTTAATAGCATTGTCATCAAATGTTGGGAAAAACACGAGATTCTCAAGAAAATTTCATTTTAATTATATTACATTTTGCAGGATAGTAAGATATACTAGATAATAAAAACAGGAAGGCTACTGCTATGGGTGATGGCAAACCTCAAACAATGACTTTGGCTCTAGTTTAGGATACTCTCAGCAATGCAAATCTTGGAATTGTAATGGGGTGTTGGGGTACTTTTTTGGGGTTTAACCAAACCAGGATACATCACAGACAATTGAGGTCCTAGGGATGGGTTCAGGAGATACAGGAGGAGGAGGAAGTGGGGGCATAGCCAAACCATATCTCACATAAGGTTTCCTAAGCTCTATGAAGAATAATAGGCTGGTAACATTATTTCTGATGTGAGGTCCCATAAGAACAGTGTTTCCCAACCAGTGTGCCTTCATCTGTTGCAAAACTACAACTCCCAGCATGCCCGGACAGCCTTTGTCTGCGTGGGCATGCTGGGAGCTGTAGTTTTGCAACAGCTGGAGGCACACTGGTTGGGAAACACTGCATTAGAGGACGCATGGTGGACATGACCTCACTGAATGAAGAGGAATATGTTACTAATCTATAAATACCGGAGCGGAGTATATGGGATCAGGGGCATAACTATAACTCATAGGAACCCCACAGCAAAATAATATGGGGCTGCCACAACATTGTCTAAGAATATTAAAACAGCAGCCTAAGACTTCATGCACACAACTTTATGGATTTTGAAGTCTGCAAACTACAGCTCCTCAAAATACGTATACCAGCCATGTGAATTACGCAACTTCTTTGTAAAAAATCATATTTTTTCAGCGAAAAGGACAAGAATAGGACATGTTCTATCATTTGCGGAACAGCCGCATGGAAGCGGAAAGCTCATGGATGACATCTATGTGCTGTGCGCATTTTGGGCAGCCTCATAGAAGTGTGTGGGTCCGTGTGAGATCTGCAAAAAATGTGGATTGGATGCATAACAAAAATAGGGTCGTGTGAACTGGGCCTAAGTAGCATAGTAGCACCAGTTATTAGAAAACCAAATTATAGCAAAAAACACAATATTATTATTTCCCACAAAAATATATAATGTTCCTGTACCTGATAGGGTCCCCTCAACCTCTGGGCCCTATAGCAAGTTACACCCATGTATACAGTATTTGACCTTCGGTGCCTAGGGCCACCAGTAAAATTCATTCCGGGGGCCCATTGTACAGCGACATGCAAATATTACCTGCCAAACATAGGCAACAAGACGCTACAAGATGATTAATTATCGGGGTCTCTGCAACAACTTCAAAGGGTAAGTTCCAAGGAAGAGAGGATACTGGCTGGCCTGCCTCTATTCCTAGAGGCCATCTTAACCTTCCGATGCATCTATAATAATAAACTGGATAGTCTACCCAGTGTTTATATTGATATAGGATATTTGAGATTCGGTGCTGGTGGACTGGAGGCCCACCTTTCTCAGAGGCCCACCAGGGTACTCCCCTGATCCACTGTGGGCCAGTCCGAGCCTGCATGTGTAGGTTTCTTTTCTTTTCAAAATTATTTTTATTATAATTTTGAATATATAGCAACAACGTAGGCAATACAGGTTACAAATATAGAGGTAGTAGTGGTAAGTACAATGGTATATATGCTAATGACCATTGTGTTATTACAATGCATGCTCAGTTAAACAAGGTCGCCAAGTAGGCAAAATCTAAAGACATCAAAAGTGAACAATAACAGCAGGTACAATTTGGCTATTAGTCTTTTTGTTGTAACCTAAGGGCTCTTTCACACTTGCGTTCTTTTCTTCCGGCATAGAGTTCCGTCGTCGGGGCTCTATGCCGGAAGAATCCTGATCAGTTTTATCCTAATGCATTCTGAATGGAGTGAAATCCGTTCAGGATGCATCAGGATGTCTTCAGTTCCGGGCCGGAAAGTTTTTTGGCCGGAGAAAATACCGCAGCATGCTGCGCTTTTTGCTCCAGCCAAAAATCCTGAACACTTGCCGCAAGGCCGGATCCGGAATTAATGCCCATTGAAAGGCATTAATCCGGATCCGGCCTTAAGCTAAACGTCGTTTCGGTGCATTGCCGGATCCGACGTTTAGCTTTTTCTGAATGGTTACCATGGCTGCCATGACGCTAAAGTCCTGGCAGCCATGGTAAAGTGTAGTGGGGAGCAGGGAAGCAGTATACTTACCGTCCGTGCGGCTCCCCGGGCGCTCCAGAGTGACGTCAGGGCGCCCCACGCGCATGGATGACGTGATCGCATGGCACGTCATCCATGAGCATGGGGGGCTCTGACGTCATTCTGGAGCGCCCCGGGAGCCGCGCGGACTGTAAGTTTACTGCTCCCCACTACTACTATGGCAACCAGGAACTTAATAGCGTCCTGGCTGCCATAGTAACACTGAACGCATTTTGAAGACGGATCCGTCTTCAAATGCTTTCAGTTCACTTGCGTTTTTCCGGATCCGGCGTGTAATTCCGGCAAGTGGAGTACACAATGGATCCGGACAACGCAAGTGTGAAAGAGCCCTAACTATAATTATTTTCTAGCATCATGAAGATGATTTCTGACTACAAGAGCTTCCTTTATTGCTTTCATGTTAGTATATCTGTAAAATGAAGGGGTCTGCCTTAGTGGTAGGTTCCGTTCTACTAGGAATTGAAAGGTGGTGGTTAAAAGGAAAATGTATTCTGAGAACTCTTTCATTCAATAGATGCTCATGATTGGTGTTAAATATTAGCCTCATAAATAACAGTTTTACCGATGTGGAAATATGGCATAAAGCTAAAATCAATGGCATTCTGCATTTTTACAGTATGTTTAACGTTTTGTAGTGAAAATGATTATGACTAGATAATAACACTAAAATGCTCAGTAACCGTGGCCCTCGAATAGGGGCATATCTTTAGAGGTTAAAGAAACTTTAGTAGCACCCGGGCCCTGGTGCCTGACATTAAATAAGAGCAATGCTGTAAATTAAATAGTTGGAGGGGCCCTATTATAACTTTTACAGTAGTGTCTGCCAACCTCTGGAGCAAAAACCTTCACCTGTGGATGTTAAAGGAGAGGGCAGCGCCTGCTGCTGTGGAATTAGAAGTCTGCAGAGGACAGGACTTATCTAACATTCATTTATGTGTGACTGGAGAACCTATTGAAATTGGTTTTTACTTTTTACATTTTATGTTTAACTGGCTGGTAATAATCCAATATGTATTATTTTATACTACTTTACCTTTGATAATGGTGAGTTTTAATGTTTAGTAAATAGACTTCTCTCTTTTATAAATTCAAAAAAAAAATTGTCCCATGTTAACATAAAATGTATTTAATAAAACTGTCATTTTTAGTTTAGAACGCTAGGTTTTGTTATGGCGATATTTTATGACTCACGCTTGACTTAAGTACAGTATGTGCTTAGTGCTAAATAACCTTTATTTCTATCTCCACAGCAAATGTCTGCGACAATGAGTTGACTCGTTGTCAAAACGGTGGAGTTTGCCACAATAATATGAAGTGCCAATGTCTTCCTGGCTACACGGGCATATGGTGTGAGAATCAGAAGTGTGAGGACACCGGAGGATGTTCTTCTTCAAAATCTGGACAAGAATCTATAACCCATAACTTGTATCTGACCACCATGATAATTGTAGCTCGGCTCTGCACTTTGTAAAAACGTGAATAATGTACCTGCAATTTCCCATGGAGAATAATGACTAAAAGAGACAAAGAGAAATAAATATAGAGGAATATCTAAATTATATTCAGACTGAGAGGGCATGACTGTACTAAGCCATATGTACCAATTTGTGAATGAGTGATCCATGACTGTTATGATTCTGGCTTGTAAGATGGCTGCCTCAAGGAGGACTCCCATGGCATCAGTAAATAGAGGACCTTAGCGAAGTGGTCACCTCAAGCAGAGCTGATGCCATGGTAATTGCAGGTTAAAAGTTCCTTCCGTCCATTCAAAAGTCCCAAGCAAGCTGGCTGTCTCGAGCAAGACTGCTACCATGGCAGGATAAATCAAGTTATTTAATTGCCCTTAAATTACTCCAAAAGGACAACAAGAGCTTGTTTGCCACGCGGTTACTGTACCTCTCTGCCCAGTGTGTGGACCAACCAAATAGCGTCATTCTTTGCTGCCAGTGCATTGTGGGTAAAGGAAAGCGGCCATATTGGTCCCCTAATACCCTAACACCTGTGCTTTTGTAAACGTCGCTCCGTATACCCTTGTTGGTCGAAAGATTTTATTTGTCCGATGTTAGTGGCGCACATATCTCCCTTCCTTGGCCCTGTATCCTTTAAGAGAGTTATTCAAGGCTTGTATATCATAGATACGCCACACTAAATAAAAAAGTATATATGGCGTGTGATATCCAATATGAGAAAAGGCTAGAGATTAAGCAAAAATAAAATGTATTTATCCTTTTGTATTCAAATGAAGTTATTTTTCTTGAAATAATGTAAAATGTAGATTTTTTGTATTATTGCAAATCGGTGTTTAACAGACAATCTATTAAGTGATTTATCATCAAAATAACAGTAAATATTTTTTCCTTTTTATAATTTTTTTTCTTTACTTTTGAAATTCTTTAATTTATTTTATTTTGCTCATTTTATCCCTTTCACGGCTATAGGGGCTAAATATTCCCTTGCTCCCCTTGAGCCGTAAAATGGGTGACATGCTCAGAAAATCTTCCGTAGGGAGCATGTGCTGGTGTTATGGAAAGCCACAAGTTTACATTCAAAAAGTGTGTAATAATGTTCCACCAAAGGAAATTCTAAATGTTTTCTTGTTGTTTTAAAACACTGGAAGATTTAAAAGGAATAAACATAACTGAAATCAATTTAACAAAAAAATGTAATGCAATTCTTTTTGTTTCAGAAGGTGAAAGTAACGGGAATCGCAGTTCTAAAAAATAACAATAATTACAAGAAAAGCCAGCCTCCCTTCAGTTAAAGGAATTATCCCCATTTTCCCCCCTCCAGCTCCTCTAATATGAGCATCCGAGCATTTCATGCTGGATATCACATGGCAAGGGCTTGTTTGTTTATATTTTCACATTGCTAGGTGAAGGCTTCCCCCTAGCAGTGCATTCGGTGATGTCACCGGCACTGATGGGCAGGCTTTAGTGCTGCCCTAGCCGTTTTATAGCCACAATCCAAAATCTGTAACAAAGCCCCTCAGTTACCACATGCAATTTATAACATTAGTGTCTTGATATGTAGATGAGGAGCCTTTGGACCTTTTACATGTCAGGCCTAAGTCCAGCTGCTAAATCTATATTCCCTATAGCTGTGATTCAAAGGTAGAAATGACAAAAGACAAAAAAGAGGACATCATTATAAGAAGGATCGTTGGAACACGGTAAAGGCATTTGCACTCACCTATTCCAGTGTTGCATATGAGAATATAGTTAATAGTTACATACAGTAGTTAATACGGTTGAAAAAAGATATAAGTCCATCAAGTTCAACCAAGGGTGGTGACGGGAATCCCAGAAGGAAGTGAGACTCAGATTTCATTAAGGTCATTTACTTTCAAGAATTCATCTAAACCCTTTTTAAAAACACCCACTGTTCCTGCTGTGACAACATCCTGAGAAAGTCTATTACACAGATTTACAGTTCTTACAGTAAAGAAGCTTTGACTAGTGTTGATCGAGCACCAAAGTGCTCGGGTGCTGGAGTAGAACACCTCGGGATGCTGGAGTGCTCTACCGAACACCTGAGCACAATGGAAGTCTATGGGAGAACCCGAGCATTAAACCAGGCACCTGCTCTGAAGAGGGGAGGGGTGTCTGGTTCACAGGAAAAGGTCAGAAATTGATGGAAACACCACTAAAATGGTTCGGAAACAGCATGGGGAAGATGTCTGGATGCATCTTGGACTCCCAGGTTGCTGCTGAGAACGATGTTGTCCAAGCAGTATGCCACTTTTACAGACAGACAATAATACGCACAAAACCAAATATAAAATCGATTTTAGAGGAAAAATTATTTCCTGTATATTTACTTGTATATAAAGTGCAAGTGCTGGAAAAAAATTACAAGGAAGAGCCACTCCGATACAACCTTTATATCACATAAAGGAGGGCCTCTTTCACATTGTTGTACAATTGTTCAGGTAGTGGGACTCCTACACTCATAAAGCCTATGCACTAAGTGAAAGGGCTGCTAAAAATTACGAGGAACCGGCACTCTAATACACCCTTTATTACACATAAAGAAGGGCATCATACATAGCCTTGAAACATTATGATTAATGGCCTGCTGGTGACCCTCAAAAACTATTGGAGCACGGGTCTGCTGATCTCACCATCTAAAACATTAGGGGCGAGTGCCTGCTGCTGATTTGACCATCTAAAACATTAGGGGTGAGGGTCTGCTGCTTAGCTGACCCTCCAAAACATATTGTAATGCCTTGTACATGGGACTCCCTAAGAAGAACTTGCATAGACGTCAACTTGTGCAGAATGCCGCAGCAAGGCTCCTAACGGGTGTTGCCCGCCGAGAACATATCACTCCCTCTCTTAATGCCTTGCACTGGCTCCCTGTCCAACAACAGGTGATGTTCAAGATTGAATGCTTCATGCATAGGGTATTCTATGGTGTGGGGCCCTTGTACCTGCAATGTAAATTCACGTTGAGGACATTGAGGTCTAGTAACTCTGCGAATTTTAACATCCCGCAAGTTAACAAGATCAGATGTGGAGGTAGATCCTTTTCGGCTCAAGGGGCCAGATTTTGGAACCACCTACCTCTGGCCCTGAAAATGATTCCCAGTCTTCTCTCATTCAGACGTGCACTGAAAACCTTACTTTTCAAACAGGCATTTGATCTTCCTATATAACACTTATTTGGTTTATATAATTTGGTTTTTTTTCTTAAATCTTAGTCTATAAATTCACGGTTTTATTTTAAAGATACTTTTTCCCCACGTTTATTAAATTGTTTTCTTCACATTCTCTATATCTCGTCCGAACCCTTTGAACCTTAAGATCCTCCTACCTTCCTCACCTTTTTCTTGACTCTCCATTTGATAAGTGCTAGGAAATTGGTCTCTGGAAAAGGTGCCTTATTCTCTAGGCCTTTGTGGCCCATGGCAAAGTGTCATGCCTTCTTTTTTTCCTCCCTGTTGAATTAGTCAGCTAAGCGCATCAAGGCCAGAAGGGTAAGACTGCGTGTACACAAGACTATGCATCATAATCATCATAAGGGGCGAGGGCCTGCTGCTAATCTGACCTTCTAAAACAATAGGGGCGAGGGCCTGCTGCTTAGCTGACCCTCTGAAATATTAGGGGCAAGTGCATGCTGCTGATCTGACCATCTAAAACATTAGGGGAGAGGGCCTGCAGCTGATCTGACCATCTAAAACATTAGGGGTGAGGGTTTGCTGCTAAGATGACCCTCTAAAACATATGGGGCGAGTGCCTGCTGCTGATCTGACCATCTAAAACATTAGAAGTGAGGGTCTGCTGCTGATCTGACCATGGTAAAAATTATGGGTGAGGGCCTGCTGCTGAGCTGACCATCTGAAACATTAGGGGTGAGGGTCTGAATCTGAGCTGACCCTCTAAAACATTAGGGGTGAGGGTCGGCTGCTGATCTGACCATTGAAAAAATAATGGGCAAGGGCCTGCTGCTGAGCTGACCATCTAAAACATTAGGCATGAGTGTCTGCTGCTGAGCTGACTCTCTAAAACATTAGGGGTGAGTGCCTGCTGCTGTTCTGACAGTGGAAAAAATTATGGGTGAGGGCCTGCTGCTGAGCTGACCATCTAAAACATTAGGGGTGAGGGCCTCCTGCTGGAGCTGACTCTCTAAAATATTAGGGGCGAGTGCCTGTTGATGAGCTGACCATCAAAAAAATTATGGTTGAGGGTCTGCTACTAAGCTGACTCTCTAAAACATTATGGATAAGTGCCATCTGACCATGGAAAAAATTATGGGCGAGGGCCTGCTGCTTAGCTGACCATCGAAAAAATTATGGTTGAGGGACTGCTGCTGAGCTGACTCTCTAAAACATTAGGAGCTAGGGCAGCCTAATAAGCATTAGGGGTGAGGGTCTGCTGCTGAGCTGACCATCTAAAAAATTAGGGGTGAGGGTCTGCTGCTGATCTGACCTTCTAAAACATTAGGGGTGAGGATCTGCTGCTGATCTGACCATCTAAAACATTAGGGGTGAGGGTCTGCTGCTGATCTGACCTTCTAAAATATTAGGGGTGAGGGCCTGCTGCTGATCTGACCATGGAAAAAAAATATGGGTGAGGGCCTGCTGCTGAGCTGACCATCTAAAACATTAGGGGTGAGGCTCTGCTGCCGAGCTGACTCTCTAAAACATTAGGAGCGAGTCCTTGATGCTGAGCTGACTCTCTAAAACATTAGGGGTAAGTGCCTGCTGCTTATCTGACCATGAAAACAATTATGTTTGAGGGCCTGCTGCTGAGCTGACCATCAAAAAAATTATGGTTGAGGGCCTGCTGCTGATCTGACCCTCCTAAACATTAGGAGCTAGGGCAGCCTAATGAGCATTAGAAGTGAGCGTCTGCTGCTAAGCTGACCATCTAAAAAATTAGGGGTGAGTGTCTGCTGCTGATCTGATCTTCTAAAACATTAGGGGTGAGGATCTGCTGCTGATCTGACCATCTAAACATTAGAGGTGAGGGTCTGCTGCTGATCTGACCATGGAAAAAATTATGGGTGAGGGCCTGCTGCTGAGCTGACCATCTAAAACATTAGGGGTGAGGCTCTGCTGCCAAGCTGACTCTAAAACATTAGGGGCGAGTGTCTGCTGCTGATCTGACCATGAAAAGAATTATGGGCGAGGGCCTGCTGCTTAGCTGACCATCGAAAAAATTAGGGGTGAGGGTCTGCTGCTGATCTGACCTTCTAAAACATTAAGGGTGAGGGTCTGTGCTGATCTGACCATGGAAAAAATTATGGGTGGGGTCCTGCTGCTGAGCTGACCATCGAAAAAATTATGGTTGAGGGCCTGCTGCTGATCTGACCCTCTAAAACATTAGGAGCTAGGGCAGCCTAATGAGCATTAGGGGTGAGGGTCTGCTGCTGAGCTGACAATCTAAAAAATTAGGGGTGAGTGTGTGCTGCTGATCTGACCTTCTAAAACATTAGGGGTGAGAATCTGCTGCTGATCTGACCATCTAAAACATTAGAGGTGAGGCTCTGCTGCCGAGCTGACTCTATAAAACATTAGGGGCGAGTGCCTGCTGCGATTTGACCATGGAAAAAATTATGGGTGAGGGCCTGCTGCTGAGCTGACCATCTAAAACATTAGGGGTGAGGGTCTGCTGCTGGAGCTGACTCTCTAAAACATTAGGGGCGAGTGCCTGCTGATGAGCTGACCATCGTACAAATTATGGTTGAGGGTCTGCTACTAAGCTGACTCTCTAAAACATTAGGGGTAAGTGCCAGCTGCTTATCTGACCATGGAAAAAATTATGTGTGAGGGCCTGCTGCTTAGCTGACCATCGAAAAAATTATGGTTGAGGGCCTGCTGCTGAGCTGACTCTCTAAAACATTAGGGGCGGGGGCCTGCTGCTGATCTTACCATGGAAAAAATAAAGGGTGAGGGCCTGCTGCTGATCTGACCATCTAAAACATTAGTGGTGAGTGTCTGCTGCTGAGCCGACTCTCTAAAATATTAGGGGCAAGTGCCTGCTGAAGAGCTGACCATCTAAATAATTATGGTTGAGGGTCTGCTGCTGAGCTGACTCTCTAAAACATTAGGGGTGAGTGCCTGCTGCTGATCTGACCATGGAAAAAATTATGGGCGAGAGCCTGCTGATGAGCTGACCATCGAAAAAATTATGGTTGAGGGCCTACTACTGAGCTAACCCTCTAAAACATTAGGGGCTGGGGCAGCCTAATAAGCATGTTGATATGATGGAGGAGGACGAGAAAAGGAAGATTGAACAATATACCCTTTTTTGTGGTGGAAGGGGTGCATGGGAATACAGTGTATTCAATACACTATAAAATCCACATTTAAAATGCCTTTATGTTCAGCCGTTTTCCTCTGGTGGAGTAGACAAGTCAGGGGCAATTCAGGCCTTGTTCATTTTGATAAGAATCAAGCGGTCAGCATTTTCAGTTGACAGGCGGAAGCGCTTATCAGTTATTATGCACCAAGCAGCACTAAATACCCGCTCTGACATAACGCTTGCGGCAGGGCAGGCCAGCACCTCCAATTGGACACCCAATAGTTGTAAGGCACAGAGGGATCATTGAGGACACAGACACAGTCTGCTACGTAATCCTTCACCATCTTCGCAAATTCTTCCATCATTGTGACACTAGGCCGTGCATCAGGGTGAGATTGCTGGAGGAGTGTCATGAAACTGTCCCAGGCCTTGGAGAGTATTGCCCTACCTCTTTTGGAACTGCTGTGTGCTCCCCTAGTCTCCCCTTCTCGGTTGCCCAAGGAACTACGTACTCTGCCACCAGCGTTGTCAGCTGGAAATTGTTGTAGCAATTTTTCCACAAGGACCTTATGGTATTGCACCATTTTGCTAGTCCTCTCCACCACAGGAATGAGAGATGAGAAGTTCTCTTTGTAGCGGGGGTCGAGAAGGGTGAACAACCAGTAATTGGTGTCGGCCAAAATGCGTACAACACGAGGGTCACGGGAAAGGCAGCATAAGATAAAGTCAGCCATGTGTGCCAGAGTCCCAACAGACAACAGACATTTTGCTGTCCTCATCAGGAGGATAACTCTGAATCTCCTCATCCTCTTCCTCCTCTTCTGCCCATCCACGCTGAAACGATGGACTAAACCTGCTATGGGTACTACTCTCTGTAGAGAAGGCAACCGTCTCCTGCTCCTCCTCCTCCTTATCCAATTCGCACTGAGAAGACAAAATCAGGGTGGTCTAACTATCACCCTGTGTACTGTCTTCCCCCATTTCCACCTCTTCTACATGCAAAGCGTCTGCCTTCATTGTGAGCTGCGAGCGTTTCAGTAGATACAGAAGTGGGATGGTTATGCTGGTAATAGAGGCATTGCCGCTCACCATCTGTGTTGATTCCTCAAAGTTTCTTAAAAATTTACAGAGGTCAGACATCCATGCCCACTCCTCGCTTGTGAAGAGCGGCAGCTGACTGGAAAGGCGACGACCATTTTGCAGCTGGCATTCCACTACTGCCCTCTGCTGCTCACAAAGCCTGGCCAATATGTGGAACGTGGAGTTCCAGCGTGTGCTCATGTCGCACAACAGTCAGTGAGCTGGCAATTGCAAGCGCTGCAGCCCAACCAGACCGACGGCAGCTGTAGATGACTTTTGGAAATGGGCACAAACGCGGCACACCTTCACCAGTAGCTCAGGCAAATTGGGGTAGGTTTTGAGAAACAGCTGAACCACTAAGTTTAACACTTGGGCTAGGCATGGTATGTGTGTGAGCTTGCTGAGCTCCAAAGCCGCCACCAAGTTATTGCCATTATCAGACACAAACATGCCTGGTTGAAGGGCGAGTGGCAAGAGCCACAGCTCAGTCTGGTCCCTTATACCCTGCCACAGCTCTGCAGCGGTGTGCTGTTTGTCACCTAAGCAAATAATTTCAGCACAGCCTGTTGCCGCTTCCCCACTGCAGTGCTACACTGCTTCCAGCTACTGAATGATGGCTGACTGGTGCTGCAAGATGAAAATTCAGAGGTGGAAGTAGAGGAGGAGGTGGAGGAGGATAAAGGGGGTTGCAGCCACTAACGTAGGTGGTGGTGGAAATCCTGATGAAAGTAGGGCCCGCAATCCTTGGTGTCGGTAGGACCTGTGCCATCCCAGGGAACAACTCACTCCCGGCCTCCACAACGTTCACCCAGTGTGCCGTCAGGGAAATGTAGCACCCCTGGCCACAAGCACTTGTCCATGCGTCAGTCGTTAAGTTAAAGGGAGTCTGTCACCAGATTGTGACCTAATAGACCGCTTACATAGCGCTCTAGCATAGCAGTCTATGATTCCAATGGTACCTTTGATGTTTGCTTGTGAAGTTCCCCCAAGGTAAAAACAGACTTTTATTCATATGTAAATTAGGGCTCGAAAGTGCCCAGGGAGGGGTTCACCTCGTTGGAGCCCAGGCTGTTCTGCCTCTTTTCGTCATATCCCCGCCCCAGCCTCTTCCTCTGCCCGCCCCGCTCTTCCTTTGCGTCCTCCTTCTCTGCAGCGAGATCCCGTGCCTGCACTATCCATTGCTTGGCCGGGGCATGCGCACTGCGATGCCCATTGTGGGCACGGCATCGCAGTAGCTACTATGCATGCGCTGGCCAACGGCAAGAAACAGCGGCGAGGAGGCGGAACAGAGACACCCACAATGGGCATCGCAATGCGCATGCCCCGGCCAAGCAATGGATAGCGCAGGCGCGGGATCTCGCTGCAGAGAAGGAGGACGCAAAGGAAGAGCGAGGCGGGCAGAGGAAGAGGCTGGGGCGGGGATATGACGAAAAGAGGCAGAACAGCCTGGGCTCCAACGAGGTGAACCCTCTATGATTCTAAAGGTACCATTAGAATCATAGACTTCTATACTAGAGCGCTATGTAAGCGGTCTATTAGGTCACAATCTGGTGACAGACTCCCTTTAAGTGGACCTTCCCAATATCTGCGTTGGTCATGGCACGGGTGATGTTACAGGACACATGCTGGTATAAGGCGGGGACGGCACCCCAGGAAAAAAAGTGGCTGATAGGGACTGACTAACGATGGATGGCTGCCGCCATCAGGGGCCAGCAATTTGGAAAGGTGTGCATTTAGTGCTATAGCCTGTGGGTGGGTGGCTGCGTATAGCCTGAGATATGGACATCTGTACGCTGCGCTGGGACACAGAAGTGGATGTGCTAGCTGATGTCGCTTGCGAAAGTCCAAGTGCAGGCATCCGGGCCTGCATCTTGGACAGGGGATTGGCCAGCACGTAACACAGGGGAAGAGGAGGCAGTGGTGTGACCCGCAGACACTGATTGTGGATCCAGGCTGTTGGCCCACCTATTAGGGTGCTTTGATGCCATGTGGCGGATCATGCTGGTGGTGGTGAGGTTGCTAGTGTCCACGCCCTTGCTCATTTTGGTACGGCACAGGTTGCAAATGACAATTCTTTTATCGTCCGCACTTTCATCAAAAAAACACCAAACTGCGGAACACCTACCCCTTGGCAAGGGAGATTTCCTCAAGGGGGTGCTCCAGGGAACAGTTGTGGGCCTGTTTGGTGTGGCCCGCTTTCTCCCTTTAGCCAACCCACTGCCTCTTCCAGCCTGTTGCGGTGCTGCGGATTCCTCCCCCTCTGTACTGCTGTCTTTGCTCCTCTTGCCACCTACCCAGGTTGGGTCAGTGATTTCATCATCCACCACCTCTTCTTCCACTTCCTCACTCTGGTCATTCTCCTGACTTGTTGACCTAACAACAACCTCACTTATTGACAACTGTGTCTCATCCTCATCATCAACCTCTTGAGACACTAATTGCAGTTGACTTATTGGCAACTGTGTCTCATCATCATAATCCACCTCGTAAAACACTAATTGCCATTCCCCACCTCCATCTTCTTCTGACTGTGGATGCTCAAGAGTTTGGGAATCAGGGCACATGATCTCCTCATGTCCCTCTTCAAGCAGGCTTAGTGAGAGCCCCAGATTAAGGAATGGCAATGAAAAGAGCTCCTCAGAATATCCGAGTGTGGGGTCACTTGTTTGCAAAGACTCTCCATGGTGGGAGGAAGTAAGATCAGGGCGAGGATTCTGTTGACCAGACTCTTGGCTACTGAGACTGGACTTTGTGGAATACAGGGTGGTGCTTAACCGACTGGAAGCATTATCTGCTGCAATCCAACTGACCACCTGGCAACACTGGTGTGACGTCAAGAGTGACGTCCTTACGCTGCCCTGCAAACTGGGACATGAAGCTAGGTATTGTGGATGAGTGTGTTTCTTCTGCTCTGGCAGCAGGCACAGTCTTAATGCGCACAGGGCCACGGCCACTTTCCCGTCCCTTACTGCTCGCCTTCCACATATTAAATGGTATATATGCTTGCAAGTATGTCACACGTACAGTAACGCAGGTTTTGTAAGTGTATGAGCAAATAAATTAGACTGAATGTCACTGATGGGCAAACTTTATACAGGAGATGCAGCACAGTTAATGTCCCAGCAGCGAAAAAATTACACTGAATGTAACCGATATTTCGGATGCGCTAATGTTATACTGGAGATGTAGCGCAGGTAATGTCGTTGTCACCAGCGGCGAAAAAATTACACTGAATGTCACTGATATGTCAGATGTGCTAACGTTATACTGGAGATGTAGAGCAGGTAATGTTGTGACGGTAATGCGGTGGCCAAACAATTGCACGCAATTTAGTGCAGGTTGCGCTAAAAATATATATTGCTGCCAGACACAACAATAGTCCTTAAAAGGACTTTTGGGTCTCTAACACCAACCCTGCCTAACATAAAAATAAAATTCAATTCAGTACACTATCTGTCCCTTCTACAGCGCAGCTCTCCTTGACTAAGACTGGCCGAACCACGTGCCATTGGGTGTTTATAGCACCCGATGACGCGTTCCGGCCAGTCAATCACTGTAATGCCAGTAACCAACATTGCTACGGCATAACAGTGAGTGGCAGCACCCACCTGCACGTTTATTGGCTGCGTAGCAGCCAACAAACGAGTGGGGAAGAGACTCGAGCATCGCGAGTGGGGAAGAGACTCGAGCATCGAACTCGCATTCAGCCGAATACCACGATGTGCCTAGCATCGCGATACTCAATCAGCACTAGCTTTGACTCTTCTGGAGACTGAACTTTTTCCTCTCCAGTCGGAGGCAGTGCCCCCGTGTCTTTTGAGGACATTTTACGTGGAACAGTTTTTCACCGTATTTTTTGTATAGCCCATTTATATATTTATATAGGTTAATCATGTTCCCCCTTAGATGTCTGTTCTCAAGGCTAAATAAATTCAATTATTTTAATCTTTCTTCATAACTAAGCCCCTCCATGCCTCCATTTTAGTCTCTCTCCTCTGTACTGTTTCCAGCTGCAGTGCATCCTTTCTATGGACTGGTGTCCAGAACTGAACTGCATATTTCAGATGAGGCCGCACCAACGCTTTGTAAAGTGGTAATATCAGCTGCTATGGGGCCCCTGGGGGAAGGGGGCCCGCAGTGGAGGATAGGCCCCGCCCACTAATTACACTTGTATGGCTACCTGAGAAAGTAAGAGGTGGAGAAGGATCTTTGGTGATGTCATCAACCATGTGACCAGTGCAGGAAGCCAATAAATAGCAGAGCAGCAGAAGTCTAAAGGACCTTTGGTGATGTCATCATCATGTGACCAGTGCAGAGGACTGGTGAAAGACCTGTGGCATATCACTGTGAGGGGGCGGAGCTTCTGTGTGGCGCCTGGAGAAGAGGTTAGTGGTGTTCTGGGATAACCCATAACATCCTAGAAAAGCTGGGAGTTGTAGTTTTGTCGTATTATATGTTTCTCAATGTAATTTAAACGTATGCCCTAGTACAGGCTGGTAATGCTGGGAGTTGTAGTTCCCTCCTCCTATACCCCCTCTTTTAAATGTATACTGATGCCCCATAATAAGTCTGGCCATACTAGGGGTTATAGTTATTTCTTTTTAAAGCTCTTACCTGGTACAACTAGATGATGTCCTATAATCTGGACATGCTGAGAGTTGTAGTTCTCTTTTCTTAGGCTGGATTCTCATCATAGTTTAGTTTTCCGTTTTGCATGCAGGACTTTTTTCTGTCTAAAATAACGGATCTCCGACAGATATGGCATAAACGGATGCCAAATGTGCAGAACTGATGCTTGAAATACAGGATCATTTTTTTTCTTTATTTTTCTGTTCCATCTGACGGATCAGAAGAACTGAAAACTAAATGGTGATATGAACCCGGCCTTATACTCTGTGTAATATCTACTTGTATCTGATCATAACAGCCTGGACATGCTGGAAATTGTAGTTCTCTCCACTTTCACCTCTCCCTGTGTTGCTCCCTAATTTCCAATAATAATCTGGTGATGATGAGACTTGTAGTTCCCTTGTCACTATTATAATGTTCTGCAGCAGCTGAGGTGAGTATTAGGCTTCGTTCACATCTGTGCTGGTGACGGTCGCTGTTCTGCCGTCATAGGAGCAAATCAACGAAAATCACTGCAGTTCCGGATCTGGCGCTTCATGGACGACAACACCCAACGGATCCCGCTGACTATGATGAGATCTGTCAGTTTTCCATCTTCCAGGCTATAAAATTGTGTCTAGCATTTATGACTTGATCCACGAATGAGGCCCCAACACAGATGTTAACGAAGCTTTTTATGTTCTGCAGCAGCAGAGGTATGCATTAGGAGGTTCTGACAGTTCATAAGGTAAGGGGGGCTATGGTGGCACTGGTATACTATTATGCCAGCACCACCATAGCCGCCTCCCCCCTCCCCAATGAGCTGTGCTTGTGTGCTGCTTATAGTGGAAAGTGCCCTAAGACAATGAATGGGGACAATCAAAAGCGGTTTTTTTCCCGGTATTGAGACCCTATGACGGATCTCAATACCGGAAAATAGAAACGCAAGTGTGAAAGTAGCTCTTAATGTCTACACGGCTGCAACTGCTGGGGGTATGGCAGGGGAGAAGCCAGGGCAGGTGGTGGGATGGGCCAGTGGACGGAGTTAGTGGGGCCCCATTAAGATTCTTGCTATGGGGCCCAATGATTTCTATGTACGCCCCTGGGTAATATAACATCCCTGCCCCACGAGTCCTTACCTCGGTTCAATGCATGACAATATCCTAGTAGCATTATAAGCATCTGATTGAAATTGCATGCTGTAATTTATTCTACCATCTACACGGACACCCAAATCCTTCTCTATAAGTGACTCTCCCAGTGTTACATCACCTAGGACATTTGAAGCACAGAGATTATTACTACCAAGATACATAACTTTACATTTATCCACATTGAACCTCATTTTCCAAGTTGATGCCCAATCACTCAAAGTGTTCAAGTCAGCTTGTAGTGTGTGGACATCTTCCATAGACTGCACAGTACTACATAGCTTAGTGTCATCTGCAAAAATGTAAATGGTGCTATTAATCCTGTCCTCAATATCATAAAAAAATAAATTAGATAACAGAGGACCCAGCACTGAACTTTGGGGTACACCACTTGGACCTGAATAGGAATCTTTGACCATAATTCTCTGGACACAGTCCTTTAGCCAGTCTTCAATCTAATCATAAACTAAACTTTCCAAGCCAATAGACCTTACTTTACCTATTAAACATCTATGAGAGACAGCATCAAAAGCCTTAGCAAAATCCAGGAACACTACATCCACAGCCGCCCCTGTCCAGGCTACTATTCACCTCCTCATAGAAAAAAATCAGGTTAGTCCTTGGTAAATCAACTTCTGTCCTTGGTAAACCCGTGCTGGTTATCACTGATGATATTATTTACAGTCACATACTCCTGTATAAAATCCCTTAAGAGTCCTTCAAACATTTTTTCCACAAAAGAAGTTAAACTAACTGGTCTGGGAAGGACCTAAATTCTTTTTTTAATATGGGCACCACATTTTCCTTGCGCCAATTACTTGGCACTGTACCAGTACCTAGAGAATCTTTAAAAATGATACCCTAACGGCATGTATTGATATAATTCCTTGTGACTGCAACTGCAAGGATAATATTTATGGAATTTTTCAGATTAAAAGATTTGTTGATCATGTAAGGCATTTCGGGACTCACTGGTCAACCTAAAACCCATATTTAACAATATTATATTGGAAAGCTTGACAAAGGGACTGGTATTGTAGTGTCAAACCAGCAAGCATTAACCTTCAGGCCTTTTAGTACAGCATGGATAGTCATCTCCAGCAAAACAGACCTCAATGTCATATTAATGATGAATGTCCATACAGAGTTTTCCATCAATAACTGTTCAAAATTCCTAGAGATGCTCACTAACTGTTCCATAAAACAAAATAGTTTTTACTAACACGTGTCCCTTTTAAAGCCATACACTGGGGGAGAATGATGTCATGGAGTGAATTGACAATGTGTTTTTCTCAATGTCAGAGAGAAACAAGCTGGAAGGTCTCTTGTAGGATACCAGTGCATATCATAATGTCGATGAAATTATAACTTGATAACGGCAATGTGAGTGAAGGCCCAAAATGGGTGTAGTATGGTGTACAGTCACCCAACAATGGTTACTAACCCTATAAGTGGAACAGTAGAACTGACAATTTTCATGCACCCAGGAGCATGGGTGGCCCACAGGGGCAAATTAAGTGCATCATAGGCCTAGGGCTGTCTACCCACCTTGGGCCCCCTCTCTCCATATTCCTCTGACATCCCCCCTTCTGTGTGCTGCCCAATAGTGTTTTTTTTCTGCATGAAGGGACACATGGCCTAGGAGCAGCTCAGTCCCATTCAAGCGAATGTTGTAATACCAAGCACATCCTCTATCAAATGGACAGTGCTGAGCTTGGTATGCAGTGAGGAGGCCACGGTTTCTTCCGACAGCTGATTAACAGGGATGCCAGACCCCCACCAGTCTCATATTGATGACCCATCCCTGTGATGGCTAACCTCCGGCACTCCAGATGTGGTGAAACTACGACTGCCAGCATGCTCCATTCATTTCTATGGAGTTCTGAGAACAGCCAAGCAAGTGTGCATCTTGGCAGTTGTAGTTTTACCATATCTGGATCGCCGGAGGTTAGCCATCACAGACCTATCCTAAGGACAGGCCATCAATATGTAAATCCTGGAGAACTCCTCTACACTATGTTATCTGCGGTGTTACATAGGACTTCAGGTACCATATACTACATTATCTGTACTCCGAGAGTTATCACTGTGTTATCTGGGGTGTTACATAGAACTGCAGTAGACATCTAATATATTATTTGTACTCAGAGTCTGTGAGTACATGTAATATAATCTTCAGTCCTAGGTACCACCACAGATAGCCCAATGATAACTTTCTGAGTACAGATAATGTAGATGGTACCTGCACTCCTATGTAATACCACAGATAGCACAGTGATAACTCTCTGAGTGCAGATAATGTAGTAGATGTTGCCTGCAGTCCTATGTAACACATCCCCATAACAAAGTTGTGAGTCAGATGGTACCTGCCGTCTGAGCTGCTCCTCCGTCTTGCCACACTGTTCTGTTGACCTCCTCCTCTTCTGGCAAGGACACAGCAGCATGGTAAAAGGGAGGAGGCGGACACTGCAGTGGACCGCAGACCTGCAGACCGGCCCAAAGCTGATTGTTAAACAGTCAGGAATAGAAGCTGTGCGGCTGCGCAGCTTAGGTGGACACTGCAGTACTGAGCTCTGCAGAATCTATTCAATGTGGGCATTTGGGTCGGTGTTGGGCCTCACAGAAATGTCAGAGCCGGGGTTGCTGACCCACATGCCCCTAATATAATCTGCCATTGGTGGCCTATACTAGAGTATTGGGTACATCCCCATTTAAGCTTACTGATGGGTAGCAACTCTGGAGACATGACATCAAAGGACCCAACAGAATGCCAAGCAAGTCAATGATGTTGGTTTCTGTGGGGCCTGTAAGATACCATGTGATCACAAGGGTGAAGATGTAATATGGTAGTGATGCGATTATGAGTAATGTCAGTTGGATTGCATGAGATATCCCATTTAAGGCACCTGATGGTTGAGGGTTCAAAATCACTGCTACTCACATCATCAGAAGTGGGGCTAGAGTTGTAAAGGACATTGCCTGGTGGTCCTCTGTACTGTTTTACTACATATGACAAATGCTCCAGCAAAGAGTGATGAGATTTTTGGGGTTATAATGGACAATAAAAAACAGTTGTGGTGGTGGCTCACTCCTTGTTACCTATGGTATGGTGCTACCAGCCCGATAGAGAGGACACCCTACCTCTCAAGGATATAAATTGGAAATAAGAGTATGTATTAGGCGAGCATTCTAACATAAAGCACACATTTATCCAGAAAAATAAAATGTCAGGTATGTAAAATCAAGTACATAAAATAGTAACACGCAGTAGCTGCTCCATTGTGGTTATTGCGATTCAATTGATATTATTGATGCAATTTTATCTATTTTATGTACTTGGTTTTACTTACCTGACATTTTATTTTTCCGAATAAATGTACACGTTATAATGGACAATGTCAGTGACATTTTCATGTCGTTTTAAAGGGAGTCTGTAGGAGGATTCCATTATGTGCAAGCTGCTCAAGTCCTGTCAGTGTATTAAAGTGGAGCTTTGTGGTGGCACAGTGGTGACACAGGACGTTGGGGAGTATACACATATAAAGTAGCAATCCGAACTTAGTGTCAGCAGTACCACTCATGTAGTGCTAAGATTCCCTTTAAAGTGTAACTATCATTTTTTTATTCTTCTAATGTGTAGGGGCAGTGATACTGAACATTTTATAATATACTTTAATTGCTTAAATCATACATTTTTATTAGAAAATAACTCTAAAGTGGCCCATTTTGAGCCCTAGCAATGCTCCTCTGTCTTCTATTTACATAACACAGTCAGTGCTGAGCAAGTCTCTACTGTTATGTAAACCGAAGACAGAGGAGCATTGCTAGGGCTTAAAATGGGCCACTTTAGAACTATTTTCTGATAGAAATGTGTGATTTCAGCAATTAAAGTATATTACAAAATGTTCAGTATCACTGCCTCTTGCACATTACAAAAATAAAAAAAAGAATTACAGTTGCACTTTAATTCTGCACAATGGTTGGTGACGACACAGAGGTTTTGTGAGTTTGTCTAATCAGTTCAGAAGAGCACATTTTGCTAAAGCAATCAGTCTGAAGCCCTATGTTCTGGTCCGGATATGTGCAATAAGCTATTTCATTTGGACTTCCCTGACTCCATGTAAGAGATATGTGGTTAGATAGATAGATAGATAGATAGATAGATAGATTCCCTAAAATTTTCCAAGAAAGACATCACTAGTTTGTCCAAGAATCTCCGTCTTTTTTTCTAAGAGAAGGCGTCTCCTAAAATGCATGCACTCAGTTGGCTTTCGTCTGTTCACAGTTGATATGCCACAAAAGAAACTGGTGATCACTGATCCATATGACAGTCTCTCTTCTGTCTGTGAAATATTCTCAACACATTTAACTTTAATGAGCGTTAAAAGGTTGATCCACACAAACTCTATATTAAACATTCCTGTTCGCAGTGGATAATAAGATGATTTGCAATTTATCATAATTATATTTGCTTCTTTTTGATTTCTTGACTACTTTTCATATAGTGAACCGAGAAAAAAAAGTGAGTCCTCATATCCCCTGAAAGCGGCAAGTTCTCTTACCATACCTTGCAAGAATAGTAGATTCAGGGGAAGAGCTTTGGATACCCAACAATATCCCGCTGTCCTGGATAAAAGCCAATGTTCTGTTGTGGGAGAGAAGTCAGAGATACCTTCAGCAAATCCTACTTAAAAGGAACTGACCTTGGCGTCTGATCTGCAGGCAGGAAAAACTGAGCAGATTGATACATAATTCTGTGGGAAAAGATTCAGGATAACTTATAATTTATTAATTTTTTTCTATTATTAGGATTAGAGATGAGTGAATCGATTCTAAACAAATCAAATTTGTTAACAATTTCACATAAATTCCTCAGCCAAACTAATGCAAAGTTTTAGCAATTTGCCTTGGAGGAAAATTGGAAACTGACAATTAGGAAAAAGATGAGGGATCATATGACCCTGGGAGGGAGCGGCGAACTTGTCCTGATTAGTTCAGAAGCTGACTGACAGCCTGATCAGCCAATCGGGCAGAATTTTGTCAGGTCGCCATTTTATCGTTAGACCTGAGAGCATGCTTTCAGAGCACAGGCAAGGCTCCTTCTTCAGGCACCAACCTTTGTGCTCTGAAAGCTTGCAATAGTTTTTTTTTTTCTGATTAGGCAATAAAGGTTTTACTCCCATAATAATACTTTTCTATTTATTAACACAAAAGTATTCAACATCACATAGTTGTTGTTTTTTGGGCTAACACGGCACTAGGCAATTCATGCTGCACTTTAAAAAAAAACTATTGCAATTTTGCTGGTACATTTTAATAATTTATGTACTAAACATGTGACTTCAGTTATAGGATTTATAATAAAATGTCTGTCAAATGGAGTAGTGGAAATTAAAGACCCAGGCCTCGTCATCTGACATTCATCAACATTTGGACTGCCATGAGGAGGAGGTTGAGGGAGAGGTGGGGGGACCCCATGCATAGCTGTGTTTATGGTGGCAGTGGTAGTAGTGGCATTTGTAACCATGGTGGTGGCAGTAGGCGCAGTGACGGCGACAGTGGCACTTGGGGCAAATACAAAGTAGGGAATCAGGAAGGGGCCAGGCAACCCACAAGAACATACTGTATCAGTCTGGGAAAAGTGTTGGGGTAGGTGATAAATCTAACAATGATTGTCTGTTGCACAGAACATGAAGATATCAGAGGAGGAGGGTGGTGGCCATGGCAGTGGCAATAAAGAGCAGAGGCAACATACGGCCAAAATCTCCTAAAACTGACAGGGCAAAATCTGCTTGTATATGGTCAGCTCGGATACTGGTGATGCTTCCGAGGCACAGACCCAAATGTACCAGACCTAAGCCAATTTCAGCTGCTGTTAGCTCTGTACAAGTATCTGTCATATGGCAGTTTTCCCCCACAGTGCCAAAAGACAAAAGCATTGTTGTGTGAAAGAGTAGAAGGATTACATTAAGCTGTGGGCATTCAAACCAAAATGTAGGCACCACAGTTCTGTTGCAGCACATGAAGTGTCATCATCAGATCCTGTATGAAAATATAAGTGTCCAAAAGTTAGCACAACAAGAGTGTGCTCCCTTCCCCGATCTCCTTTGTGGCAGCCAGGCTGCATACACATGTAGTACAGTATCTTTGTCATCTTCATCAGCAGTTACTGCTTCTCTCACTCAGACCACTTCTCATTCGTCTACTACTACTCTGCTCTATGGTCAGCCATTGAAAAACAAATGTGTGGACAGGAAACAATTTTGCTCGCCTGGCAATCCAATGATGTGCAAGCCTAACTCTGACCTGGCCAAGTTGCTGGTGGCGTAGTCACTGCCGTATGACTTAGTGGATTTTGCTGCCTTTAAGGAACTAATGGTATGTGCTCATCCTTACAGGAAGATACCTAGCAATCTGTGCTTTGCATTGCACACCACCGTGGACACCTGGAGCAGCTAATATGGGCAGGGACAGTAAATGTTGTTAACAGCGCACAAGGTCAATGTTTTTTGCAGTAGTGGCAATGCAGCACCATAACAAAGCCAAGCCTTGTTGACAACTCCACGTCTGTATTGGTCTGGTTCCCACTCCAGGCACTAATCCAGTTTTGCCACATCCTCCTTCATGGACATACCCCTGTATGCCTCCACTCCTCCCTCATATCATATGTTTAAAGTGAAGCATTACCATACTGTGTTAGATCTGATCAGCCTGGGTGAGAGTAGCAAAATAGTTGCTAGTGCTTCAAGCAGAAAACATTCAAGCAGTGGCAGCTCATCAGAGATGCGTGTTGCATACTTAAGCCCTTTTGAAGAGGCCACCAGATTTGTCAGTAGGGACAACTATGCCATAAACGCTAAAAAATATGTACAAGAAATGTTTTCCTGTTGTCAAAATGGAGACCTAATGTCTTTATTACCAGGATACTGTGTACACAGCTTGCCACAGCCTTCAGCAGGCAGACGCCTGTCGACCGCAGGTCTGAGCAGGAGGTCTTCCCAAAAAGTCACCCACCTCTCCCCATCTCTGCCACCAAAGCAGCCAAAGCTGATGGAGTAGTTTTTTCACGTGCCATGCCAGGCTGACGTAAATCAGACAGAGAGATGCACCAAACTGAGCAAGCAGGTTCCTACCTGGACTGTGACTTTTTTCCAGTGCATAACATGTTCCTTGATCCCATGGACATCCTGGCAGGCAGATTGAAACAGTTAGTTGCCAGAACTGGCTCAATTTGTTTTCTCTGTACTGCCTTATCTAGCCACCAGTGTCATCTCAGAGAGGGGTTTCAGCATGACAGTTGGCGTTCACAAGGAATAGATCCATGAGGATTTTCAGACGCCTCCTGCTGAGGCAGATAAATAAATCTGCCATTGTTGACTGTGGCTAATTATCACCAGCCCCGTTATGCCATTGCCACTGTCTGTCTGCTTACCATCATTCTTCCCCTGTTAAAGCATAATTTTTGGATGCTTGTGCAGAACAATCCACTGTTTCTCATGAAATTAACATGTGTGTATAAACAGGGGCAGGTATCTGCCCTGTAAACATAGAACTTTGACAACAGAAAAGGGCCACACAGTCCATATAGTCTGCCCTTATATTATTTTTTATTTATCTTAGGAAAGACGTGTTTATTCCAGGTATGTTTAAAAGGGTTTTCTGCAATTTAAACACTGATTATCTATCCTCTGGATAGGTCACCAGTATATGATCGGTGGGGGTCTGACATCTGGGATCTTCTCCAATCAGATCTTTGAGAAGACACTCGCGGCACAGCCTTCTCTATGCTAACCAAACACAGTGCAGTACATTGTATAGTAGCTGTGCTTGATATAGCTACTCAGCCCTATTCACTTCCATCAAGCTGAGCTGTGCCTAGGCCATGTTACCATTGAGTGTGTCTTTAATCAGCCTATGGAAAGCAGCGAGAAGGCTGCGGCACTATTGCTGCCTTCTTAAACAGCTGATAGGCAGGTGTCCCCTGCTGATAGGCACTTGGTCCCAAGAAGCCACTGTTTTTCCCAATAACACCACTGGAAGGTTTCTAATAATAAAAATCATAACAAGTGTGATAGCACAATGTATTGTTAAACACACTGTTAACACTGTCAACCATGCATTTACCCATAAGTTAACTATGTCTTTCAGTGTCACTCTGACATTTTTTGCTATTTCTGTCATTGCATTCAAGAGCTTAAAAGGAGGGAGGAGAGAAAGAGCTAAAATTTTTAAAAATAAATAAGGCTACTTTTACATTGGCGTTTCACGGATCCGTTTGAAACGCATTTGAAAGGGATCCGGCACTAAAATGACTAAACGGAGATGAACGGAAGCCATTTAGATGGATTCGTACAAACGGATCTGTCTGTAATTCAGATCAGTTTGTCACGTTCGGTTCCGTTTTTGCATCCGTTTAGCGGATCCGTCTTGTATTGAGTAGCATCTCAAAGTGTCCCCTCACTTTTTGTATTCAGATCCCCAGGGTTGTCATTAGCTTTGAATCATTGAAATGCCCCATTGCTAATCTCTTGGGGGCAGTATGGTTGAAATTCTAAGTCGGTCCGGTTTCGGCTCTGATCACGGACCACACCTTTTGGACTCTTGTACACGACTATATGCGCTAAAAGATGTATAGTGTTCATTAGCAGCCCATATGTCCCGGAGCGCCATTGATCGTGCGTATGGGAGTCCATAGCATCATGATGCTGTCCATGTTCTGCCGCACACTGGGCTATTGTTCCGCACTCATATGATCTAATGAGTGCTAGACAATAGTCCTGCGGGCAGCCCGATGTGCACAGCATCATTGTAAACTATGATGCTGTGTACTCCTTTGCGCACGACCAATGCCACTACGGGATATATGGCCCGCTCACGGACCGTATGTCTCAGAGGGCATGCGGTCGTGTGCAAGAGGCCTTAACAGCAGTATGTCCCTTGCGTGTCCTTTGTGGTAATCACACTAGTTATGTCAGAGCGTCATCAGGAAATCATTAATCAAACTGTAAAATTACAATTTGTTAATGAATTCATGATGATGCTGATGGACCGTGATTCCCACAAGGGCTCATATGAAAGGGCAAAAAATTTAACAATGAACAAGCATTTGCTTGTTCATGTGCTAATCAGAGGGTATGTGACCAATAAAGAGCCAAAAGATAGCTCATTATTGATGGTCATGTTCATGGTTCAGCCACCTTGGCGTTATAATAAACGCAAAGTAGTGAGCCTATGGTAGTTTTAATTTCACTGCACCTGGAGTGCCCAAGGTTACTGTTCCCCTGTACAGGACGATGAATAATAAGGCATAATTTCCCATGACCCGTTCTCTAGCATGATCTTAAACTCATGCAACTGCTCGGGCGTCATTGAGTTAATCAAATTGATTATGCTTAGCCCATAATAGTAGTTAGGGCTGCGTTGAATCGCCGTCTCCGCCCCCTCCCAGCGGCAAATCAAGTCAGCACCTTCTGATGTTCGGCAAAACCTTCTATAGCGTCGGAAACGACCTCTACAAGGTCCACATAATCAATTCGACTTGGCCTACCAGATCTTTGACTGCTCACCAGGGCTCTCAAATGTGGCCGGAAACCTAAGAGCCTCTGTTGAGCGGAGGGATTCGGTAGGGGAACCGGATTGTCCTGAGCCATGAGGGACAGGAGGGCTGGCGGTGGCGATCCATTCCAGTTCCGCCTCACTCCGCTTCAGGCTCCCGAGTGCTGCTGGCAGTTCTGTAGGAAAAAAACAAAGGAAAGTAAGAATTGTCCTTTAAATACAGCATCCCATGTTCACCCATGGTCTATGCTATGGCTACCTTATACCATAGGGGGCTGGCCAAAACTCTGTCTCAGACAGCCCCTCACACTCAGACAGAGAGAACAGTTGTGCCTCTGACTGTAGGGGGCTGGCCAAAACAGGGGGGCCAAACGCTCCGCTGTCTCAGACAGCCCCTTAAAAAAAATGCTTTTTGCAGTCCTTCTTGGTGCCATGGTACGTCGCAGGAACACCAGGGCCACCGTATACATGTGTGTGGGCCCTGAGGTTGCTCCGGAGCCACTCGGGGCCTGAACCTCCTTTTATAGTACCTCCTAAAACGGTCCCGGATAGATCGCCGTGTGGTAACCTGTTTGACTGTTGAAAAAGACAAAAATAATAATTTGCAAGATGTACGGTTAACAACAATATGAATGTAGCAAAATACATATTGCTGTACTTACCACATTTCTTCAGAGCTGCTGCATTTAGATCCCCCTAGGTTTAAAAAGGATCTGAACATATGTCCCTCCAGAGCCGCTGGGTGCAATGATGATCAGCGTGGTGGCGGTCGGAGTGGTCCCATAAAGATGGACGTACCTCCACCAGTTGGATGAGGAGCTCGTTATCAACGTGAGGAATAACAAACTCCTCATCTTCCCTGGTGGAGCCTCTGGAACCCTTAAAGAAAAAGAAATAAAATAATTAACTGAAAATCCAAAAACAAAATGCTAATTACAACTACTTAATCAAGACTTACACGTCAACGACCGCCATGCACACTTCCACGAAATCTGGAGGTGACTGGGGGATCCTGGTGCAGGTTGCTAAAACGAAAAAACAAAAAATGGTTTAACCATAATGTATCCGGGCTTGGTCCACCTCCACTGGATGACGGTGAGGCCACCACCGGTGAGCCGGCCCCAGCAGGTGATCCGTCCACAGCTGGAGAGCTGTCCACAGCAGGTGAGCCAGCAGATGATGATGAAGAAGCCTAGAATAAAAGCACATACTGATTAATGCAACTAACCAAATAGTACAAACTCCAAGCGTTGATTTTATACTTACCGGCCTCTGGATACAACAGCGCCTTCTGGGTGGGTGTCTCCAATCTATTTCTTGAGGAGAAGACATCTGTACGTGACATAATACCAAAGAAAGTGCAGATAATGTTTTAAGAACATGTTTAGAGCACCGTTTACAGAGATATTACCCACAAATGTTTTTAGTAACTTACTTTAAAGTCGATATATTGGTGCTTGCCCAGCACAGAACTTTCTCTTTCAGTTTTAATTTAAGTTTTGGATGAAGCTAATAAAAAAAAAAAAATTTATCCCCAAGTGTCATCAGCCCCCCTAAGTGCCATCAGCCCCCCAAGTGCCAGCAGCCCCCCCAAGTGCCAGCAGCCCCCCCAAGTGCCATCAGGTACCCAAGTGCCATCAGCCCCCCCAGTGCCTGCAGACCCCCCAGTGCCTGCAGCCACCCCCAGTGCCAGCAGCCCACCCAGTGCAAGCAGACCCCCAGTGTCAGACCCTCCTCTAGTGCCAGCAGCCACCCCCAGTGCCAGCAGCCCCCCCCCCCCCGAGTGCCATCAGGTCCCTAAGTGCCAGCAGCCCCCCAAGTGCCAGCAGCCCCCCCAAGTGCCATCAGGTACCCAAGTGCCATCAGGTCCCCAAGTGCCAGCAGACCCCCCCCCAGTGCCTGTAGCCACCCCCAGTGCCAGCAGCCCCCCAGTGCAAGCAGACCCCCCAGTGTCAGCCACCCCCCCAGTGCCAGCAGCCACCCCCAGAGCCAGCAGCCACCCGCAGAGCCAGCAGCCCCCCAGTGCAAGCAGACCCCCCAGTGCCAGCTGCTTCTAGATAGATAAATAGAACAGATAGATAGAAAAAGATAAAGACAGAAAACATACAAACTTCCAATACTTACCAGTGTACACCAAGTCGCTCCTCCAAGATGGCCGACGATGCTAGGGGGGAAGGATTATTACTGGGCATGCGCAGAGACCAGAACATTTTGAAACGGATACATCTCAAAGCAGAGCCAGTACAAACGGTTCCGTCCCCATTGACTTCAATTGTGTTTCAGGACGGATCCGTTTGGTTCCACATAGTCAGGCGGACACCAAAACGCTGCAAGCAGCGTTTTGGTGTCCGCCTCCAAAGCGGAACGGAGACTGAACGCAGGCAAACTGATGCATTCTGAGCAGATCCTTTTCCATTCAGAAAGCATTAGGGGGGGGGGCGTGGCCTGACCGAGCTTCATGGTGGCTGCTTGAGAGCGGAGCTCCCGCCACTAGATCCTATGTACGCCTTGTAACAGCGATACCCGAACCACAGAAATGAAGATACAGTCCAAGGAACAGACTAGAATTACCTCAGAGCAAAAGAGGGACTCACCGCATCAGTCGGATATGGAGAAATACCTTCAGAAACCGGCTTCTCAGGCTCCAGCACGCACTCCAAAGATGGCGCCGAAGCGGCAGGGTGAAGGAGACGCCTGTGAGGCCGCAAGCCCAGGAGCCCAGTGTGACGATGCGAGCGAGGTGAGCGGGGAGCAGGCAGAGCCGGGAAGAGCGGCGCTCACTAGGGATTTTATTGAGCAGGCGTTGCAAAGAGCCCTGGCACCTATCGCTGCAGATTTAGCCGCCATAAAGACGGATGTCCGGCATATTGGGGACAGAGTGGAGTCCTTAGAGCAGGTACAAGATTCCTTGCTCACTTTTAACACAGCGGTCAAGGACTCCCTAAGCTCTCATTCTAGAGCAATGAACAGCCTGCTATTACAAATGGAAGACCAGGAAAATAGGAGCCGCCGTTGCAACATCAGAATACGGGGTCTTCCTGAGGCAGCAGATAAAGAGGACCTAATACAAGTAATGGTCTCACTGTTTGCCACTCTGTTAGGCCCAGAGAGAGCCCAGAGGGTAATTATAGAAAGGGTGCATCGTGCACTGAGACCCAAACCAAATGCCTCAGAGAACCCAAGGGACATTATATGTGGCATATTGAGCTACAGGGACACTGAAGAAATATTGCAAAAGGCCAGAGAGCTAAAAGAAGTGACACTGCAGGGCAGGAGCATCCAGTTATTTCAAGATCTGGCAGCATCTACCCTCCAAAAAAGGAGAATAATGAAACCATTAACGGATTTGCTGCGTACCTTGAAGTTTCCGTATCGGTGGTTATTCCCATTTGGAATCCTAATTACAGCTGGAGATCGCCGTTTTACAGTACGATCTCCGGCAGATTTAATACCCTTCTGGGATATGACGGATATAGCTCCTGTGGAAATCGCCTCCTGGTTGCCGGTTCCTGCAGAAGAAGAACTGCCGCCTCTACCAGAGACATCTCCATGGCTGAAGCCTAAGCAGCAAAGGAGCGGGAGACATAGGAGAGCGGCCAGAAAAGATATGGAGTTTTGATGTCAATAGAATTAGTCTTAATCAGAGTATGTGCCTACTGAAAGACTGCTTTCACTTTATTTCCCCTTTATTTCTGAATGTTCATCAAGAAAGTATTGCTCATATTGTTTATACCTTATACCCATTACCCACTAGTATCAGTCTGTGCGTCCGTGAACCCTAGGACGTGCTTTAACGCCTTATAATTTCACTCTATTGTATAGTATGTTACTGTAATATGGGGTTTTGGGTTTGTAAGCAAAATAGAATATTACTCCTGACGGAGTGGATTTAGCCTATCGGGTATTCTAAAAAAGGATCTAGGCCGATCAGGGTTTGTTCATGTTACAGACGATCACCCCCCAAGGTACAGGGTCATGCCTAAAAGCCTGGCCCAAGAGTATTTATGCCAGTATCTTATATTGTACGTTTATCTGTTATTTTGAATTGTTTTATGTTATGTACTCCAATTTTGGCCCTAATAGGCAAAGACAGAGTGACTGCTTCTATGAGGAACAGGAATGGCACCATTAGTTTTTAACATTGCAACATTTAATGTCCACGGCTGCAAAGGCCCGGTGAAACGGGGCAGGATTTTTAGATCTATAAAGACATCATCGGTGGACATTGTTATGCTACAGGAGACACACTTCTCGGTTAATCATATTCCCAATTTGGGTAACTCCAACTTTCATTACTGGCTCCATTCCTGTTCCGATGGGAGTGCGTCCAAAGGAGTTAGTATTGGGATACGGAAACATGTCCCCTTTACTTTGCATTCCCAGCTAGTAGACCCGGAAGGGCGTTACTTACTAGTAAATTGCGAGATAGGTCATAAGAAATTTACGCTATGTAATTTATATGCCCCTAATGTTAGAACAGTCCAGTGGCTATTAGAGATGCTAGACAAAATCTCAGCCTTTGCATTTGGCGAAATACTGCTAGGAGGTGACTTCAATTTAACCCTGAACCCCTTGTTAGATTCTTCGACTCAGCGTTCAGCTATCTCTTTTAGGGCCCTGAAATCCATACAAGTCAGATTACAGGCACTACGATTGGCCGATATCTGGAGATCTGTACATGGGAGCAGAAGAGATTACACCTTTTATTCTAACCCGCATAGGTCGTACCAGAGGCTGGATTATCTCATGTTGCCAGAGAATAGCTTACCTTTAGTGAAATCTGCCAACATAGATAATATAACTGTGTCAGACCACGCCATGGTGTCTTGTGTCATTCAGATTCCTGACTTAGTTGGGAGAGAGTGGACCTGGAAACTGAATCACACAATACTGGATACGCAAGTGCATACAGAGACCATCACGAAGAAATTACAAACTTACTTTGAACTTAATGTGAATTCTGTTACTTCCCCAGCCATATCTTGGGAGGCGCATAAGGCGGTGATTCGAGGGGAATTCATTGCATTGGGCTCTTATATCAAGAAAGAAAGGGCAAAACGCATCTCTGAACTCCTGACCCGCATATCCCAACTAGAAAGAATTCACAAAAAGTCCCTAGCAGAGCGGGAATTAGAACAACTTGTATCACTACGGCAGGAATTGAAGTCGGTACTAAATGCTAAGGTGGCTAAAGCTTACATGCGGGTCAAACACAAACATTATATACATGGAAACAGAGGCAGTAAGGTGATGACTGCAATGATTAAAAAGAGGTCAGAACAGTCGTATATTAAGCAGATGATGACTGAAGATGGTAGTCTCTCCACGGATGCTAAAGTCTTGTCTCAAGTGTTCACCACGTACTATCATGATTTGTATAATATACAGAAAAATGATACTGGAGAAGTGCAGAAAGACCGTCGGGAAAAAACAACCGCATACTTGCAGCCTCTTAATCTGCCAGTCTTATCAGACGCCGGCAGAGAGGCGCTAGTGGCTCCAGTGACTTTAGATGAGGTTAAGGAAGTACTAAAATCGACCCCTAAAGGTAAGAGCCCAGGACCAGACGGCCTAACTGTTGCATACTACAAGAAATTTTTCAGTATATTAGGCCCGCAACTAGTGGCACTGTTCAATTCCCTGATGAATGGAACGACACTCCCCAAACAGTCATTAGAGGCCCACATCACGGTCTTGCCTAAGCCTGGAAAGGACTTGAACCTCCCATCTAGCTATCGCCCAATTTCATTGCTTAATGCTGATATCAAGCTTTGGGCAAAAATCCTGGCTCACCGTATAGCAGCCTGGTTGGGAGATCTGGTTTCCCCAGAGCAATCTGGGTTCGTGAGCGGCAGAGAGTGCAGGGACAGCACATTTAGAGTAATGCAAGCACAACAATATGCCTTGACTCATGGCAAAAGACTTGCCCTATTGAGTACAGATGCAGAAAAGGCATTTGATAGAGTAGATTGGTACTACATAGAAGCTACCTTACACAAATTTGGTTTTCCCTCTCAATTTGTGACTGCTGTGCTGTCCTTGTACTCCTGCCCCACGGCTAAAATCCGCATAAATGGCACCCTCACTCCTCACTTCGAGATAGGGAATGGGACCCGACAGGGTTGCCCACTCTCCCCCACACTTTTCATTCTCTGTTTAGAAACTTTCTTGCAAGCTATTAGGCAGGACAAGGAAATGCAAGGCCTACGTATAGGGTCCCAGACGCATACTATAGCGGCATTTGCGGATGATATGCTTCTCTTGCTATCTGACCCCGAAGTTGCGTTTCCCGCTTTGCTGAGACAACTAGATGTCTTTGGTTATATCTCCAATTTTAAAATAAATTTGGCCAAGTGTGTGGCGCTGGGAATTAACACTCCTCCGGCGACCATAGCCCAATTAGAGAAGAAGTACCCCTTCCAATGGGAAAAAGACCACATCAATTATTTAGGGGTTCTAATTACTAGGGATCCGGAACAACTTTTCTCCCGGAATTATCCTAAACTTTTAGATGACATTAAACTTCAATTGAAAGAGTTGAAAATACCGTTCCTGTCCTGGCTGGGGAGAAAAAATATTTTAAAGACCTATATCCTCCCCAAACTACTTTATTTAATGCAGGCGTTACCGGTGCAACTACCCCATCACTTTTTGACGCAAGTAAGAAAAATCTTTTCAGCGTTCGTATGGAACCGGACCCGTCCTAGACTAGCTTACCGGAGGCTGACCCTTCCTAGATCTAAAGGGGGCATTAGTTTACCGGACATCAGCAGCTATTATAAGGCTATACAGTTGAGGTTACACTCAGAAATAATAAATCCCAAAGTTAGTAAGCTGGGATGCTTAATTGCTAGGAGAGTATTGGGATCCAAAGCTCTGGCCTTGTTGTGGGACCCAGGTGGGCCTTCCCGTCACTTCTCTAGATTACCAGCTTCATTGAAGGGAGTGGCAGATTGTTGGCACAAGTTATCAAGTTATTTAAGCGCCTCTACCTCAGTGTCCCCTCTCACACCTGTTAGGCATCTACCCTACTTGTTAAATGCTGATTTTCAGGATGCTTTAGGTCTATGGGCTGCGCTAGGCGATGTAGCAGTCGGAGACTTTCTTATAGGTCGTCAAGTACCAGAAGTATCGGATTTGAAGGCTAGATTTGAGCATATCCCCTGGACAACCCCACAATACTCCCAGCTTAATTGGTACTGTAAGTTATATTTATCCACTACTCCAAGCAGTTATACTCCCACTTGGTATGATGCAGTGTGGAACCAATCTGTGGGTAAGAAAGGCATGATTTCACATTTATATAGAAAATTTTTGGAGTCAAGTACAGACACCAGACCCTGGTTTATTGAGCAGTGGGAGAAGGAGATAGGCCGAATATTATCACACTCACATGGCCACTCAAGATGTATTAAATTACAAGAAAATTCCTATAAGATAATAACCAGATGGTACAAAACCCCAGTGAGAATGCATTCTATTTCTCCTACATACTCAGCCGATTGCTGGAGATGTGGCGGAGACAGTGGAACTATGTATCACATTTGGTGGTCTTGCCCTGTTATATCAGAGTATTGGGATAAGATTAGTAAAGCAGTACAGGAGATTTGCCGGGTGGGCTCACCTATATCCCCGACCGTAGCACTCTTGAACCTGCCAGATAGCAATTATTCACTTGCCAGACACTCATTGTCTGCGCACCTCATAGCTGCAGCGAAACTGCTCATACCTAAATATTGGTTGTCTAAAGAAACCCCTAGTCTTCAAGAATGGGTCAATAAGGTTCAGGAGATATGTCAACTAGAGGAATTGACAAGTTGGGAGTCATTATCTCACGACAAATTTTTATTGACTTGGGTGAAATGGGTGGATTGGCATAAAGAACGCAATAACTAGGGGAAGTCGAATTAGGTGTAAGGAACAAGAGGGGGTACTCTAAGGAACAAGAGAAGTTACCTTATGGTTAAATGTCTGGCTAACTAAAGCTGTGGAACTAAGTGTGCGATATCAAGACTAAGTACATCGAAGCTGTTTACATATGTATGATGCTAAGTTGTCACCCTGCATATTACACCCAATGTATTATCTTTATCGTATTCTTGCTTATCGGCCAATGTTTGAATATGGAGTACTATGTTGTTCTCTTCTTGTTGTTGTAACATGTTTGTCATAACAATAAAATATGATTTGAAAAAAAAAAGAAAGCATTAGGGCAAAACTGATCCGTTTTGAACTGCTTGTGAGAGCCCTGTAATGGCTCTCACATACGGAAACCAAAACGTCAGTGTGAAAGTAGCCTAAGTAAAAGAAGAAGGAGCAACAAGATATAAAAAATAAAATCCTAGGAGACCTTGGCTTGTCATATACCAACTTTCAGGCCAATTAGAGCACTTTTGATTTATGTATAATCGATTTAGCTACTAATAATTCTTTATTTTATTTGATGAATCGAACATGAAACAAATTTTTAAAAATTCACTCATCTCTAATTAGTAGTCTAGTGGGCAGTTTTACTCAATTAGGCCTCTTTCACACGACAGTATGTCCATTTCAGTGTTTTGCGGTCCGTTTTTCACGGATCCGTTGTTCCTTTTTTTGCTTCCGTTGTGGTTCCGTTCCGTTGTTCCGTTGTTCCGTTCCGTTTTTCCGTATGGCAAATACAGTATACAGTAATTTCATATAAAAAATTGGGCTGGGCATAACATTTTCAATAGATGGTTCCGCAAAAAACGGAACGGATACGGAAGACATACGGATGCATTTCCGTATGCATTACGTTTTTTTGCGGACCCATAGACTTTAATGGAGCCACGGAACGTGATTTGCGGCCAAATATAGGACATGTTCTATCTTTCAACGGAACGGAAAAACGGAAATACGGAAACGGAATGCATACGGAACACATTCAGTTTTTTTTGTGGAACCATTGAAATGAATGGTTCCTTATACGGACCGTATATGGAACGCAAAAAATGGCCCGCAAAACGGAAAAAAAAATGGTCGTGTGAAAGAGGCCTTATGGACAGTTTTCCCTCTATGACATATGTGCATACAGAGGTAGCTGCCCATCACTAGCACCGCCTCATTGACGCTAAAGCCCAGAATGAACAGGAATTTGAATGCATGAAACCCAGGTTATAGTAAATATTTTCCCATAATATTATACAGTATATCAATTTGCTCAGCCCCTCCTGTTTTTATAACATGCTGCCCACAGGTAGGACTGCCTGTACAACATGACAGGTTCTCGCTAGGCTACTAGCGGTACTTCTGCAGCAAAAAATGGCCATTCTGGATGTTAGCTAATTGTGCATAAGTAACTATATGAAAACTTGCAAAAAAAATATACATCAGGTATCTGACTGATGAATAGAGTTGAGCGGACACCTGGATGTTCGGGTTCGGCAGCTTTGGCCGAACTTTTAAAAAAAGTTCAGGTTCAGGACCCAAACTTGACCCCGAACCCGAACCCCATTGAAGTCAATGGGGACCCGAACTTTTGGCCACTAAAATGGCTCTAAAATAGCCCTGGAAAGAGCTAGAGGGCTGCAAAAGACAGCAAAATGTGATTAAGATCATGGCAAATGCTATGCAAACAAATGTGGATAGGGAAATGAATTAAAACAAATTAAAACAACATAAAAGACGGTGAATGGGTGGATGTGGCGGTGTAGGCTCACGTGTCTTGGTGGAAGCGACGGCAAAGGAGGATTAGGTAGCCAACACAGATGTGTGTTATTTTGCATTTTTACATAGGGGGATAGGGGGATCCCCAAAATATTGGGACATATAAAAAATAAAAAAGTGCACTTGAGTACAAGGATGGATGGTTGAGGCTGTTAGAACTGTCTATTCTGTACAAGGTACAGACAAGTCTTGTGGGATTCAGGCCTGGTTAATTTTAATGAATGTGAGCTTGTCCACGTTGGCTGTCTGTAATGACGCCTCCTGCCGTGCTAAATACCCGTTCAGAAAGTACACTGGCTGCAGGGCAGACCAGCACCTCCAAGGCATACAGGGCAAGCTCTGGCCATGTGGACAATTTGGAGACCCAGAAGTTGAATGGGGCAGAACCATCAGTCAGTCCGTGTAGTCGTGTGCACAGGTACTGTTTCACCATGTTGGTCAAATGCTGCCTTCTGCTAACACGCTCCATATCAGCAGTTGGAGCTGGTTGTTGCGGCGAGGTGACAAAGATTTTCCACATGTCGGCCATGCTAACCCTGCCTTCTGAGGTGCTGGTGCTGACACAGCTGCGTTGGCGACCTCTTCCTCCTCCCATGCCTTCGTCTTGTGCTTCCACTTGTCCCCCGGCTTCAGTCGTGAATGCTCTCAGGAGCGCCTCTACAAGCGTGCGCCTGTAGTCGCGCATCTTTCTATCACGCTCCAGCGAGGGAATTAAGGATGGCACATTGTCTTTGTAACGGGGATCCAGCACTGTGGCCACCCAGTAGTCAGCACTCGTTAAAATGGGGGCAACTCTGCAGTCATTGTGCAGGCACTGCAGCATGTAGTCGCTCATGTGTGCCAGGCTGCCAAGGGGTAAGGACAAACTGTCCTCTGTGGGAGGCATATCATCTGCTTCCTCCGTATCCCCCCAGCCACGCACCAGTGATGGGCACGAGCTGTGTTGGGTGCCACTCTGCTGTGAACATGCTTCATCCTCCTCCTCCTCATCCTCCTCCTCCTTGTCCTCCAGTAGTGGGCCCTGGCTGGCGAACTCTGCTGTTGCAAAAAACTTCCCTCTGAGGCACTTCTAAAAGACTGGCCTGAAAGTCTTAGAAATGACCCCTCTTCCTCCTCCTTCTCCTCCACTTGGCCCACATCCTCTTCCATCATCGCCCTAAGTGTTTTCTCAAGGAGACATAGAAGTGGTATTGTAACGCTGATAATGTCGTCATCGCCACTGGCCATGTTGGTGGAGTACTTGAAACAGCGCAACAAGGCACACAGGTCTCGCATGGAGGCCCAGTCATTGGTGGTGAAGTGGTGCTGTTCTGTAGTGCGACTGACCCGTGCGTGCTGCAGCTGAAACTCTACTATGGCCTGCTGCTGCTCGCACAGTCTCTCCAGCATGTGCAAGGTGGAGTTCTACATAGTGGGCATGTCGCATATGAGGCGGTGAGCGGGAAGGACGAAATTACACTGTAGCGCAGACAGGCGAGTGGCGGCAGGATGAGAACGCCGGAAGCGCGCACCGGTGGCCCGCACAGACATCTCGGGGTAGTTGTGAATGAATTTCTGCACCACCAAATTCAGCACATGCGCCAGGCAAGGGATGTGCGTCAAACCGGCTAGTCCCAGAGCTGCAACGAGATTTCACCTATTATCGCACACCACCAGGCTGGGCTTGAGGCTCACTGGCAGCAACCACTCGTTGGTCTGTTGTTCTATACCCCGCCACAACTCCTGCGCGGTGTGGGGCCTGTCCCCCAAACACATCAGTTTCAGAACGGCCTGCTGACGTTTACCCCTGGCTGTGCTGAAGTTGGTGGTGAAGGTCTGTCGCTGACCGGATAAGGAGGTGGTAGAAGAGGAGGAGGAAGCCTAGTAGGAGGAGGAGGCAAAAGGAGGCAAAGAATGATGCCCTGTGATCCTTGGTGGCGGAAGGACGTGCGCCAAACAGCTCTCCGCCTGGGGCCCAACCGCCACTACATTTACCCAGTGTGCAGTTAGGGAGATATAGCGTCCCTGGCTGTGCTTACTGGTCCATGTATCTGTGGTTAGGTGGACCTTGCCACAGATGGCGTTGCGCAGTGCACACTTGATTTTATTCGATACTTGGTTGTGCAGGGAAGGCACGGCTCTCCTGGAGAAGTAGTGGCGGCTGGGAACGACGTACTGTGGGACAGCAAGCGACATGAGCTGTTTGAAGCTGTCTGTCTCCACCAGCCTGAATGACAGCATTTCAAAGGCCAGTAGTTTAGAAATGCTGGCATTCAGAACCAGAGATCGAGGGTGGCTAGGTGGGAATTTACGCTTTCTCTCCATGGTTTGGGAGATGGAGAGCTGAACGCTTCCGTGTGACATGGTGGAGATGCTTAGTGACGGAGGTGGTGGTGTTGGTGGCACATCCTCTGTTTGCTGGGTGGCAGGTGCCAATATTCCTCCAGAGGCGGAGCAAGAGGCTGAGGCAGCAGCAGAAGAGAAGCAGGAGGGGCCTGAGCCCTTTCTTGGTTTTGAAGGTGCTTACTCCACTGCAGCCCGTGTCTCGCATGAAGATGCCTGGTCATGCAGGTTGTGCTAAGGTTCAGAACATTAATGCCTCGCTTCAGGCTCTGATGGCACAGCGTGCAAACCACTCGGGTTTTGTCGTAAGCACATTGTGTGAAGAAGTGCCATGCCAGGGAACTCCTTGAAGCTCCCTTTGGTGTGCTCGGTCCCTGGTGGTGGTGGCCAGTAGCAAGCAAACTGTCTTTGCCATGGCTGCTCTGCTTTTGCACCCTGCTCCCTCTTTTGCTGCGCTGTTAGCTCGGTCTCACCACTTCCTCTTCCTCCGAACTCTGAAAGTCAGTGGCACGACCTTCATTCCATGTGAGGCCTAGGACCTCATCATCCCCTGCATCGTCATCTACCCAGTCTTCCTCCCTGACCTCCTTTTCGGTCTGCACCCTGCATTAATACGCAGCAGTTGGCACCTTTTATTTTGTCATCATCAGAGACGTGCTGAGGTGGTATTCCCATGTCCTCATCAGGAAACATAAGTGGTTTTGCGTCAGTGCATTCTATGTCTTCCACCCCTGGAGAAGGGCTAGGTGGATGCCCTTGGGAAACCCTGCCAGCAGAGTCTTCAAACAGCATAAGAGACTGCTGCATGACTTGAGGCTCAGACAGGTTCCCTGATATGCACGGGGGTGATGTGACAGACTGATGGGCATGGGTTTCAGGTGCCACCGCACAGCTTTCTACAGAAGACTGGGTGGGAGATAATGTGAATGTGTTGGATCCACTGTCGGCCACCCAATCGACTATCGCCTGTACTTGCTCAGGCCTTACCATCCTTAGAACAGCATTAGGCCCGACCAAATATCTCTGGAGATTCTGGTGCCTACTGGGACCCGAAGTAGTTGGTTCACTAGGACGTGTAGCTGGGCCCGAACGTCCACGTCCTCTCTCTGCAGCAGTGGCTCCACCAACACCACCACCAGGACCATGACCGCTTCCCTTATTAGAATTTTTCCTCATGGTTAGCTTTCCGCCAAGCAAGAAATAAAAAATAAAGGGAACGGTATATATGGGCTGGTTAATATGACAGATTTGCAGCAAAATAGCTTTAGTTCAGCTACTTCTAAATAGGTTCGGTCACACATATAGTGTCACAGCGGTGTATATGGGCTGGTTAATATGACAAATTCCCAACAAAATAGCTTTAATTCTGCTACTTAAAATTGGTTCTGTTACACACAGGTTGGGTCAGAGCGGTATGGCCTGAAGACAAGCGTCAGATCATGCAATGCTGTGCTGGTGCACTGCAATTGCGGTAAAATGGCTGCCGATGACCACTGAAAAAGGTTTCTAATAAAAAAAAAAGGTTAGGGCAGGCACAAAACCTGTGTGTTCTGCACCCACAAAAGATCGATAATTCTGATCTGTAGATGTGCAGAATTTCATGACTTCGTAGTATTATTCCCTGCCTAAACTCTCCCTCACAGCAGCAGCAACCTATCCCTACACTAGTGAAGAGCAGAGCAACGTGCAGCGCTACGTGACTCCAGCTTTTAAGGAGGCTGGGTCACATGGTGCACTTGGCCAATCACAGCCATGCCAATAGTAGGCATGGCTGTGATGGCCTCTTAGGGCAAGTAGTAAGATGCTTGTTAATTGGCCTTTCAAAAAGCGCCATAGAAATCGCCGAACACTGAACCTGAACACAAACTTTTACGTAAATGTTCGGGTTCGGGTGAAAAAAATCGTAATGTTTGGGACGAACCCAAACTTTACAGTTCGGGTTCGCTCAACTCTACTGATGAACAGTCAGCAGAGAAATGGACGTCTACTGGAGGTTTGCTTGTAATTTTCTATTTGCTGTAGGAGAATATAGCAGCAATGTGGTGGAGGTAAGTCTACTGTGTTTGACTCGGGGCACTGTAGATGACACTACCACTTTGGCTGAGTTGGGGGTACTGGGCCTATTAGTGGGGTACTGTAGCTAGAAGTGGATTCATAACTGGATTTGAACATAATGCAGTAAACTGTGCACAAAGCAGAAGTATATTTTCAGAGACCTAATTATTAATGATGAGCGAAGTTATGAAAAATTTTATTTGGCAACAAAAGAAATTAAATTTTTGATGAATTACTTTGTCACGAAGCACATTCCTTTGTAAGTAGCAGGCTCAATAACGGAAATGGCATCACGCCGCCCTCCTTTCATCGCTGATCGCGGCACCTGAGATGAAAATTAAGGGTTTCAGGGGTTAATGCGATTTTTACAAATATAAATATTCACCTTATCCATTAGCTCACTGAGAGGCCATTGCAGCCATCTTGATTAAAGACACCATGCAAAATCTTGTGCAGTGGCATGATGACTTCATCACACTGGCGAGCGTGGTGAGACTTTGCACCAGTATCTTCAATCAAGATGGCCACAACGGCCTCTTCATGATCAAATAGATAAGGTGAGTATGTTTTTTTTTTGCTGCCATTTCAATAAAAATAGATTCGTTACCACGAAACATGAGGAAATTCGGCTTTGCGACCTGAAATTTGGATCGAAGCCTATTAGTTTGGCTTTGATTCACTCAATACTACTGATTATACATCAGTTCAGTAACTTGCATCTCTATGTTTGCTACAGAAGAAAACAGCACAAACCACTCATTGTAAGACTTCTATAAGCACTTTTGCTGACCCTGAGGAGATGATGACTGACTGTGGACATTGTGACTGTTACTGGGGATATTAATACTGACACTGGGGATACTGGCAGACACTGGACTCACTGTGGCTGACTGTGGGCACTGAGGCTGATACTGGGACATTATGGTGGTCATTGTTATGTTGTAATGGGGTAATTTGGCTGACACTGGGACTACAAGGTTTCTCTGGCAACACTTTCTCCATCAAGACCAGCACAGCAGACACCATTCTTGATTGATCAGGGTCTAAGTCTTTTTCTGTTTGCATCATTGTCGTAGGGTCTTTGGGATTATAATATGAGCATAATGTCAAATTATTGTTAGTATCTGTTAAGCACCAAGCTTGGAATGGTGCACACCAAAACTCTTTTTAAATTTGTTTTAGCCTTGTCATTATGTGGGATTGAGAGAAGATTGATTGGGGGAAACTTGAATTTTATTTTAGCACAAGCCAGCAACATTACAATTCTTTGTATGTGAAAATATTTTTGGTAAAATCTTTGCCGAAAGATTGAAAATCCAGGAGGGTTCACTAACTTTCAAGCACCATTGTTCACTACACGGACAAAAGTATTGGGACACCTACACATTGCACCTACAGGAGCTATTATGACATCTAATTCTAAACCATCAAGCATTAATATGGAATGTCCTCCCTTTGTAGATAAAACAGCTTCCACTCTTCTGGGAAGGTTTTCTACATAATTCTGGTGTGCGACTATGGGAACTGTCATCCATTCATCCAGAAGAGCATTTGTGAGCTCAGATACTGATGCTGGATGAGAGGGCTAGGCTCGCCTCTCAGTTTTACTACAACCCAAAGGTGTTCAATGGGGTTGAGGTCATGGCTCTGTATGGGCCAGTCAAGTTCTTCAAAACCAAACTCACACAACCATGCCTCTATGGGGGCTGGCTTTGTACAATGGGGGACAGTCATGCCGGAAGAGAAAAAGGCCTTCCCTAAGCTGGGTTTTCCCATAATGTTGAAAACATACATGTGTTCAAAGTCTTTTGGTATACTGAAGCATTAACATTTCCCTTCACTGGAACTAAGGGGCCTAGGCTGACCCTTGAAAAACAACTCCATAGCATTATCTTTTCTCCACCAAACTTTACAGTTGTCACAATGCAAGTAATGTTCTCCGATCATTCACCAAACCCAGACTGTCATAGAGAGAAGCATGATTTGGCACCCCACATAACACATTTCGACTTTTCTAGTCCATTGAAGGCATGCTCTAAACCAGTTCATCCTACACTTTGCAATGTGCTTGGTCATATGAGGTTAGCATCCAGCTGCTCGGCCACAGAAACCCATGCCATGAAGTTCCCTGAGTGCAGTTCTTTTGCTGATGGGACGGTTGGAACTCTGCAGATATTGAGTGGGCAGATCACAGGTGATTCTCCTGGTGAACTTATTGACCGTAGTAGAATCAGATTAAAAGGATTAATACATCTGTTTGTAGCCTCAAAATTGGAGATAAAAAAAAAATAATCAAGACTAATTGCACAGTTGTTTCAAGTTTTTTTTTTTTATAATTTGAGCATTAAAAACTAAATTTGGTTGCAAAAATATACATTTACATATGTGTATACTTTTGCAACAATTTTTTACTATTCACAATAAATCTAAAATGAAAAATGAAGCAATTTTACAATAGATGTTAACGAAAAATTTCTTATCATTTAGTTTCTATAAATCCTATGTAGATTATGTGTCTCTATGGCAACAGCAAATTCAATGTAGTTTTGCAGTCTCATATTTTCTTTCATATATCTTTTACTTTGCGTTAATATTTATTTGGCAGGTTAGCCACTGATAGGATAGAAGGAAATTCAGTATAATGGCAGGATTAGACTACAAAGAGTTTATTTGTTGTCTGTTACTATGTAGCTCCTTAGTCTTCTCGGAATCTGTAGAAACCAAACAGTAGGAAATTTGAGCAAGCAGGGGGCCATATCCCTTCTGCTGAATCTGCCAACACTGTACTGCTGTGATGTCCATTCCCTTACTTCCACTATGACTGTTTTCAGCTCTGGAGCTCACAGAACAGGTAACGGAGGGGATCACACTTACAGAAAGGCCAGAGGCTCCTGTGATCTTCAGAAGCAGTGTAGAAGCAGCACTTTTATCAGGCTCAGGATCTCAGCTAGCTCTGACACCCCACTTCTTCTCTGCCGTCTTCTGTGTCTCTGTCACTGGGGACAGATCTTCCCTTAATACAGGCAGTGGACGGCAAATTGAGTGGAAGTGAGACCTATAGTGTCCAATACTGAGCTTTTTTCAGGTGGATTAAATATATTTGCTAAATTATACATTAGATGAAATGAAATTGTGGAAAAGTACAGTAATTCATTAGGCACTTACTAATGTATTGTGACTATCAATATTACTACCTTTGCTGGCTATTTTTATTTTTCCATCCCATTATACACTGCTCATTTCCATGGTTACGCCCTTGCAATCCAGCAGTGAACTTTTTCCTACATTGTGCAAGCACGTCCACCAATGCTGGATTACAGGGTGTCATAACCATGGAAACGAGCACTGTATAATGTGATGGAAAAATGAATCAAGCCAGCAAACAAAGCCATATGGATAATCGCAATACATTAGTACGTGCCTTGTATTAACTTTGTCTACATGATAAATGCCATGGAACTGAAGCCCCAAACATAAAAAAATAAAAATAATTAAAACTAAATATTAATAAACAACACAACACATTATTCATAGTAAAAATAGGGCACAGTGTTTTATTTAGGAAATCTATACACACAGTTTGGCAATAAAAATAATCTATAATAATTATCACTTTCCAAATTAACCATCAGTCTAATGAAGTCCATAAATCTGCGAAACTGAAAGACCTAGTCCCCCCAGCAAAAACTATGTGACAAAACCCCACCAGCCATGAAGCCTACTACATGGCCCCCCAAACACCGAAGCCATAATTCCACCATTATCTGCAAACCTACATGAAAAATATTCAGTTCGATATTGGACAAATGCACTGCTTCCTGTCGATATAAACCTGGTAAAAAAAAACTTCCAGATCAATATGTCTGAAGGATGCTCCACCTAAACTAGGCAAAAATGTTGCCAAAGCTCCATTCACCCACTTTCTAATGCGATCACAAAACAGATTCACATCTGCAGATCATAACAACCTTGGCACAATCTCAGAAAAAATTATAAAATATTCCTGAAAAAGACATTTGATGAGTGAGAAATTTTTGTTCATTTCCCAAATCAAATCTAAAGTTTTTACTTTACTTTACCTCCCTCCACTTGTAACCGAACCCGAGTTCGGGAAATGTTTTTTTACAGTATAAATCAATTTCTGAAGTTATTATGTGAAGTCTCACGAGACTTCGCAAAGTAATAACTTCGGCTCATTGGAGCCAATACTTTCTAATACTGTATGAAGCGCTCGCTCCGTACAGTATTGAAACAAAGTTTAATACGAATCGACTTCGGATGTTTCATCCGAAGTCGATTTTCTCTTCCCTACTCTTAAAGTAAACACTAACAGAACAAAAAGTGATTGAATTTCCTGCAAATTCACCTTTCTTTTATCCAATAATTTACATAACATGAATTTAATCTTGAGTATTTTGTCATATGGTAAGCGGAACTCCATTCTTTCAGTAAAAACTCTAACAAATTACATAGATAAACTGCCTTCTCTTCCACTATCGGAATTCCAAATTGTTCCACAACTTCCCTAAATCTATTTAACAATTTAAAACAACAATCAGAATTCAGGTCACCTATAAAGAAGAAATCGTCTATAGGTACTTTTACATTAGCGGCAGGGGAGTCCGACAGGCTGTTCCAGCGGATGAACAGCCTGTCAGATCCGTCCTGCCGCTAGTTCACGTGTGCCCCCAGACTGCAACTCCATCCCCATTGACTATAATGGGGACGGGGGCGGAGTTCCGGTGGCAGCACAGCAGCGTACGGCGAGAGGCAGCCGGACTAAAAGTACGACATGCAGTACTTTTAGTCCGGCTTCCTCTCGCCGCGCTGCCACCGGAACTCCACCCCCGCCCCCATTATAGTCAATGCGGACGGTGCGGCAGTCCGGGGGCACATGTGAACTAGCGGCAGGACAGATCCGACAGGCTGTTCACCCACCAGAACAGCCTGTGGTACTCCCCTGCCGCTAGTGTGAAACTAGCCTTAATAATATATAATATCCACTCCTCTTCCTGAGAACCCCTAACTGAACAACTCACTTAATGAACACAGAACATGTCTCAAATTAAAAACAGGATAACGTAAAACCCATGGGATAAACATCTAGCGAAAAAATTATAACCATCAAATTGGAAGCCCAGATAATTAAATCCCTAGGGGTTAACCAGCAATAAGCGAAATGCTTATTATACAACAGATTTAGCTAATAGAGCACCAACTCCAAATTTACACAATAAAACCAGTGCAAAATCTAAAGAAGAATAACATACTGAAGCATTGGTTTTATCCGCTAAGTTATTCAAAGAAGTTTTGTCAGGGAACAATAAATTATGAATTAACCTAAAAGAGTTAGGGTATTTTTAGGAACTAATCCAAGAGGAGATACCCTGAACCTTATCAAAAGGGGGTTCAGAAAATGGACAACAAACCCTATCAGCAGATACTTCTTTAGAAATCTTATCCCTAACAATATTTTTATTCAACTGATTTTAAATTCTCCATCCATAAATCAAGAAATTCTGGAACATAAAACTGGCCCCAAAACTCTTACACAAAAAATCAGCTTTCAGTTGGCCATGGTACATTTCTAACCAAGGAGACATTTTTGCCAGGCTCACAGGCGTCAAAGCTTTTAACCAATTAGAGGGCCACTTCACTGGGCTTCATTAAGCACAAAGCAAACCCCCTTACAAAAGGAACCTTGAGTATTAGTCTTCTATCTGTACTATTCCTTTGTGGCCATATCATATTTAGCCATAGAGCCCAACATCTTTACCCCAATGCATAGAAGGATGAACTGCCAATTTTAGTCTAAACAATCTCATCGAACTGGTACCACACCATTCTACTAAAATTGCGATAAGCTTGCAGAATAATTTCCAAATGCTGAAATAAACCACAGCATTTATTAAGGCTGCTTTTCTCCTAAGAGAGTTGAATAAATGCTAAATGATTCAATCCAATAAAAAAATGTCTGTGGTACCATACGTTTCCTATCATCCTCTCTTTTAGGGTCCATTCACACATCCGTGTGATCCACAAAACACAGTGCGTTCTGCATTTTGCGGACCGCACATCACCGGCACTATAATAGAATATGCCTAATCTTGCCCGCCATTGCGGACAAGAATAGGACATGTTCTTTTTTTGGGGGGAACGGAAATGCGGACCCGGAAGTGCGGATCCGCATTTCCGGATCCGGGCAGCACATTGTGTGGCCCCATAGAAATAAATGGGTCCGCAATTCCGTTCCACAAAATGCAATATTATTCCGAACAAATCAATATTAACATTAGTATTGGCAGCCATAGACGCTGTTAACTCGCCCACAGCAGCTTTGTCAATAGATGCTGGCTGCTGCGGCTCTCCTCTAGTCTTCACAGTGCTCGGCTTATCAGTCTGACCCTGACAGGAGCCTCCTCTGTAGGCTGACCTTCGCCTTAGGTGGACCAGAGGTGAGGGTATAGGTATTCTTTGTCTTCCTCCTTCTCTTCTTAGGCAGTTCTTCATAATGGTCCTCTTAAACCAGGAGCTTGAAGACAGCTCCTCAACCACTGCTCGCCACCATCACTATCAGCTGCTTGAGGAGATCCTCCATACTGGCGCAGAGGGCTTGACTCGTCGGGTTCAGTCAGCAGCTGAGGGCATCACCGACAGGTCGAAGCTTTTAAAACCTCTCTGCTTTCCCACTCGATTGACAGTCGACCAATCACTGCGATACAAACACCTAGAGACAGGTACCTAAAAATAGAACAGAAGCAAACTGTATCCAGGCAGAACAAGTAGCAACCACTGTAAATAGAAATGGGGGAGGGGAGATAGAGCATTAAAGCAATAAGGGGCTACAGTCCCGTGTGTCCCCACTCCAATTCAGGATGTGGCCTATGCCATTTGCTGAAGTTAGGCAACTCTTTAAGCTTCCTTGTATGCATAACATACTCTGTGGTAGACAGACATTTTAAGCTACATTTTTGTGGCCAATAACTGCCTCCCTTGATGTAAGTTCTCACAGGGGCCTAATATGTAACAGGACCACCCAACCTACCGTGCAATATTTACACTGGTAGTCAGTAGCTGAAGTGCTTTTAGCTACTTGAGAGTGCATGTATAACTACTTCCTCTGCACCAACTATAGCTACACCCCCGGTATATGTTAGCCTCTACCATTTGGAGCTCAGAGACCACAACCCACTCAGTTCCTGGACACCTTGACTTTTTATGACAGATCTAATTGGATAGCCATACAGTAAGTCTTTTGCTGAGAACACACTGAGGGAGATTTATCAAACTGGTGTAAAGTAGAACTTACTTAGTTGCCCATAGCAACCAATCAGATTCCGTCTTTCATTTTTCAGAGCTCCTTTGGAAAATGAAAGGTGGAATCTGATTGGTTGCTATGGTCAACTAAGCCAGTTCATTTTTACACCAGTTTGATAAATCTCCCCCAGTATTTTCAGTGTTGCATGAGTTGTGTGAATGGAGCTGATAGCAATGGAACATCGTCAGTGGGCCCAGGGTCTGATACCATAGTGGGCAGTGGCGGATTACAATAGGGACGTTCGGGTCGGCAGCCCCGGGCCCAGCACCGCTGGGGGGCCCAACGCTGACCCGAACGCCCACATACTGCGGCGGGGCACGGGAGCGCATAGCTCCCTGTCCCGTCGCCGATCACCGGCATTCACGGCATAGGCCTCAGGCCTTGTAGGCCTGAGGCCTATGCGGTAGTGAAATCCCGGCGCAGGCGTGCGTGATGACGTCATTGCGCGCCTGTGCCGGGACGCAGCACTGTGACGTGCCTGACTCATCCCGCCCGCCTTCCTCTGCGAGCAAGCGCCTGGCCCTGGACATAGGTGAGTATTTATTTTTTCATTTTTTGTTCATTTTTTATTTTTTTATTTCATTTGCCTACTTGGGGGGGACACAGGAGGACCTATTAGGGAAGATAAATTGATTACATGGGGGGGAATGTGGGGGCTGTATGGGGCCAAATTATTATGGGAGGGAATACTATGTGGGGGCAAATTACTAGATGGGGCAGTGTGGGGGCAAATTATTATGAGGGAATACTATGTGGGGGCAAATTACTATGTGGGGGAAAATTATTATGAGAGGGACTACTATGTGGGGGCAAATTACTAGATGGGGCAGTGTGGGGGAAACTATTGTGTGGGAGCAAATTGCTGTGTGGGGGCAAATTATTATGGGAGGGACTACTATGTGGGGGCAAATTTCTATCTGGGGGTAGTGTGGGGGTAATTGCTATGTGGGGACTATGTGGGGGCAAATTACTATGTGGGGGAAACTATTGTGTGGGGGCAGTGTGGGGTAATTGCTATGTGGGGACAGTGTGGGGTAATTTCTATGTGGGGACAGTGTGGGGTAATTTCTATGTGGGGACAGTGTGGGGTAATTGCTATGTGGGGTCAAATTACTATGTGGGGGCAAATTATTATGAGAGGGAATACTATGTGGGGACAAATTACTATGTGGGGGAAAATTATTATGAGAGGGACTACTATGTGGGGGCAAATTACTAGATGGGGCAGTGTGGGGTAAACTATTGTGTGGGGGCAAATTGCTGTGTGGGGGCAAATTATTATGGGAGGGACTACTATGTGGGGGCAAATTTCTATCTGGGGGTAGTGTGGGGGTAATTGCTATGTGGGGACTATGTGGGGGCAAATTACTATGTGGGGGAAACTACTGTGACGACCACATTTTTCAGTTTAGGACCCAATTTGGGGTATTTTTTTTTTGTCTGAAGATGTCATATGGCCTAAGAAGAGACTGTGGCGCTCATAAAGCACCGCAGTCTCTTCATACAAAAAAAAACTAAAAACTAAACTAAAATGGAGGGGGGGGGGGGCCCAAGTTGGGTAGACAGCCCCGGGCCTATCATGCACTTAATCCGCCCCTGATAGTGGGCCCTAAAGGTCCAGAGGAAAATAAAATTGGAGGTCTATTTCTTTGAATCAAAACCTATTAGACTTTATTCATGATACGAGGGTTAATTTTCTCTGGTGGGCCAAGGAACCCCAGTCCGATCCTGAACACGGTGTATAATGAGATCCTTGGCATTATATCAGAGCTTCATACATTTTTATTCCATACCATAGAGCAGTGGTGGCGAACCTATGGCACGGGTCCCAGAGGCAGCACTCAGAGCCCTCTCTGTTGGCACCCTTTCCTGGAAAAAGTCTATGGGGTACCAATATGCCTTAGGATACTTTCACACTTGCGTTGTGAAGATCCGGTAGGCAGTTCAGTCGCCGGAACTGCCTGCCGGATGCGGAAATCCGTGTGCAAACGGATAGCATTTGTAGATGGATCCGGATGCGGATGCATCCGTCTAACAAATGCATCCGGAAAAACAGATCAGGTATTTATCTTTTTGCATTTCTAAAGGTCTGCGCATGCGCAGACCGGAAATCTGGATCCGTTTTGCCAGAACGCTTGGTGCCGGATCTGACATTAATGCATTTCAATGGAAAATAATGCTGGATCCGGCATTCCTGCAAGTGTTCCGGAATTTTGGATGGAGAAAATACTGTAGCATGCTGCGGTATTTTCTCTGGCCAAATACCGTTAGATTGACTGAACGGAAGACATCCTAATGCATACTGAACGGATGCTCTCCATTCAGAATGCATGGGGATAAAACTGATCAGTTCTTTTCCAGTATTGAGCCCCTAGGACTGAACTCAATACCGGAAAAGAATAACGCTAGTGTGAAAGTACCCTAAGTCTTTTCCTGCCATTCATCGGCACAAGCAGAGCACTGAATGTAGGCAGGCTATTATAGCTAAATGTAAACTACATGGAAAATATACTATATTGGACTGTAGTATTCAGGTTAAATTGCCGTGTTAAATAAGTGGGTTTTGGGTTGCAGTTTGGGCACTCGGTCATCACTGCCATAGAGTAACACAGATGTGTCCTGCTGAAGTGGGATTTCTGCTCTGGATTCAAATGATTTTTATCGAAATGTATATTTATGTAAAAATACGTTCAGTGATAAAACACTAATGAATTTATCTTGCGGATAGAGATGAGAAATGTAGACACTGAGTGAGAGATTATTTCTAATTAAAGGTGATTCCTTTTATTTAAATCAGAATTAGCATAGCCTTAAATTTTATAGGCTGTGTAATTATTCTATTGAATGAAAAGCTCATCTTAGAGCGTGCAGTGTGTTCTGCACAGGTACAGAGATCCCTTGGGCGATATATATGGAGTTGCTGTACTGATATTTCATAATGTAAGAAGGATTATATCTGATATTTCAGTCTTATATGGAAATTACATTCAGATGATTAAAATGCACCTCATAGTCATATAGCTGACTGCTGTGCTTGGCTCCTTCCCTCAGTGCCATAGACGTTAAATGGAGAAAAAAGGCGAACAATCAACCACTGCTCCACTTAAACGCCTCCTATCCCCGATCATGTGGCTGCGGGGAACAGGGCACCAGGGTGAGAGTCTTACCCCCACCGATCTATCCAGTGGATAGGTGATAAATGCATCTGCGTCTTATGTATGCCTCTACATTTCTTCGATTGGAGCAGCTTTGGGACAACAGATCCTAAGCAGCAAGTGTGGTTGAAATCACCCACACCAGACCTAGACAAGTCCCATGCAGAGAGAGACATGCATAGATTTTAGACAGACGGTGCTTTTTGGTCATGGTGCCAAGAAATGTACACAACAATGATAGTTATAACTAAATACTGTCTCCTCCTCTGTTGCACTTGGCTCGCTGCCTCTCACTCTGCTTAACCTTTCTACTGACCACTCCCATAAACTAAATGGGATTGGGTGGTCCCTTCCCGAATCTTCTGACTGGGTCACCATCGAAATAAAGATACAGTCACCACAACCAGCACATCAGATGAACAACGGAGTGATCACTCAGCGTAATAAAACATATCAGATCACAACTAGTGACCACACCTTACACCAGGATTCTTCAGGGTTATCCAATATTTAAAATATCCCCCCCCCCCCCCCAATGCCCGGGCCCAATACTGGGGATATTTTAGATATCGGATTACCCCTTTAATTTATTTTTGTTGCTAAAGTTGTAGGTCCACTCTTGCCCTTATTCACACAGGGTTAGAAAATAAATTTTAACCACAATTGCTGCTTAGGGCTCACGTTAGGCGAAACCTGTCAGGTGGGAGTTTGTAAAATGTTTATATGAGACGTCTGTTTTAACTTCTGTTTTGTAAGTATATATAATAAAGGATGTATGCTCTTATCATCTGGATTTTACACAAAGTGTCTGTGCCCTTTGTTTCCGACGTGTCAACCCAGGTAAAGCCTTTTGTGGAAATGGAGGATCCCAGGGTAAAAAGGAAGACTTCATCTTTTGGAGAGAAATTTGTGAAGGAGACACTTTACTTTAGAAGAGCACAATATGTATGGTGGTTACAGTTCACTCCAAAAGGTGTAGTTGCTTATAAATCATTGCCTTTGCCTTCAATATTATTTTTACTGTGGAGGGTAAGGGATCTTTCACACCTGAGTTATTGTCTTCCGGCATAGAGTTCCGTCGTCGGGGCTCTATGCCGGAAGAATCCTGATCAGGATTATCCTAATGCATTCTGAATGGAGTGAAATCCGTTCAGGATGCATCAGGATGTCTTCAGTTCCGGAACGGAATGTTTTTTGGCCGGAGAAAATACCGCAGCATGCTGCGCTTTTTGCTCCGGCCCAAAAAACTGAAGACTTGCCGCAAGGCCGGGTCCGGAATTAATGCCCATTGAAAGGCATTAATCCGGATCCGGCCTTAAGCTAAACGTCGTTTCGGCGCATTGCCGGATCCGACGTTTAGCTTTTTTAGAGTGGTTACCATGGCTGCCGGGACGCTAAAGTCCCGGCAGCCATGGTAAAGTGTAGCGGGGAGCGGGGGAGCAGCATACTTACCATCCGTGCGGCTCCCGGGGCGCTCCAGAGTGACGTCAGGGCGCCCCAAGCGCATGGATCACGTGATCGCATGGACACGTCATCCATGCGCATGGGGCACTCTGACGTCACTCTGGAGCGCCCCGGGAGCCGCACGGATGGTAAGTATACCGCTCCCCCGCTCCCCGCTCCTACTATGGCAACCAGGACTTTAATAGCGTCCTGGGTGCCATAGCAACACTGAAAGCATTTTGAAGACGGATCCGTCTTCAAATGCTTTCAGTACACTTGCGTTTTTCCGGATCCGGCGTGTAATTCCGGCAAGTGGAGTACACGCCGGATCCGGACAACGCAAGTGTGAAAGAGGCCTAAGGAGGTTTGAATGTTCTGGAGCTTTACACATACAAACTTTCATAACACACAAATAACTTTGTCACAGAGAAAAGGCTACATAAAAACAACTTTTAATATAACTTTGTATACAAGATAGAAGAAGAGTCAATATCCCGGCCTGGCATCCTGCTGACAGCAGGAGCACACGGCGTCATTGGTTGCTAGGACGCCGTGCGCTTCATGCCGCCGCTGCTCTACAGTAATACACTCGTATGATCTATACGTCCGTTTTCCATGGCCGTGTGCATTTTCGGCCTTATGCTGCTATATGCAAAGCCATTAACTCACTACTTTATTCCAGTTTAAAGGGTTAATTTGTAGAGATGAGCGAACTCGAACTGCAATGTTCGGGATCGTACCGAACTTTGCAAGTTCGGGTACCCAGACCCAAACCCTGACTTTTTCACTGAAATCCGTGTTCGGGTGATTTTATTATTTTCGTTATAACATGGTTATATTGGAAAATATCAGCATTCTTAAGACAGAATGCAAAAGAATAGGGTCATTTAACCTCTTAAGGACACATGACGTACCGGTAGGTCATGTATGGGCGGGCGGTGATCGGAACCCGGTGCCTGCTCAAATCATTGAGCAGGCACCTAGGCTAAATGCGCCGGAGGGTCTTATGACCCCCCCCCCCCCCCATGTCAGCGATCACAGAAAACCACAGGTCAATTCAGACCTGCGTTTTTCAGCGTTTCCGGGTTATTCGGGTCTCTGAAGACCCGATAACCCGGAACAGGATGGTGATGGTGGTGTGATTTCACCCCACCAATCACCATCCAGCGATCCTGAGTGGTGATGATGACATCACCTCTCAGGATCGCCTCTGATTGGTCTTTGAGCGGGACGGCGGCAGATTCAAAAGATGCAGGCGCTCCTCTTCTCCTCCTTTTGTGTTCCAGAGCCAGAGGAGAGAGGAGCTGCCTGCACGTGTCGTCCATCAGTGCCAGCATCACCCCATCTGTGCCCCAGCACCCCCCATCTGAACTTCAGGTACATAGGGAAAGCATAGGGAAAGTTTGGGTTAGGCAGGGGAAAAAAAGGGAAAGTTAGTTTGTTCAACTTTGATTGCACCACCCTAAGTTAGGGTGTCTGGGGTCCACAGCAAAGCTGTGTGACCCTAGACCCCCCAGGGGTGCTGCCGCTGCTTTTTTTGTGTACGCTGACTGTAGCCGGCACTCTTAGGGTCCGGCCACTGTTAGCGCATCGCACACCCCACCACTGATCAACTTCGGACGGTTGATCAGCGGTTTTTAATTTTTTTTTTTCACATTTTTTGGCCTTTTTTTTGTTAGTTTTTTTTTTTTTTCTGTTAGTTTTAGGGTAAGTTCGTGAACACCTGTGCCCCCACACACACGCACACAAAATAAAGATTTACACACACGCACATACACACGCAGACACACACTCCCCTATGGCCTGCCGGACGTTCTCGGCCGAGGAGGCATACGCCCAGCTTGCTTCTGACTCCGAGAGTCCCGGTGAGGACGAGGATGACCCCACATTCCTGTTGTCATCCGCGTCCTCCTCATCATCCAGCGAAGATGATGAGCCCCCAAGGCGGCGGAGACGCCGCCAGGCGGATCAAGGGGATCGCCATGTTAGGGACCCTGTGGCCCAGCCTAGTACGAGCAGCTCTGGGGCTCGTACTGGTTTCCTGGCCCACCAGTTAAATCCACCGGAGTACCCTAGTGAACTAGTCTGGTGTAGTCCAGAGCGATACGAGCCCGTGATTCCTGATTTTGTAGGCCAATCAGTAATCCAGATTTCCACAGTGGGCTACACTGAATATGACTTTTTTGTCATTTTTTCAGTGACCCGGTGGCTGGATGCCGGTCAGTGCAGCCGAAATGAGGACATTTTGGGGCCTCATGCTGCATATGGGCCTGGTCAAGAAACCCAGTGTCAGGCTGTACTGGAGTGGGGACGTCCTATACCAGACCCCACTTTACAGTACGGCCATGACACACTCCTGGTTTGAGGCCATCAGGAAATGTCTGCACATTATTCCGATAATGCAGCATGTCGTCGCCCCCTGACCCCCCCCCCCCCCCCCGAGGTGATCCTGCCCATGACCGTCTGTATAAGATACGGCCGGTCATCGATCACTTTGGGGCCAAATTCATGGAGGCCTATGTACCTGGAAAGGAGGTCGAGGTTGATGAGTCTCTCAAAATTTGTGAGAGTACCTCAGGGTACACTTACAAATTTCGTATATACGAGGGGCGAGATTCCCGGATTCAACCCCCAGAATGTCCCCCAACTCTGGGTGTTATCGGGAAACTTGTGTGGGACCTTATGTACCTACTGCTGGATAAGGGTTACCACCTGTACGTTGATAACTTTTATACCAGTATCCCCTTGTTCCAGTCCCTTGCCGCCAGATCCACGGCCGCTTGTGGGACCCTGCCCTCCCCCTCCAGGTACCTATCCCCAGTGGTGAGACCCGTGCCCTTACCACTGGAAACCTGTTGCTGGTCAGGTATAAGGACAAGAGGGATGTCCTTATGCTGTCCACAATTCATGGTAACGGCATCACCCCTGTCCCTGTGCGAGGTACCGCGGCAACGGTCCTCAAGCCCGATTGTATCGTCGACTACAATCGGTATATGGGAGGAGTTGATCTCTCTGATCAAGTCCTCAAGCCATATAACGCCATGCGCAAAACCCGGGCATGGTACAAAAAAGTTGCGGTCTACTTGGTACAGGTTGCCATGTACAACTCTTTTGTACTATCCCGAAGCGCTGGCAGCACAGGGACATTCCTCCAGTTCTATGAGGCAGTCCTCAAGGCCCTGAGCTTTTCGGACCAGGAAAGAGCAGGCCGGAGTACCTCGGGAACTGTAGGCGCCCGGATCGTCCCTGGCCAACACTTTCCAGGTGTGGTCCCCCATACTGGAAAGAAGGGATGAACCCAAAAAAGGTGCAGAGTGTGTCACAGGAGGGGGATACGGAAGGACACCACAACTCAATGTGACACGTGCCCCGATCATCCGGGCCTCTGCATTATTGGTTGCTTCAGGGAGTATCACACTTTTACACAGCAGACACTTGGTGGCAGAGTGTGTGATTAGCAATTACACCAGTCACAGACTTTTAACTACTTAGATGCCTTGGCCAATTGTGACCACAGCATCTGAGCAGCCAATTGCCAGAAGCTTTGAGGTACCAATGCCCAGATGGTTCCCACACAGTGAAATCACAGGATTCTTTTAGTTGCTGTGACAGCCTGGAATCTTCTGAATAGTGATGGATGTACATCGGCCGGGATGGTTCGTGAATGCAAGCGCGCTTTCGCGATCAAATGTTTGAGAAACGCAAGTTTGCGGTGGGCCCCATTGACTTTAATGGCACGCAAAACTGAAAAACCTTAAGGTCATATTTGCAGCCACCAAATACTTACTAGAAGTGAACAAATAGTCCCACAACATGGACAGTGAGATACCAGAGGGGTATCATTATCAAAAATTCACACAAAAAATATGTATTTTAATCCGGGGCCATTTTTATGCATCTTAAAGGGATACTCTGCTGGAGGCTAGAAATTTTTTATTTTAGGCCACGGAAGTACAGGCCCCAAAAATTAGGCATTCACCTGACAGAAAAGAACTTGTGATGATGTGGCTGGAAGTACATTAGGTGGTCACTGGCTACAAATTTTACTGTAGGCCAGTACAGGCCCCAAAAATTAGGCATTCACCTGGCAGAAAATAACTTGTGATTAGGTGGCTGGAGGTACATTAGGCGGTCACTGGATAAAAATTTTATTGTATGCCAGTACAGGCCCCAAAAATTAGGCATTCACCTGGCAGAAAATAACTTGTGATTATGTGGCTGGAGGTACAGTAGGCGGTCACTGGATAAAATTTTTACTGTAGGCCACTGGAGTAGAGGCCCCAAAAATTAGGCATTCTCCTGACAGAAAAGGCATTTTATGCCGCTGTATATACATAAGACAAGGACCATTCTTTGTTCTGGGTTGTGGCAGATATGTGTGGGCTGGCATGAGGAAATTCAATTACATGTAGTCGTCACAGGTTTTGAATTCTTCCGAGATCCATGCCTCATTCTTTTTTAGAAATGTGAGGTAGTCCACACAGTGGTGAGCTAGGCGAGTAGGCTCAATTGGTCACAATCCCCCCTGCTGCGCTGAACGTCCTTTCGGACAGGACACTCGACGAGGGTGAAACCAACAGTTCCATTTCAAATTGTGCCAGCACTGGCCACAGGTCAAGTCTGCACACCCAGTAGTCCAGGGGTTCCTTGCTTCTAAGAGCGTCCACATCAGCTGTTAACCCGATGTAGTCGGACACCTGTCGGTCTAGGCGTTCCCAGAAGATGGATCCAGAGGGCGGCTTTGGATTAGTTTGCTGAAAGAATGATCTCATATCCAAAGTGACCAACACATCTTCAAACCGCCCTCTTCTTGCAGGCGCGGTAGGATTGGTACCCGCACCTGTTTCGCTGTGGGTGGAAATTCCTCTGCCAGCGCCAACAGCAGAATGCAGCATTCTGCCAGCCCTCTGTGATGCTGGTAACATGTCCGCCATTTTGTGTTTGTACCGGGGGTCTAAGTACATTGTCATCCAGTACTGGTCCTTGCCCTTTATGGTTTTTATATGGGGGTCCCTTTTCAAACACTGGAGCATGAAGGCCCTAATTTGCAATAAATTGGAAGCGGTGGAGCGCCCGGGCTCCTGCTCATCGCCCAGGAGAATGTAATCCTCAGTCTGTTCCCCCCAGCCACGGACAACACCAGGAATCCCCCAAAAGTTTAAAGTCCCCCTCAAACCCTGCTCTTCTTGCTCCTCTTCCTCCTCCTTTCAGCCACCATTATTCTCTGACTCCTCTTCAGACTCCTGTTGACTTGTATCAGATGGAGTAGCCCCCCCTGGGAATTGATTCAGCATTGCGAATTCCTCATCTTCCAGCTCCTGCTCCTTGACGGCTTGATCAATGACATGACGCAATGCATGCTCCATAAAGAAGGCGTAAGATATGACACTGATGGCGCCCTGGCTGCAACTGACCAGTTTGGTGATCTCATCAAATGGCCGCAGAAGTCTGCATGCTTCACACATGAGCAGCCATTGGCACAGTGAAAATAAATCAAGCTCCCCAGAACCTGTCCTGCTTCAGAGTCCGTACAGGTAGTCGTTAACGGCACGTTGCTACTGGAACAGTCTATTAAACATATACAAGGTGGAGTTCCAGCGAGTCGGGCTGTCACAAATCAGACGTCTAACGGGCAAGTGGTGTCGCCACTGAACGTCAGGAAGGCGAGCCATGGCCGGTAAGATCTTCTAAAATGGCCAGAGATTTTCCTGGCCTGCCGCAAGACATCCTGGACCCTGGGGTATTTGGCAACGAATCCTTGCACTACTAAGTTCAAGACATGTGCCAATTTGCCCTGTTTCAGTGTGCTCAGCAGATTGGCACCATTGTCGCACACCACTTTGCCAACTGTCAAATTGAGAGGGGTAAGCCACTGCTCAGCCTGTGACCGCAGAGCTGAAAGCAGTGCAGGACCGATGTGGTTCTTGGCTTCCAGGCACAACAACCGCAGCACAGCATGGCATCGTCTCACCTGTGACGTCAAATAGGTTCTGGGGAGCTTGGGGGGCGCAGCGGAAGAGGCGGGTGCAGTGGAAAAGGAGGAGCAAGCCGAGGAGGAGACGGAGGATGGAGTAGGAGGAGGAGAAAAAGAGGCAAGCCTGCATGCAATCCTTGGCGGTAACACCAAATCCACACGGGAGACACGGGTCACATGATTGATGGCCGTCAGAAGGTTTACCCAGTGGACAGTAAAAGTTATCTACCTTCCCTGCCCGTGTTTGCTAAACCCTGTGTCTGTGGTCAGATGTATCTTAGCACAGACACTGTGTGCCAGAGATATATTCACTTGCCGCTGAAAGTGGCCATATGGCTCTGGGATGCCCTTCTGGGAAAAAAAATTCCTTCCAGGGACCTTCCATTGCGGTGTTCCACATATATACTAAAGGCCTCTGAGTCCACCAGTTTATATGGCAGTAGTTGGCGGGCTAGCAGTTCCGACAAGCCAACGGTCAGCCGTTGGGCAAGAGGATTATCCGGCGTTATCAACTTTTTACACTCTAACCTTTGTGCCATGGAAGCCTGCCTTCTGCCAAATGAACGCGATGACGGCACAGTGGAAGGTGGAGTGGAGGACAAATAGAGGCAGAGAGGAGAAGGAGAAGAGGACGTGGAGCGCCGGGAGTGTGGCTTTGTGGGTTCTGACAGTGTTGCTCCCACTGGGCTCTGTGATGAGAGGCCAGGTGCCTTCTTAAGGTGGTCGTCCCTAGGTGAGTGTTGGGTTTACCGTTACTTATGCGTTGACAGCACAGGCTGCAGATGGCAACACTATTTTTAGCAGCTGACACGTTAAAAAAAACGCACACTGCGGAACCATGTGCCAGCGTCCTGGGAATGCAAGATGTGACCGTGGATGGCTTTCTCCAGATACATTTGCAGTCTGCTTTTTGCCTCCTGTGCACTGCGAGTTCTGCCTGCTTCTCCTCCTTCTCCTCCTTATCTGCTGCTCTGTCTCTCCCTCTGAACTCCCCTCCTCTTCCTCTCTTGTGGGAACCCACGTGACGTCCATTGACACGTCATCATCGTCACCTTCACCACCTGCAACAGAAGGGACCTCCCTCCTTGGGCTGATCTGTGTACTGTTGTCAGACCGCTGGGTGGTGGCCGTTGCTACTTCCTCTTCCTCATCGATGTCAAGAATGGCTGTGCATCGGTATGGTCTGGGAGTGGATGGGAAAATAACTCTTCTGACTCGAGTGGAGAGGCTATGGTGGTTGTGGTGTATTCGGAGGTGCACACAGCAGAGAGTGAGGAGGGTGCCTTCTCCAACTTCCCACTTAGGCTCCAGCCCAGTGCACCTGCCTGACCCCTTCCACCCCTGCGGAATGGCCTGACTCTTCCTCTGCCTGTCATTTTCAAAATGACCTTGTGTCAAAGTCCCCAGAGAAGAGCAGTATTTGTGGAAGCAGCTATATCGCAGGTCTCAATCAATATTTGGTGGAAACAGGTATATCTAACCCCTTAATTGGTATTTTGTGGAAGCAGGTATTTCATAAGGCTCAATCAATATTTGCCAGAAACAGGTATATCGAACCCGTTAATTAGTATTTTATGGAAGCAGGTATATAGCAGGCCTCAATCAGTATTTTGTAGAAGCAGATATATCAAACCCCTTAATCAGTATTTTGTCTAAGCAGGTATATCGCAGGCCTCAAACATTATTTGGTGGAAACGGGTATATCGAACCCCTTAATCAGTATTTTTTGGAAACAGATATCTCACAGGCCTCAATCAATATTTAGTGGAAACAGGTATATCGAACCCCTTAATCGGTATTTTGTGGAAGCAGGTATCTCGCAGGCCTCAATCAATATTTAGTGGAAACAGGTACATCGAACCCCTTAATTAGTATTTTGTAAAAGCAGGTATATCGCAGGCCTTATCCAATATTTGGTGGAAACATGTACAAACCGGATTCCAAAAAAGTTGGGACACTAAACAAATTGTGAATAAAAACTGAATGCAATGATGTGGAGATGGCAAATGTCAATATTTTATTTGTAATAGAACGTAGATGTATACGAGTAAATGTATCATTTTAAAGGAAAAATACGTTGATTCAAATTTTCACAGTGTCAACAAATCCCAAAAAAGTTGGGACAAGTAGCAATAAGAGGCTGGAAAAAGTAAATTTGAGCATAACGAAGAGCTGGAAGACCAATTAACACTAATTAGGTCAATTGGCAACATGATTGGGTATAAAAATAGCTTCTCAGAGTGGCAGGGTCTCTCAGAAGCCAAGATGGGTAGAGGATCACAAATTCCCACAATGTTGCGCAGAAAGATAGTGGAGCAATATCAGAAAGGTGTTACCCAGCGAAAAATTGCAAAGACTTTGCATCTATCATTATCAACTGTGCATAACATCATCCGAAGATTCAGAGAATCTGGAACAATCTCTGTGCGTTAGGGTCAAGGCCGTAAAACCATACTGGATGCCCGTGATCTCCGGGCCCTTAAACGACACTGCACCACAAACAGGAATGCTACTGTAAAGGAAATCACAGAATGGGCTCAGGAATACTTCCAGAAACCATTGTCAGTGAACACAATCCACCGTGCCATCCGCCGTTGCCAGCTGAAACTCTACAGTGCAAAGAAGAAGCCATTTCTAAGCAAGATCCACAAGGCTCAGGCGTTTTCACTGGGCCAGGGATCATTTAAAATGGAGTGTGGCAAAATGGAAGACTGTTCTGTGGTCAGACGAGTCATGATTCGAAGTTCTTTTTGGAAATCTGGGGCGCCATGTCATCCGGACCAAAGAGGACAAGGACAACCCAAGTTGTTATCAATGCTCAGTTCAGAAGCCTGCATCTCTGATGGTATGGGGTTGCATGAGTGCGTGTGGCATGGGCAGCTTGCATGTCTGGAAAGGCACCATCAATGCAGAAAAATATATTCAGGTTCTAGAACAACATATGCTCCCATCCAGACGTCATCTCTTTCAGGGAAGACCCTGCATTTTTCAACAAGGTAATGCCAGACCACCTTCTGCATCAATCACAACATCATGGCTGCGTAGGAGAAGGATCCGGGTACTGAAATGGCCAGTCTGCAGTCCAGATCTTTCACCTATAGAGAACATTTGGCGCATCATAAAGAGGAAGGTGCAACAAAGAAGGCGAAAGATGATTGAACAGTTAGAGGCCTGTATTAGACAAGAATGGGAGAGCATTCCTATTTCTAAACTTGAGAAGCTGGTCTCCTCGGTCCCCAGACGTCTGTTGAGTGTTGTAAGAAGAAAGGGAGATGCCACACAGTGGTGAAAATGGCCTTGTCCCAACTTTTTGGGGATTTGTTGACACCATGAAATTCTGATTCAACATATTTTTCCCTTAAAATGGTACATTTTCTCAGTTTAAACTTTTGTTCCGTGATTTATGTTCTATTCTGAATAAAATATTAGAAGTTGGCACCTCCACATCATTGCATTCAGTTTTTATTCACGATTTGTATAGTGTCCCAACTTTTTTGGAATCCGGTTTGTATATCAAACCCCTTATTCGGTATTTTGTGGAAGCAGGTATATCGCAGGTATGACGTACCTTGCTGCCGCCGGACGTCAAATACGTAGAGCCAGCGAGATACGGTATAGTCACTGGTTACCAAGGCGTGACGTTACATCCGTCCCTAAGGAGCAGGTAAGGTCAGCTTGGTACAGTGTTCACAGACTCCTTCTGTCCACACGGGCACAGAGAGGCAACAAGCTGAGGGAGCCTTTTCACTGCCCCAGTGAAACAGTGCTTCCTCAGCCCGGGAAGACTGCCACCAGCTTCTCGTTTGATATAAGCCCAGTACCCTAGCGGGATTATATAGGGTGAGAAACCAACCCACAGTAGCATATATCTAGGCCGAAACATGGACGTGGGGATTCGAGATCGAGATACCAGAACAGCATAAGATTACATTACATATTTTATTGCCTTAAGAGTTCACTAGACATAACACAATAAAAATAGAAAATATATACAGTGGTCTGAGTGGTAAATACAGATGGCGTGGTACAACAGGGTTAAGCAGAACAAAAGTCAGTTTGCCAGATAGATGAGTCCTTTGAGTGGTGATGAATAATGGGTTTCTGTAAGGCTTGGCTGTAGTCATATGGGAGGCAGTAATGTCAGCCATTTCCAGGTCCCTTCGACCCTTCCAAACACGTATGGAGCATGACCCCCCTTCAGAAAAAAGACACGCCTGCTGGCTTGCGTGAGCCTTTTGACCTGTTTCCGGCCCCTCCCTTTTCCGCCTCTGGGAAGGGTCCCACCCTCCCTGCTGGTCCAGGCAGCCAAACGACCCACAAAACCCTTTAGGGTTCATAGCTCCAGACCAGAAGGTCACAGGGACATGGTTCTGGGACCAACGTACCCGCCTGGGTTCTGGCTACAAGTAGAGTCCAAACCTGGTACTGTTATGTGGTTTCTGTGGGGAGATATGTATATCTCCCCTCCCTGGCATCCTATTACCAAACCAAGAGCAGGAGCCTGACCGTCTTGGCCACAAGGACACAAATATATAACTGACTTATGTATGTGATGCACGGACGATTTATATTTCCTTATGAATTGCCGTTTCCATGAGGTCTAATAATTTGAAGTGGTGAATGGCTTAGATTCCCTGCAGAGAGGGTTTTCCTGTTCCATTAGCTGGGTTCCTGGCTGGCTGGATGGAGGTGTGAAATTGTACGCAAGTGGCCTGCTTGGCCAGGAACTCCTGCAGAGTTCTCTGACCTCTGCTATCTGGCTGCGATTTGAAGCAGGCCCCCCCTGTGGAGTTTGATCTGCCCACTCCTGGAGCAAATGCCTAAATGAAATCATACTCTATATTCCTCAAAGCAGGCCACAATCAATATTTGGTGGAAGCAGATATATCAAACCCCTTAATCAGTATTTTGCGGAAGCAGGTATATCGCACCCCTCAATCAATATTTGGTGGAAACAGGAAAATCAAAATCAAACCCCTTAATCAGTAATTTGTGGAAGCAGGTATATCGCAGTTTATTCACTGAAAATATCAATATTGGGAAGAACACTTGCTAATTTAAGTTAACTATCACTAAGGGCAATGTCCTAAAACATAACATTTATTATAATATTTTTTAAAAAGCAAAATACAAAGCCTAGATAAAACATCCTTATTTGTGTAAAGAAGCTATCAATGGTTATTCCTAAGCGGTAGGAAGCTGAGACATTGGGATATGAGAAATCTATCCCTATTCTTACCCTTCACAGTCTGCTCAGCCCAGAGATGCACCTTGATGGTAGATGCACTCTGTCCACGTACCTAGGACTAGTCTGTCCTGACAAAGACCCTTTTGCGTAATCTAGATCCCAAATGTCAAAGATCCCAATGCGTTTCCCCCTCCCGATAGAAGGAGGGTTCATCAGGGGACTATTATTATAGGGGTCAAAAAACAGTGTGCAATCACAATGATAAAACTGAAATTGCCAGCACAATAATGAATGGGCTGCAGGAACTATAGGTACACACAGCCACTCTTAAAATGCAGAGTATAATAATAGGGGGTCAGACAGCAGACATGGTATGTTAAGGCGCACTCATCAAGGACATAGTACCGGGTATCATAGAGCTCTGGCTAATAAAACATTGCTGGTAGACACTTTCAATGTAAGAACATACAGGCACTCGATAGTACAGGCCAGTGTAAAATTATATGTTACTTACGCCATACCGACTAATGTTGTCTCCAAACAATAATAAGTCAGGCTTTACATACCACTCCGCTGGATGTGGGAGAGTTGCTGATATAAACTCACAATCTGTCGGTTGTGTGACCAAAAAGATGGTTCCTGGGGCCAGATGATAGCTCCAATGTGACATCCAATGAATATTTTCCCATATGTGTATATGCGACCCAATATCACAATAATTGGAACCAATAATGGAAATATATGGATCAAAGTTTAAACAAACAATAAACTCACCAACACAGTATATACTCAAATAATCAAAATTTTTATTAAACATTTCATAAATACAAAAATCTGGCTTCACATAATTAAGAACATTTAAAATCTCATAGGTTGGAGGTATATGGTGATATTAGTTCATCAATGTAAAGTGCAAGTGGAAACATATACATAAGGTAGTATGAACAATGCATACATACAATACTGTTGCTGGCCACAGTATGTAACTAAAGTGCATCAATGAGGTTAATAAATAGGCATCACAAACAAATGTTACATAGATGCCAAATGCTAGTGCTATACAACAAATGGTATTGTAATATCAATACATAGTTATCAGGCTATACCAGAATATAATACAGTTGCAAGAAAAAGTATGTGAACCCTTTGGAATGTTATGGATTTCTGCACAAATTGGTCATAAAATGTGATCTGATATTCATCTAAGTCACAACAATAGACAATCAGTCTGCTTAAACTAATAACACACAAAGAATTAAATGTTACCATGTTTTTATTGAACACACCATGTAAACATTCACAGTGCAGGTGGAAAAAGTATTTGAACCCATAGACTAATGACATCTCCAAGAGCTAATTGGAGTGAGGTGTCAGCCAACTGGAGTCCAATCAATGAGATGAGATTGGAGGTGTTGGTTACAGCTGCCCTGCCCTATAAAAAACACACACCAGTTCTGGGTTTGCTTTTCACAAGAAGCATTGCCTGATGTGAATGATGCCTCGCCCAAAGAGCTCTCAGAAGACCTACGATTAAGAATTGTTGACTTGCATAAAGCTGGAAAGGGTTATGAAAGTATCTCCAAAAGCCTTGCTGTTCATCAGTCCACAGTAAGACAAATTGTCTATAAATGGAGAAAGTTCAGCACTGCTGTTACTCCCCCTAGGAGTGGCCGTCCTGTAAAGATGACTGTAAGAGCACAGTGCAGACTGCTCAATGAGGTGAAGAAGAATCCTAGAGTGTCAGCTAAAGACTTACAAAAGTCTCTGGCATATGCTAACATCCCTGTTAGCGAATCTACGATATGTAAAACACTAAACGAGAATGGATTTCATGGGAGGATACCACAGAGGAAGCCACTGCTGTCCAAAAAAAACATTGCTGCACGTTTACAGTTTGCACAAGAGCACCTGGATGTTCCACAGCAGTACTGGCAAAATATTCTGTGGACAGATGAAACCAAAGTTGAGTTGTTTGGAAGAAACACACAACACTATGTGTGGAGAAAAAGAGGCACAGCACACCAACATCAAAACCTCATCCCAACTGTGAAGTACGGTGGTGGGGGCATCATGGTTTGGGGCTGCTTTGCTGCGTCAGGGCCTGGACGGATTTCTATCACCGAAGGAAAAATGAATTCCCAAGTTTATCAAGACATTTTGCAGGAGAACTTAAAGGGGTTGTCCGGGATCAGACTCATTTTTTAAAAGTAGCTTACTCACCATTAGTAGCCACGTTTATGTTCCCAAGATGTTTTTAGGTAGCTTTGACATTGCTGCGTTGCTCCTACGGTCCCCAACAGACTGTTTACATATCTGTTTATGTATGCCGCCATCCCTTCCTGCTGCAAAGCATTGTGTGTCCCAGTGCAGCTCAGCAGCAGTGTAAGATCACCTCCCTGCATCCGCCCCCCTCATACATATTCAGCCTCCTGCACATTATTCACTCCTCCATAGATCCGCCCCCTCATACATATTCATCCTCCATAAACTCCTTGCAAATGTCATGTGCTCAGTGCTTGCAGAGCAGAGAGGAAGACAGTGAATCCACATACAGAGAGCACAGCTTTCCAAATTGGTACATCATTTATACTGCATTCCTTTTATGTTTACATTCATCATTACAATAACCAATTTATAGTAATCTATCCAAGCAATGATAAAGTTGTTTTACAATGTCCCCAATTTTGCTCTGCTACACAGATAAGGCTACTTTCACACTTGCGTTTGGTGTGGATCCATTATGGACGGATCCGCATCTATAATGCAACCGTCTGCATCTGCTCAGAATGGATCCATTTGTATTATCTTTACCTTAGCCAATACGGATCCCTCTAGAACAGCATTGAAAGTCAATAGAGGACGGATAATTTGTGCCATATTGTGTCAGTGAAAACGGATCCGTCCCCATTGACTTACATTGAGTGCCAAGACTGATCCGTTTGGCTCAGTTTCGTCAGACGGACACCAAAACAATGCAAGCAGCCTGCAGAGCAGAATGGTGTCTGATCGTAGACAAACTGATGCATTCTGAGCTAATCCTTACCTATTCAGAATGCATTAGGGCAAAACTGATCCGTTTTAGACGGCTTGTGTGATCCACAGAACAGATCTCACAAACGGAAACCAAATCGCTAGTGTGAAAGTAGCCTTAGGCTACATGCACACAACAGTTGTTTGTTGCTGTCCGCAAATCGGCAAAAAGATAAATAATGCCAGTTTTTTTTTTTCGGAGGATCTGTTTTTTCACAGATCCCTTTTAATAAATGCCTATCCTTGTCCGCAAATGAGAAAAAAGTCGGACATACACTATTTTTATATTTTTTTCTTATGGAAACCACGGACAATGCAGAACACCTATCATCATTTTTTTACTGACCCATTGAATTGAATGGGTCCCCATCCTATCCGAAAAAAAAAAACACAGAACGGACTCCGGGAAAAACAACTGTCCACATTGGCGGATCTGCAATATACGCGCACCGTTCCGTGTGCATTCCACATCACGGATGCAGACCCATTCACTTCAATGGGTCTGCAAATCCAGAGATGCGGAATGTATCACTAAGGAAACACTATGGAGTGCTTCCTGGGGTTCAATTCTGTGCCTCAGCGCCACAAAAAGATAGAACTTGCTCTATCTTTTTGCGGAACAGATGGATCGTGGACCCATTCAAGTGCATCACGATGCATTGTGGACCTAGAGTTGCGGTCTACAGCACGAGCACGGGTTGCACCAAGTCGTGCAAACAAGGCCTTATGTGGGCGTTAAATTGTGGTCCCTCAAAATACAAATGCCCTCGGTGTGCCGTCAGAAATTTGTCAAACAAACGGTCAGTCCATTAGGGCTCATGTACACTGCGGCTGCCCAGCCATGGCCGTATTGTCTCCCACATACAGTGGGTCCACAATACACGTCAAGTGGCCGTGTGTAACACGGATCACGGACCCATTCACTTGAAAGTGTCCGCAATCATGGCGATGCGGTGCAGAAGTATGCAGCGGAACCCTGTGGAAGCACTACGGCGTTTCTAGCCATGCCTCTGAACCTAAAAAAATATTCATGCAATACTGTTATGTGAAACGGTGATATCACGTACCCATTCAAGTTAAAAGGATCTGGATCCGTCCCGGTGGCCGACGTTGCCCATGCATTGGTGACCTGAAATTGAGGTCACTAGTGCACGGAACAGCACACCTACGTGTGAATGAGCCCTCATAGGAACACCTCTTTTTTTTCAGGAAGACAGACAAGAATAGGACATAATATAATTTTTTTGTGGTCACGGAACAGAGCAACGGATGCGGATAGCACATGGATTGCTTTCTGCATGTATTGCGGTGACTGTGTACATACCACAGAAAAAATTCAGTTTGGATACGGAGACAAACCATGTATGTGTGCATGAGGCCTTAGAATCAATACACAATAGACTAAGGCCTCCTGCACACAAACGTGGGCGTCCTGCCGCCCGCTAATTGCTGGCACCAATACACGGCACCGGTCCTTGTGCATGACTAGGGTATTGGTTAGACTGCTCGGGTCTTCCTATCCTTACCCCTCTTACCAACCCCCGTTTACCAAATCAGAGTCAGACTCAAGAATCGGATTAAATTCGGCCACAGCAGCCGTTTTATTACATAACATAACAGCACATGAATAATTTAACATTAACTCCAATACCAAGTAAATGACGAGGGAAGTCCTAGAAGCCCACATAAGATAAATTACCAAACCAAATGGCAACTCCATCTTGCCCCCAGCCGATGAACGCCAGCTCGGAGGCACCAGGTGATGGGCGCCTAATCCTCGATTCCTGATAACCGATGAGAGTCCAGCCCCACCCGTGGGGGCCCTCCCATTCTCCACTAACACCATATCCACCAACTTCTAGGACCTCCCACCGCCAACAGCGCGCAACTTGACCACCTTAAGAATGCGCGCTCCGCCACATCCTCAGAGCCACCTCAATACCAGTCTGGATTCCTAACGCCCATAAATCAATTCCCACCGCATTAAGGTGCACCCCATCAGCCCTCCAAAACTCGCCCACACCATCCTCAAGCTCAGCATGCCGCACTGCAACCGCCCCGTTCCTAGCCATAAACCTGCCGACCACCCTGTTTACCTTAATGCGGGCCTTGTTTAACCTATCCACAGACCGCGCACCCCTCCACGTCCTCCTAGGCACAATATCGGACCAAACCGCAATCATGCCTGGAAACAAAGCCCATAACCTCAGTAGGTCAAATTTAATATCTCTAATCAATTCCCTGAACGGCCGCGAACCCAAATCATTCCCCCCAACGTGTAATACCAAAACGTCTGGGGGGCGATCCAGGCGCACAAACCTATGCACCTCCCTCAAAACCCCACCACAAAGCATACCTCTCATCCCGAGCCACCGCAACACCGCTACCTCGTGTGCAAATCCCAATTGCCGCCCGTTCTGTCGGACATCCGCTCTTATTGCCCCCCAAAACACGAACGAGTGTCCAAGTATCCACACCAAGGCCGCCTGTGAACCTAGAATGAAACAACAACAAAAAACAGCCGCATTAACAACCAAAACACCTCCTACACCCATCACAATCTCCCAATCCTCACATACGAGCGAAAACGGATAGACTCCCAACGCCCTATCTTCTTTATCACCTCCTCACTCAATCCCCATCTTGCCGCCTCTGTCGCAGCGCCAATCCTGAAAGAGTGCCCCGTATAACCTACCGCATCCATCCCCAACAATTTCAAGCACCGCTTAAAAATTGCCAAGAATTGAAAACGAGACAGGAATGACCCGTCTTCGTGTCTCAGAAAAGGCTCAATACCTATGCCCCTCCCCCCAGCGTACTCCCGCAAACACCTGATCGGACAAAGCGGACATCCCGGAACCTCAAACAGAGACAACCGCCTTCCCCTGCCCTCACAGTCCGTTTTCGACTTCCGTATACGTATTTCCACCCGATCCACATACAAATCCACATCCTCCAACCGCAAACCCCCTGCCCTCGATACACTACTGCTTACCAATTCCCCTAACCGAAATGCCCCAAAAAAAGCTAAAGAAAAAGCCGCTTTAAATAAGCAAACCTCCCATCTAGACCTGCAAACTGCCTCCAACTGAGCCCCCATATCCATCAACAACTGAAAAGACACTGGTCTTCTAGCATCCTCCACCCGTTTTTCCCTCCTCCACCCCTTCAATAGTTGTCTCACCAAAAACGTTTTTGTAAAATCCGAATAACCCCTCAACCGAAACCCGAAGGCCAACCCTGCCACACACCTATTCAACCGTGCAACAGACCAACCTTCCTCCCTAATGTGACCCAAAAATAACAATAACGCCATCTCCCAGTCCCCTTCCTGTAAACCTAACTGCACACACCAATCCTCCCATGCCTTACCATACGCAGCCCAGGTGCCAGGACACAAGGAAGCCCGAACCAGCCCCATTACCGTTCCTCCAAGATTTCCCACAGACATGCTGGACAATCCAACCCCTCGGCCTCCGCCTCCGGAACCAGCTGATGAAACCGATCCAACTGAAAACGAGAAAGGGCATCCGCAATACAGTTAGAAACTCCCGGGACATGGACCGCCACAATCCAAGCATTGATGGACAAACATTTAAGCACTAAAAACTGCAACAGCTTCACAACCGGCGGAGATGACGCGGAAAGACTATTAATTGCTTGCACCACTCCCATATTGTCACAATGGAACCGCACTTTTTTGTTCGCAAATTTCTCCCCCCACAGCACCACCGCCACTACAATTGGAAACAATTCAAGCAACGCCAAATTCCTGACCCAACCCTTAGCAACCCAAGAGTCCGGCCACTTTTCCGCGCACCATTTGCCCTGACAGTACACCCCAAAACCAACCCCCCCAGCCGCATCCGAAAACAGCTCAAAATCAACATTACTCACAACCCCCCCCCCATCACCAACGTCTTCCCGTTATACAACTCCAAAAACTGTGCCCACACCTCCAGATCACCCCGTAACTCCTTACCCAGCCGAATAAAATGATGAGGAGACTTAACCCCTGCAGTCGCGAGAGCCAAACGCCTGCAAAAAATCCTCCCCATTGGCATAATCTTGCATGCAAAGTTAAGTTTACCCAACAAAGACTGTAAATCCCTCAACCTAATTTTTTCCACCCGTTTTGCCCTACCGACTACCAATCTCAAATTCACCAACTTATCTTCCGGCAACCTGCATTCCATTCTCACCGTGTCAATAACAATCCCCAAAAAACACAACTCAGTACTTGGCCCCTCGGTCTTCCCCTCCGCCAACGGAACCCCGAACTCACCAAAAACTGCCTGCACCGTGTGCAACAGCAACGAACACACCCCCGAACCTGCCGGGCCTAGACACAAAAAATCATCTAAATAATGAATAATTGAAGAGCAACCGGACACCTCAACTATCACCCATTCAAGAAACGAACTAAATGCCTCAAAATAGGCGCACGACAAGGAGCACCCCATCGGCAAACACCTATCCACAAAATAACTCCCCTCCCAACAACAGCCCAACAGGTGCATGCTCTCCGGATGCACCGGTAACAAAAGGAACGCCGCCTCAATATCTATTTTTGCCAGCAACGTTCCCGGGCCCAACTTCCGTACCCAATCCACAGCCGCATAAAATGACGTATAAATAACCGAACATAATTCAGGATCTATCCCGTCATTGACCGACGTCCCCTTTGGAAAAGAAAGGTGATGAATAAGCCGAAACTTATTCGGCTCTTTCTTGGGAACCACCCCTAACGGTGACACCCTCAGGTTCACCAACGGCGGAATGGGAAACGGCCCCGCCATTCTACCCAACATCACTTCCTTGGCCAATTTCTCAGAAACTACCTCCCGATGCTCTAAAGCTGACCTCAAATTCTTATGCACCCCATACCCCTGCCCCGAAACTGACGGAATAACAAAACCCACTCGAAAACCTTCAGCCAGCAACCTCGCCGCCTCCCGCCGCGGGTACCTATTTAGAAACCGTGCCATCCTTTCCACTTGCACCGGCGTCAGACCCTTTTCCAACATTGTCCCCCCCTCTCTGCCGGCCTCCCCTAAAGCATCGATTCGCTCCATGAGACCCTCCACAATTGGTACACTCGTGCTTGAACTTACACTTTGCACCAAATTTACAGTTTCCATCATTAAACAAGAAACACAACCCTCTTGCTGAAGCTGCCGCGAAATTCCCCTGACCTGACCCCCCCGACTCCCCCCGAAAGGGCTGCCCAGACCGTACCGGGGCTGTTACCCTTAACCACAGCCCAATATCCTTGTGGTCCCTCCGTATGTTAGGCCGGACCGCCTTCCTCTGATGGAATTGCTCGTCATATCGGAGCCAACCCGTACCCCCATAAACCCGGTATGCCTCCCCAATCGCGTCCATATAACAAAACAGCGCCGAACAACATTCCGGCGCCTTTTCACCAATGACGCTAGCCAAAATTGCGAACGCCTGCAACCAGTTAGCAAACGTACGCGGAATCAAGCGGTAGCGCCGCTTCTCATCCTCCTCTTTTTTACCCTCATCCTTCCTTACCTTATCTAGCTGAAACCTTTCCAACGGGAGCAGGGAAAATATTTCCACATACTCCCCCCTCCAGATCCTTTCCCTAACCTCCTGTTTTAAGTGCGCCCCTAAAGGACCCTCAAAACACACGTACACCTCACCCCGTGCACCGTCATCCACTCTCGGCCTATCCTCCTCACCCCCAGCCTGAGTTTGCACTGACGCCGACCCCACTGACACCGAACTCGCCCCCGTGTCCGTCCCCCCGGCCCCAGGCCCCACACCCCAAGGCGGCAGCGGCGATGCTACTCCCGCCCCGACCCCCGACAACCACCCAGCTAGTCCACCCAAGATCTTACCCAGGCTCCTACCCACCTCCTCTGGCCGTCCTGCCCCCCCGACGCCCCCCGGACAGCCCAGTAAAGACAAAAAGGGACCCCATGATATCTCACCAGGGCGCGCGGGTGCTGTGAATCCCGCCGCCGCTAATCCGACATCCAGACGCTCCATATCACCAACAGGACGTTCCGCAGATGTACTTGCCGCGCTGCATCTGTCTTCAGGCCGCACTGTTACTTCTCCCTCAGCATCCCTCCAGCTTCTGCCTGGCATGGCAACAGTCAAATGGGGGGCGTGGCCATCTCCGAAATCACTGGAAGCATGGGGCCTGTGCAAATCCTGGGGAGCCTCCTGCACAGCCCGTACGACAGCGGACCCTCTCCCACGCTGAGCGGCCCCCCCCCCCGGACACACTGGGGGAAACCGCAGACCCTGGTCCCGTTCTGGCCGACGCTGCTGCAGAGAGCGGGGGGAGGGGGGTTACATCCCCGCTCTGCTCATGGGCCCGCCGCTGCACTGGATTCCTCCCACGGCGGGGACGCCTGACAGAAGCCTGCTGCGCCGCTCCCCGCCGTGAAGGGTCCCAGGAGGGGCTCCGCAATCGGCGTCTGACCCGTGGGGTTTCATCCGGGCTTAAGCGCGCCGGCGGTCGGGCCCGCCGCGGCCGTCTAGCCCCGTCCTCAGGAATCACCGCCGCCACTGGGGGTCCCTGAAGCAGGCCTCCTAACTGCTCCCTCAACCAGTCGGGTCCCCGGGCCTCCGCCTCCATCCTGATCTGCGCCAGCATTTCTTCCACCGACATGGTGAGGAGTCAGGTACGTCAGTTGGCTAAACCGCCCAAACAAAATGGCACCCCGACCCCTCTCCCCCCATACTATATATACCCCTCACCACACCCCCTTCTGTTACCCCGGCAACCCCTCCATCTCCCGGCTGCAAACCTAATTAACCCTACCACCGCCTGACTCCTCGCCAACCAAACCAGCGTCATTGCAGTCTGTCTCTTAATTATACCAGGGAACTTTCCTCCTGGCTCCTGAGGCTTTAAGCTTTGGCCTCATGACCAGCAGAGCTGAGGGTGCTCTGGCTGGCTTGGGCACGTACAGCAGGGGGTAAACTGTAACTTACTAACTCTGGTCCCCACCCTACCTAATTGTAACTCTGCCGTGTTTGCTGCCACCTGATGGTGAACCAGGCATATTGCATATTAACATAACAATTGCATAACAAAATACGAATGCACATTGTTGAGGACCTAGAATAAATACACAAGATTACATTTTGTTAGACCAATAAATACAGTAGCGGGGTGAAGAAGTGGTAATGCCACTCTGGGGGGTTACACATGTGAACTGAACTGGCATGGTTTGATGAACCACATTTTCTTTTACTACATGCAGACATTTGTGAGTTATGCTGGAAAAACAAGTCCAATGCTTCGAGGTCCCATCTCACAACCATGTCCATCTCTTATAATATAAAAATGAGTTTCTGTCTGTCTGGACGTCTGTTTGTTCTTTATGCGCGACCAGACGACTGGACCGATCTTCACCAAATTTGGCACACAGGTACATCAGGTGTCTGGGAAGGTTTAAGACCGTCTCAGCTCTCTAGGACGTACCATTGCTGAGATATTCCCCAAAAATTACCTGCATTAGCCAATACAATAAATATAAGGTAATGTCGCACTCGGATGGGGTGGAGATCCAACAGAGGTGCTCCCACTAACAGACAACACCCAGTCTGATAAAAGTGGCAATAATATAAGAATAGAAGTGGGGCACTCTCTAAAGTAAAGGGATCTTTATTACAGGTACATTACAATAAATTGACAATATATAATGGATATTAAAATTCAACAATATTTAAGACAGCAGAGGATAAAAAAGGGGTAAGAATTCAACAATAAATAACACCTAAAATTAAAATACAATCAGCATTAATATAGATCCCAATTTTAAAAAAAGATAAATTCGAATATTCAATAATAATCGGATGAATATTCGTAGAAATCTTGTCATCCACTGGTAATGGCTTGCTGCGTTTGTTCACATACGAGATATTAAGGAGATAAATAATCGGATAAACGCTTACTTTCGATTATGACCAGTCTCTTGTAAAAAATAATTAATGGTTAATACGAAATTCTCATACTGTGAATGATCGCGAACTGTCGAATAGTCACCTTACGAAATAGTGTTTAAGCACATGCGTGTAGTAATGGCCAAAGTTCCAAGCATGTATGACTTTCGATGGTTTGAGCAGACAAGATTGTAACTGCTAATAAGCACAGCGGCGTCCCGCTGTATTTAATTGAGAAGCGATCGCTTGTGGAGGATATATGTAATCTTACCCGGAGGTCTTTATGCTGGACGATGAGCCCTCGACTCGGCGTACTTCACTTTAGAGTCCCGGTCTCAAGGGCTGTTGCTCCTTCCTCAGGAGGAAGGGGTCATTGCTTTAAATCCCCGAAACGCGTCTGGTGTGAATCCCCCCATTAAGGAAAGTAAGGATACTGTAAAACCGATGAGGCCTGGACATCACTATAAGAATAACGAATTGCCAAATCAAGCACCACTTTATTGGAGATACTAAGACCGCGTGGAGCAAACAATTCGATTGGCGCGAAAATTCGAATCTGGAGCAACAGCCCTTGAGACCGGGACTCTAAAGTGAAGTACGCCGAGTCGAGGGCTCATCTTCCAGCATAAAGACCTCCGGGTAAGATTACATTAAAAAATAAAGCTGCTTGTGCGATAACCACAGTAGTGCAACATTAATCTAATCATATGACTTGCAACATATTTATCCTGCTTGCCCCATCCTGGTTCTTAGTCATAGTTCTGTCAAAGCATCTGTTCAATGTCCTTCTAAATAATCTGAATTTCACGACAAGATGTGATCATTGAGGTGCTTAATTATTGCACCAATATATTATCAGATAGGCATAAACTGTGCCAGGTGATAACTTTCATCCACTGTTCAAATTTTTAGATGCTCCTTTATTAATTTAAAATTGAAACTTATTAATAAGTCTTTCTCAGATTTTAGCAATTGCAAAAGCAATTACTTTTCTGATTTGTGATTAATCCAGGTGAGGATTACACAGAATTGCTCCGAGAATTCTGTTTGCGTTTATTCAAAATCAATTAGCCAGAATCCTTGTCTTGTAAAAAAATTCTGCTGAGTCTTGTTGTCTACTGTGAATGTATTAAACTAAATATAAGAGCACATATAAATCCCATGAGGTCAGCAAAGAAAATGGGATACATCTATAGTATTAAATATAAAAAACAATATTTGCTATTTAGTATGCCATTTGCTTATATATTATAATCTACAGCCTTAGATTTATTCCATCTAAGTAGTTCATGTTCAACACGATGTATGATGCGGTAGTGCACACACTCGACCACCACTCTACTCACAATGGATGTGCTGATAAAGCAGAACAATGGCAGACTGTAATATAGGGGGTTTAGTTGGCCTCCTGGGCCCGAGTCTCACTGGGATTCCATGGCCACCCAAATCGTCCACCATCTAAATAGATTGCACATTAGTGAGAAGCAGATATGCTTAGGTGGGCCACACTCACTAACCTCAGCTATTCAGACATAGCCCCTCAAAAAGTTACAATGTGAAGTCTGAACTTAAAGGGCTTCTGTCAGCCCACTAAACCCTTTTATTTTTTTTCCCGTTAATATTAATCCCTACACTGCAAGCTCCCTGTACATATGCTAAATATTAATTTTCGTTCAGTAGATATTGTTAAAAATCAAGTTTTATCATATGTAAATTACCTTGCTACCAGCAAGTAGGGCGGCTACTTGCTGGTAGCAGCCGCATCCTCCTCTCATCATGACGCCCCCTCCGCCTTTGATTGACAGGGCCAGGGAACGGGTTCGTTCTCTGCTGGCCCTGTTCGAATTCAAAATATCGCGCCTGCGCCGTACCTTTCTTTAATCGGTGCAGGCGCACTGAGAGGCGGCCTCTCTCCCGGCCGCTCCGTCCTCAATGCGCCTGCGCCGGGTGTAGATGTGACGTCATCGGCGCAGGCGCATTGAGGATGGAGCGGCCGGGAGAGAGGCCGCCTCTCAGTGCGCCTGCGCCGATGACGTCACATCCACACCCGGCGCAGGCGCATTGAGGATGGAGCGGCCGGGAGAGACGCCGCCTCTCAGTGCGCCTGCACCGATTAAAGAAAGGTACGGCGCAGGCGCGATATTTTGAATTCGAACAGGGCCAGGAGAGAACGAACCCGTTCCCTGGCCCTGTCAATCAAACGGCGGAGGGGGCGTCATGATGAGAGGAGGATGCGGCTGCTACTAGCAAGTAGCCGCCCTACTTGCTGGTAAGCAAGGTAATTTACATATGATAAAACTTGATTTTTAACAATATCTACTGAACGAAAATTATATTTAGCATATGTACAGGGAGCTTGCAGTGTAGGGATTAATATTAACGGGGGGAAAAAAAGGGTTTAGTGGGCTGACAGAAGCCCTTTAAAGGACAGCTTATGGACGGCTTCAAGGCAATTTTTTTTATTATTGCACTTAACTCATTTTGGGGGTAAAAATAATTTTTTCAATTCCTCTTTATTAAAAATTTTCAGCAGTTATTGTGATACATGGCATACAAATCAGTCCATTTGCAGACTGTCACTCCTGATTTCTATCAGTTGATGGCTCATGTAGAGCCTTATCTTTGATCTCCTTACTTTATAAGCACTCATTTCAGTTTGATAAGAATTTGGCTATAATGAGTGTTTATGAAGTCAGGAGATCACCCCCAAAAGTGTTGATAGCATATAAGTGTTAACTATTTGTGCCCTGTGTAGCAGTGGATGATCCACTCTGCTGTCTGTCTATCTTAGTCCCTCTGTCGCTTGCTAGGCAGTAAGTCAGGACCTAACTGTGTCCCCTGAGAGCAAAGAGCAGCTGCTATGGCTGGCAAAGCAAAACAGAAGATCTGCTTCTCCATCCCTAGCTTCAGATGCCAGCATGTGCAGTAAGTTTGAATGATTGTGTGTACACTGTATATGTATTTATGTATGTATATCTATATTTAAATGGGTTGCCTCATATGGACAACCACTATCACCTGAATGGCAACCATATATACTCCATCCGTGGCTAATTCCAGCAAAATCAACTATTTGCTGAGGTGTTGGGAGAGGGACCCTGGCAAGCAAATGATCTAGTCACTGCATTTTGATCTTTATGACATCTCTGATTTCTCACCCCCTTTAACAGTATATTTTACTGTAAATTATTGTGTATTTCGATATCTATATTTATATTCACATGCATCTATGTAAAACCTCCATACCTGTGACCTATTGTCATGGAACCATGAACCAGACGTACAACAAGAGATAAGTGGAAATAAGAAGGCTTTATTGAAAATCAAGCTGTAAGCAAAAGTCCAAACAGATGGCTAAACCGAAGTAGGGTCTTGCGTAGCCAGAGGTCAGGAACCAGAAGGGTAGTCAGACAAAGCCAGGATCAGGAACCAGCGGGGTAGTCAGACGAAGCCAGGATCAGGAACCAGCGGGGTAGTCAGACGAGCCCAGGATCAGGAACCAGAAGCAGCAGCAGTCTTAGAAGCATGTGAACACAGGAGGACCAAGCAAGGAACTGAAGCCACAGACCTCCTATATATATGAGCTAGGCATCCAGCTCCTCCCAGTGGGAAGGAGAAGCCGCAGGGTGGGAGGCTACAAGAAACCCAGAAACCAAGATGGCCGCCAGCACATGTCAAACGAAGGAGAACAGCAAGAAGGTAAGACCATGACAGTACCTCCCCCTCAAGGGCCCCTCCTCCGCGGAGTAAGGAACGGTTTCTGAGGGAAGCGTGCGTGGAAGGCTCGGAGCAAAGCAGGAGCATGGACATCTGCGGAGGGAACCCAGGAACGCTCCTCTGGACCATAACCACGCCAATGGACCAAAAACTGCAACCGACCGCGGACCAGGCATGAGTCCAGGATATTGCTCACCTCATATTCCTCACGATTGCCCACTTGGACCGGACGGGGCCGAGTAACCGAGGAAGTGAAACGATTACACACCAATGGCTTCAACAGGGAGACATGAAACACGTTGGAGATCCGCATGCCAGGAGGAAACGCAAGGGCATAGGCTACCGGGTTTACCCTGCGAAGCACTCGGAAGGGACCAACAAAGCGAGGCGCCAGCTTGGGAGTGGACACTCGAAGGTTGAGGTTGCGGGTGGACAACCATACACGGTCTCCGACCTGGTAGGAAGGAGCGGGCGCTCGTCTGTGATCAGCCTGGAGTCTCTGGCGCTGCGCAGAGACCTCAAGGGACCTCTGGATCTGTACCCAAGAAGCACGTAGGACGGAAAGGTGATCCTCCACAGCCGGAATATCCTGGGGAGAGAATACCTCTGGTAACACGGCAGGTTGGAACCCATAATTGGCCATGAAGGGAGACGTCCCAGAGGAAGAGTTCACCGCCGTGTTCCTGGCAAACTCAGCCCAAGGCAGGAGGTCAACCCAATTGTCTTGGTGATCGGAGACATAGCAACGAAGGAATTGCTCCAAGGCCTGATTGGATCGTTCTGCGGCCCCATTGGACTGAGGGTGGTAGGCCGAGGAGAAAGAGAGATGAATCCCCAACTGGGAGCAAAAGGCGCGCCAGAACCTGGACACAAACTGACTCCTCCGATCCGACACAATCTCCTTGGGCAAACCGTGCAACCGGAAGACCTCCCTGGCGAAAATCGTGGCCAACTCTTGTGCAGAGGGTAACTTCTTGAGAGGAACACAGTGGCACATTTTGGAAAACCGATCCACAATCATGAGAATGACCGTATGGCCTCGGGATGCAGGGAGGTCCACAATGAAATCCATCCCCAGGTGTGACCATGGGCGCTCCCCGGTGGCTATGGGTTGCAAAAGGCCCAACGGAAGGTGCCGAGGGTACTTACTCTGGGCACAAACGGAGCATGCCGCTACATATGCGGCGATGTCGGAACGTAGAGAAGGCCACCAGAACAGACGTGAAACAGCCCAGGACAGCTGATTCTTTCCAGGATGCCCCGCGGCCTTGGAGTTATGGTAGGTTCGCAACAACCGAGTGCGCAACTCCTCAGGCACAAAACATCTGCCGTTGGGTCTCCCAGAGGGAGCACCAGATTGAGCCGCCAAAATCTGCTCACCCAGGGGAGAGGTCAGGCTGGTGCGAATGGCGGCCAGGATCTGATTCGGAGGTATGACCGAAGTCGGAATCGACTCCTCCCCGGACAGCTCGGAGTACTGCCGTGATAAGGCATCCGCTCTGATGTTCTTGGAACCGGGTAGGTAGGAGACCACGTAATTAAAACGTGACAAGAACAGAGCCCATCCCCAGGAGGCGTGGGAGGAGAGGGAGGCACGGGTGGGACAGCAAACGTAGGCGCCAATCTGTTAGAAGGCCTCCGCAGGCTCTCCTTAAAGGAAGGTCTCTCCCTGAGTCTGGTGTCAATCAAAATCAGGAAAGAAATAAGAGACTCGAGCTCCACTGGTAGGTCCTTAGCTGCAACCTCATCCTTCAAGGCATCCGAGAGACCATGAGAGAAAGCAGCGACCAGAGCCTCATTATTCCAGCCCACCTCTGCTGCCAGGGTACGAAACTCAATGGCGTATTCAGCTACGCATCGTGAACCCTGTCTGATGGACATAAGGAGCTTCGCAGCAGAGGCAGCACGAGCCGGCACATCGAATACCTTCCGAAGAGAAGCAACAAAACCGGAAAACTCGGCAACCACCGGATTGTTGTTCTCCCATAAAGGGCTGGCCCAGGCCAAGGCCTTGTCCGAGAGCAGCGAGATCAAGAAGCCCACCTTTGATCTCTCAGTAGGAAAGGCATGTGGCAGCAACTCGAAATAAATGCCCACCTGGTTAAGGAAACCTCGGCACTGAGTTGGCTCTCCCCCAAAGCGCTGTGGAAGGGGGGCAGAACCGGTCATACCCCGAGACACCGCAGGCGCAGCAACAGGTGTCGGGGTAGACTCTGGCGCAACAACCGGAGCGGCAGTAGGAGCGGGCCCAGGAGCGACAACCGACCCATCGGCAACGGAAGCGAAATGAGCCGTGCGTTCAAGCAGGGTTTGCAACGCCACAGCGAACCGACCCAACAGGTGATCCTGCTGATCAAGTCTGGCAATCAGCGTAGGTAGCGAGGATGGCCCTGTACCGTCAGAATTCATGGCTTGGTCCTAATGTCATGGAACCATGAACCAGACGTACAACAAGAGATAAGTGGAAATAAGAAGGCTTTATTGAAAATCAAGCTGTAAGCAAAAGTCCAAACGGATGGCTAAACCGAAGCAGGGTCTTGCGTAGCCAGAGGTCAGGAACCAGAAGGGTAGTCAGACGAAGCCAGGATCAGGAACCAGCGGGGTAGTCAGACGAAGCCAGGATCAGGAACCAGCGGGGTAGTCAGACGAGGCCAGGATCAGGAACCAGAAGCAGCAGCAGTCTTAGAAGCATGTGAACACAGGAGGACCAAGCAAGGAACTGAAGCCACAGACCTCCTATATATATGAGCTAGGCATCCAGCTCCTCCCAGTGGGAAGGAGAAGCCGCAGGGTGGGAGGCTACAAGAAACCCAGAAACCAAGATGGCCGCCAGCACATGTCAAACGAAGGAGAACAGCAAGAAGGTAAGACCATGACACCTATCCCCTACAGCTATGTACTGTATCTCTGTAATAGGCTTGGTTCTGGTACTGTATCTATGCAGTAAACTTACTGTAACTATTTTTGTGAACTCTTCAGAAATGTCAATATTTCTGCATGAATTTGGCCTAAAACTACATTAGATTTTCACACAAGTACTAAAAGTAGATAAAGATAGCCAAAACAAACAAATGAGACAAAAATATTAGACCCGGTCAGTTATTTATTGAGGAAAATTATCCAAATATCACATTTCTTTGAGTGGCAAAAGTATGTGAACCTTTGCTTTTAGTAGCTAGTATGACCCCCTTGTGCAGCAATAACAGCAGCTAAACGTTTCCAGTAATGGCTGATTGGTCCTGCACCACAGCTCGGAGGAATTTGAGACCATTTCTCCATATAAAACAGCTTTAACTAAATGCTAGGGGCGGGGGGGCTTTAATTTTTTTTTTTTTGCAGTGAGATTTTCTAAGAGATATGTTCTGGATACATGGTATACAATTGTATCAGCCTGATGTAAAACACAACATGTACTAGTGTATCTCAATAAATTATTATTATTATTACTATTATTATTATTATTATTTTAATAAAATTAAATTATTAAATTATTATTAGAATATAATCAAAAAGTAAATTTTTTGCAGGAATTGAATTCAAAAACTGAAACTCATATATTACATAGATTCATTACACACAGAGTGATCTATTTCAAGCTTTTTCTTTTTAATGTTGATAATTATCGCTAACAGCTAATGAAAAACAAAAAATCAGTATCTCAAACAATTTGATTATATGAGACCAATAAAAAAAATAATTTTTAATTATGAAATGGCCTACTGAAAAGTATGTACAGTATATGCACTCAATACTTGGTGAGGGCAAGTTATGCATAAATTACTACATCAATGCAGCATGGCATGGAGGCAATCAGCCTGTGGCACTGCTGAGGTGCTATCGAAGCCAAAGTTGCTTTGATAGCAGCCTTCAGCTTGTCTTGATTTCCAAATGAAATGCAAAATTTACTTTAATTTGGACCACAGAGCAACAGTCCAGTCCTTTTTCTCCTAAGCCAAGGTACGACCAGGCATGGGATTCAGCCGATTCCCTCCGGTTTTCCAGATCCGGTTGTTAAAATTACAGTCGGATCGGAGAACCGTGTTGCTGGCTGAATCCTGATCCGGAGCTCGGCAGCGGCGGCCGCAGCAGAGCAAAGGAGAGGTGCCTCACTTTCCTGCTCCTCTGATAGGCTGCAAGCCTAGTGCCCGCAGCCTATCAGGGGCTGGCGCAGGCGGAGCTATGACATCATTGCGTCTGCCTGAGACGAGATTTGTACCGGGCGGGACACAGGATGGAGGAGGCCTGCATCTCTGCCAGCATGGAGGTAAGTATTAGTGGTTTTTTTTATGTTGCGAGCTATGGGGGCATCAACTGGGGGAATTACTGGCACATAATGGGGGACACTAAGGGGGCATTACTGGCACATGATGGGGAACATTATGGGGGCATTACTGGCACATGATGGGGGACAATATGGGGGCATTACTGGCACATGATGAGGGATACTATAGGAGCATTACTGGCACATGATGGGGACAATATGGAGGCATTACTGGCAAATAATGGGGGCATTACCAGCACGTGATGGGGGATACTATGGGGGCATTAGTGACATATGATGAGTTATACTATGGGGGAATTACTGGCGCATGATGGGGGATACTATGGGACAATTACTGGCACATGATGGGGGACTCTATGGGGCATTACTGGTACATGATGAGTACAAGCCTAGTGCCCGCAGCCTATCAGGGGCTGGCGCAGGCGGAGCTATGACATCATTGCGTCTGCCTGAGACGAGATTTGTACCGGGCGGGACACAGGATGGAGGAGGCCTGCATCTCTGCCAGCATGGAGGTAAGTATTAGTGTTTTTTTTTTTATGTTGCGAGCTATGGGGGCATCAACTGGGGGAATTACTGGCACATAATGGGGGACACTAAGGGGGCATTACTGGCACATGATGGGGAACATTATGGGGGCATTACTGGCACATGATGGGGGACAATATGGGGGCATTACTGGCACATGATGAGGGATACTATAGGAGCATTACTGGCACATGATGGGGACAATATGGAGGCATTACTGGCAAATAATGGGGGCATTACCAGCACGTGATGGGGGATACTATGGGGGCATTTGTGACACATGATGAGTTATACTATGGGGGAATTACTGGCGCATGATGGGGGATACTATGGGACAATTACTGGCACATGATGGGGGACTCTATGGGGCATTACTGGTACATGATGAGGGACACTATGGAGGCATTACTGGCACATCATTGGGAACACTATGGGGGCATTACTGGAACATCATGGGGGACAATATGGAGGCATCTACTGGCACATACTGGTGGACACTATGGGGGCATCTACTGGCACATCATAGGGGACACTATGGAAGAATTACTGGCACACCATGGGGGAACCTATGGGGGCATCTACTGGGGACTTTACTGGCACATCATTGGGGACACTATGGGAGCATCTACTGGCACATCATGGGGGACACTATAGGGGAATTACTGGCACATCATGGGGACACAATGGGGGCATTTATACTGGCATATCATGGAGGATACTATGGGGGCATTTACACTGGAACATCATGGGGGACACTATGGGGGCATTTATACTGGCACATCATGGGGCACTATGGGGGCAATTATACAGGCACATAATGGGGGACTATGGGGCATCTACTGGGGGATATTTTATACTGGCACATCTGGGGTATTTACTCGGGTGAATTTATACTAGCACATTATGGGGGACTATGGGGGCACCAACTTGGGGCATTTACACTGGGACATCATGGGGTACACTATGGGGGCATTTACTGGGGGCATTTATACTGGCACATCATTGGGGACACTATGGGCGAATCTTATACTGGAACATTATGGAAGCACTGTGGGGTTTGAAGGGGGAGAACACTATGGGGGCATATTATATAGGCACATTATGGGGGCACTATGGGTAAAGGGAAGAAGCGCTATGGTGGCATCTACTTGGGGCACTATATAGGGGCATTTTATACTGGCATATTATGGGGGACACTATAGGGATATTAGCTCAACAAGGGGCACTAAGAGGTGGATTTTTGTTTGTACTGGCACACAGAAAGTGAACATTTTTGAACTAGTGCACATTATTAGGGGGCATTTTTTGTACCGGGGCACATTACAAGGAACATTCTTTGTACTAGTGCTCATTTTAAGTGGCCAGTTTGCCCCCCCACAGTAATACTGCTCCAAAGTTTCACCAATAGTAATAATTATCTGCCAGAGTGCACTTAGTAGTAGTAATGTCCCCACTGTACCCCAGAAGTAATAATGCTCCTATAGTACCCATAATAGTAACCATGTTCCTCATAGTCCCCCAGTAGTAACAGGGAGACATAATGTTTTACACTTTTAGTGTCAGGGGCACTATTTGCTGGGCGCAGTTATTTGAAGGGCAGTGTCTGCCAATAATTATTGAAGGGCACTACCGATGTGGTACTAGTGTTATCAGGGGGTTTATCTGTTTCTGCTGGTTAGTATTGGGGAGCACAGCGGGCACAGTACTGCGGCCACTATCTATGTGGTACTGGCATTTTCAGGTGTACAGTTTCTGTAGTATAGTATTGGGGAGCACAGCGGGCACAGTATTAAATATGGCAGGATGAGTTGTTCAGAAGGTAGGAGGATGGGGAAGTAGTAACCTAAGATGTCTTTTTGTCAAACTGCAGAGACGAGAGATGGGTGAAAAATTATCATTCCGGTCTGGTCTGAAAGGAGAAGATGAGGAAAGAGAACATTTACATCAGAGGAGAAGTCACTGGATGGAAGAGGTATGTGCGCTGTATTCTGGATAGCACTGAATATAATGTGAATGCAAATATGTCTTTAGTGCTAAGTACAAATGTGTATGAAATGTATATGGAGTAGGTAAATCTACTGTAAGTGCACCCTATATGGGTGTATATTGTTTATGTGATTATGTAAGTGTAGTGTCTATATAGTCTGTTTAGATCTGCATACCTCCCAACCATCCCAGATCTAGCATAACTACTGTGTGGGGGGCACAAAGGAGACTAGGCAGATAGACATTATGTGGAGTTAGAGGTGTGGGCCAGCGTTTTAAAAAACTTGTGATGATGAGCTTTGCCCGCCTCTGATAGTTTAGCTCCTTGGGCTTTTTGAAATTTGGGTGGTATGTGTATGTAGTGTATATATGGTGTATTTATGTATGTGTACCATTTATAGGGTGTATTTATGTGTATGTGTGTTGCATATATATTGTTTATGTATATATAAACATGTGTCGTGACACCGCATGCCTGCAGTTGAGTAGGGAGCCTGTTGTTAATCCCACCCCTGGGTACGACACTTCTGACATTGTTTTGGGGTTATGAGTGGCTTGACACAGGGAATGCGATAGTTGTAGCCCATGTCCTGGATACACCTGTGTGTGTGGTAGCTCTTGAAGGACTGACACCGGTCGCAGTCCACTCCTTGTGACTCTCTCCCGAATCCTTGAATAGCTTCTTGACAATCTTTTTAAGTCTGAGGTTATACCTGTTGATTTTGCACCTTTTTCTATCTCAATTTTTCCTTCCACTCAACTTCCCTTTAATTGATATGTTTGGATACAGAACTCTGTGAACAGCCAGCTTATTTAGCAATCACCTTTTGTGGCTTACCCTCCTTGAATTCTGGACAACTGTCAAGTCAGCAGTCTTCCCCAATATCGTGTAGCCTACTGAACCAGATTGAGGAACCATATCAAGGCTTAGAAAACCTTTGCAGCTGATTAGAGTGTGACACCATGAGTCTACAATATTGAACTTTTTGAAATATTCAAATTTTCTGAGATACTGACTTTTGGGTTTTCATTAGCTGTAGGCCATAATCATAAACATTAAAATAAATAAATGCTAGACATAAATCACTCTGTGTGTAATGAATCTATATAATATATGAGCTTCACTTTTTTTTTTTTACAAATCTCTATAATTTCTATAGAAAAATACAGCATTGTCATCAAGTAGAAACAAACAGCGGCAATAACGCCAAAACAGTCATGCACACATTGTGGACACATTACATATGTTTCAAAAATAAGAACCAATTACAAAACCTTCAAAATCCCCAAAATACTAGTCGCTTTAACAATTAAGTAATATACACTACGTGCAGAATTATTAGGCAAATGAGTATTTTGACCACATCATCCTCTTTATGCATGTTGTCTTACTCCAAGCTGTATAGGCTCGAAAGCCTACTACCAATTAAGCATATTAGGTGTTGTGCATCTCTGTAATGAGAAGGGGTGTGGTCTAATGACATCAACACCCTATATCAGGTGTGCATAATTATTAGGCAACTTCCTTTCCTTTGGCAAAATGGGTCAAAAGAAGGACTTGACAGGCTCAGAAAAGTCAAAAATAGTGAGATATCTTGCAGAGGGATGCAGCACTCTTAAAATTGCAAAGCTTCTGAAGCGTGATCATCGAACAATCAAGCGTTTCATTCAAAATAGTCAACAGGGTCGCAAGAAGCGTGTGGAAAAACCAAGGCGCAAAATAACTGCCCATGAACTGAGAAAAGTCAAGCGTGCAGCTGCCAAGATGCCACTTGCCACCAGTTTGGCCATATTTCAGAGCTGCAACATCACTGGAGTGCCCAAAAGCACAAGGTGTGCAATACTCAGAGACATGGCCAAGGTAAGAAAGGCTGAAAGACGACCACCACTGAACAAGACACACAAGCTGAAACGTCAAGACTGGGCCAAGAAATATCTCAAGACTGATTTTTCTAAGGTTTTATGGACTGATGAAATGAGAGTGAGTCTTGATGGGCCAGATGGCTGGATTGGTAAAGGGCAGAGAGCTCCAGTCCGACTCAGACGCCAGTAAGGTGGAGGTGGAGTACTGGTTTGGGCTGGTATCATCAAAGATGAGCTTGTGGGGCCTTTTTGGGTTGAGGATGGAGTCAAGCTCAACTCCCAGTCCTACTGCCAGTTTCTGGAAGACACCTTCTTCAAGCAGTGGTACAGGAAGAAGTCTGCAAGGTAAGAAAAACATGATTTTCATGCAGGACAATGCTCCATCACACGCGTCCAAGTACTCCACAACGTGGCTGGCAAGAAAGGGTATAAAAGAAGAAAATCTAATGACATGGCCTCCTTGTTCACCTGATCTGAACCCCATTGAGAACCTGTGGTCCATCATCAAATGTGAGATTTACAAGGAGAGAAAACAGTACACCTCTCTGAACAGTGTCTGGGAGGCTGTGGTTGCTGCTGCACGCAATGTTGATGGTGAACAGATCAAAACACTGACAGAATCCATGGATGGCAGGCTTTTGAGTGTCCTTGCAAAGAAAGGTGGCTATATTGGTCACTGATTTGTTTTTGTTTTGTTTTTGAATGTCAGAAATGTATATTTGTGAATGTTGAGATGTTATATTGGTTTCACTGGTAAAAATAAATAATTGAAATGGGTATATATTTGTTTTTTGTTAAGTTGCCTAATAATTATGTACAGTAATAGTCACCTGCACACACAGATATCCCCCTAAAATAGCTAAAACTAAAAACAAACTAAAAACTACTTCCAAAAATATTCAGCTTTGATATTAATGAGTTTTTTGGGTTCATTGAGAACATGGTTGTTGTTCAATAATAAAATTAATCCTCAAAAATACAACTTGCCTAATAATTCTGCACTCCCTGTATATGTATGAATCTGAAATAAAAAAGATGGAAAAGGGGGTGTACATTGGGCTTCAGTTTTTTATGAATGTACAGGTACTGGGTCTTTTCCAGTGTCTGAACCAGAGGGGAGGCTGCTATAATTCTCATACCACTTAGTCCACGGAGACAAAAAGGAATATGGTGTGAGTGTATCTCCCAACTAGACAGTTCTTCTAATCTGTGTATTTCTTGCACCTTCCCCACTCAGCCAATGAAGAGGTATGAGGAGCTTGGCGGCCATGATGAGCATTGATGGTAGATGATGCTTGGAGATAGGACAGGATTTATCTGCCAAATTGAGATGTACTAGAGTGGGAGTAAAGGAGAAAGAGGTAGAGCACATCTGAATAACCCCTTCCCAACATGTGGTGTAATAGTATTTCACATGTCGGATCTTTAAAGGGAATCTGTCACCAGGTTTTAGCATATTAAGCTGTCACCATTGCCATGTACAATAAACTACCTTCTTTCCTGCTGTGGTCTTCTTTTATCGTTTCATGTCATATGCAAATGAACCTCCAAGGTGCCCACAGGGGCATTACTCTTCTTCCCTTGAGCCCAGTAACGCCTCCCTGCAGTGCCCAGCCCGCCTTAATTTCTAGCCGAAGCATGCCTCCTCATCAAGAAATATCCTCTAACAGCCGAGGTGAATGGCGCCGCCCCCTCCGCTACGTCATCTAATACATTCCAGCTACGCCCCTGGCTTCTTCCTTTCTGACTGCCTGCGCCTGTGCGATAATAAAGCACCTGAGGGCAACAGCCTCAAAAGTGTCACTGGGCATGCGCCCTCAGGAGCTTTATGATCGCACAGGCAGTCGGCGGTACTGCGCCTGTGCGAGATTTCCGGTGGCCAAATTAGAATGTATTAGATGACGTAGCGGATCCGGTATTAATTTTTTTCTTGCATTTTTAAAGGTCTGCGCATGCGCTGACCGGAAAACCTGATCCGTTTTGCCGGAACACTTAATGCCGGATCCGGCACTAATACATTTCAATGGAAATTAATGCCGGATCCGGCATTCCGGCAAGTCTTCAGGATTTTTGGCCAGAGAAAAAACTGCAGCATGCTGCGGTATTTTCTCCATCCAAAAAACATAAGAGGGACTGAACTGATGCATCCTGATCGGATTGCTCTCCATTCAGAATGCATTAGGATAAAACTGATCAGTTTTTTTCCGGTATTGAGCTCCTGTGACGGAACTCAACACCGGAAAAGAAAAACGCTAGTGTGAAAGTGCACTAAGTAGAGCTAGCTGAGTGGCAGTACAGGAGGCATACTTCAAAGCTTCGATGATTCTAAAGGTGCTGTCCCTGTACTCCCTACCCCTAACAAAACCAGTTTGTTCAGGGGAAATCAACTTTTGAAGAAAAGAGGATATTCAAAGCGAATATTTTAGCCCATAGTTTGATATCTGAATGGGCCTGAAGCTCGAAGGGAGCTAAGGTTCTTTCCTTGGCTTGGGGAGGACTGCTATATGAGCCTATAGTGCCTGTGTTGTAGGCAGAGTCCCATCCATCAGGGCATTGAAATATTGCATTAATCTACGGCCTAGCACTGGAAAAAACTTTTACCTGCTGGGGTGGTTCTAATAGCGTTTTGAATTTCTGGTAAAGAAATTGGGGCTACTAGTTGTAGGTAGGGTAAGCGAGGCAGGAAATTGACATGTTTTACTTGGTCTACTCACTTGCTCCTCGTGAGTTTCTTGAGGCCTTAAATTATAGAGTGCATGGTAAAATGAAAATAAGGCAAAGGCTATATCCATAGTGTGAGAAGCTTGCCATCTTGAGATCTAAGCTGTTTAATATGAGATTGCTCAGTGTACTTCTTAATAAGCACAGTCATAATCGTATTGCCTCGTTCTACACAAGCATAGTATTTATGTTTTACCCTTAAATATGATCGAGTAGCTCTGACATTTAATAGATCTTTAAGGGAGGACCTCAATTTGATCAGAGCCTCGTGACCCCTAATAGCTAAGGATCTCTTATGTGTACTTTCCAAAGTTGCTATTTAGGAAAGTAAGGCGGTGATTTGGAGCATTTGTTATTTTTGAGAAATGAGAACACAGAGCTATGAATTCTCCTCTAACCACTGCCTTGTGCACCTCCCAAAAAGAGGCCATAGAGACCACAGGAGTTGCATTTTCTGCAAAATATCTAACTTGCTTGAAATAGACTGGACAGTGGCAGGTGTAATAAAGTAGCATTAAGTCACCATGTCCACTCTCTCCTAAGGAGTTCAGAAAATGCCAAAGTAAAGGTAATAGGAGTATGATCGGACGCAGTGATGCAGTGTATATCAGTATCTATGATCCTGGTGAGATACCTGTTGCTAAGAAGGAAGTATTCAAGCCTTTGGTAGGACTTGTGAGCTTTGAATAAAAATGGTAATCCCAACGGTTTAGAAGAAATACTGGAGCACTTGATGTCTTCAATGCAATTCCTAATTTATTTACCAAGAATGCATTAAAGTGCTGCAGTATTTCTTCTAAATCCTTGATTATCTAGGGCCTGCTGAGCTAGGGCCTAATACTGCTGGCATCGCCACTTCATGGACTGTCCAATTTGGACCTAATGGTAGTGCTGCTTGATTTGGATATTACTAATCCCAATAGTTGGCAGTGAGTGCCAAACATTAAAGACATTTAGTTCTTGTAACTTATGATGAATTCCCCTTACAGTGCCCTATAAGAGACAGTAGACTGTTGTTTGAAAGAGTCCAACAAGGGATCCAGGCTGAGATTTAAATCACCACGGAAAATGAATAATTCAGTGGCAAAAATAGAAATGGTATGCAGAGAGTCCTTCAGCCACTGAGCTGTGCTGGTATTAGGTGCATAAAGATTACACAAGGTGACCTCAACATTACCAAATAAACCCTTAAGCAACAGGTATCATCCTTCTAGGTCTGTCAAGTCTACAGTTTTAGTAAAGGGTACATTTCTATTAAAACCAATGCTAACACCCCGAGATGCAGAGCGGTCATGGCAGGAGTGATACCAATGTTGATAAAAGGAACGGGAAAGGTTCAGCACATGACAAGAATTAAAGTGTGTTTCTTGGAGCATGATGATGTCTACATTAGCCTTTTTTAATATTTAAAAAACATGACTCTGTTTGACGGGAGTTGCAGCCATTGACATTAAAAAGCCAGAACTACACATGTGTGTATGCAAGCAATGAGAGGTCTATCACGGTATGACCCATGACTCAACATAACAGAAAAAATATATGTAACAACAGAGAGGCAAACTATCGTAGAACAGTGGACTCCTTAATGAGCTAGTGCAGGAGTTAGACACAAACACATGTGTATCCTGATCGGACAAACTCCCACTAGATTAAGCCTGCAGGCAGAGAGTGAAGAAACCACCTTACTATATAATAAAAAAAAATGAAGGGTGTGTGAACCCCTTATACAAAAACAGGTATAAGTAGTAGGAAATAAACATAGAAAAGCATTGTGCGTTATAGGTAGGCACTAACTATGAAGTGGAACTAGAGGTTCAAACAGTCATGAAGCCAGGGCTCTGTCAGTGTTCTTCCATGGCTTGGGAGACTTGGGAGTTTCTGAGTGATTGAACATGCTGAGGCGGAAGGTAGAGGTGGAAGGGCATGGATAGCCAGGATGGAATGTCCACTGGGGACAGGTGGAGTGTGTCCCACAGTTGTTGGAGGTCATTGGGGGTGCGCATGGTCAGTCATCTGTCCCCTAAAGTAGCAAGAAGCCTAAAAAGGGATATAACCATTTTTAAGGAATCTTGGAGGAATGCAATTTGTCAGTCATGGGTTTCAAGATACTCCGTTTGATGGACACTAGGTCCTGAAAGACCTGTTGCCATAGTTCTTCTAAAGACACCTCACCAAGCTCTCTGGATTTTTGCAAAATAGCTTCAGTGTCTCTAAAGGCCACAGATGATGTCTCTGGGACGGAGATGGTTTAGGACATAGCGCTCTGTGAACGTGCTCGATGACCACTGCTCCTGCTCGATTAGGGCTCAGAAACTGAATATACAGATTCCCCATAACTGTAAAAAGTTCTTCCTTTTCTGCAGCTTTTGGAAGGCCTCTAATCCTGATATTTCTCCTCCGACTGCCGTTCTCCTTATCCTCCAAAAGCAGCAGAGAGTTGTTAATAGATGCCCAGTATGTGCCCATTGAGTCTTTCACAGCAAAGCAGGTTATTATGTCTTGTTGCACACCCTTAAGCACATCTACTCTTTTTCCAATATGGGGGACGTCTGCCTTTATAGTAGAAAGGTCAGCCACTAAGGGGGCCAGGGCTCTTTGTAGAGCTTGTTCCAGGAATTTGCATGTGAGGACTGGACAATCGCTCACCTCCTGTTGCTCAGCCACTCTGTCTGCTTCCGATTCCTCACTAAGTGGGAGGCCCATGCTGATGCAACTTTCTTGTGGGAATATTTCTCCATGTCCGGCTGAGCCTTAAGCGCTTTTGTGGTGTTCGCTGGGTCCCTGGTTCTCTCCTTAGAGTGTTTCTTCACCATAATGGTGAGATAGTGCTGTGGAACCGACTTTATAGGAGTTTGATGACGGGAGCGCTCACTTTACGCAGCCACCCCCTGAGTTTCACTTTTTCAATTGAATTACTGAAATAAACTTTTCTATAATATTCTAATTAATTGAGATGCTCTAGTATATACAGCATATGGCTTATTAATGAGTGTACTCCTAGCATACTCTACTTCATTTGGATATGTTCAATTTTTTATGTTTCAAAATTTACTCGTATTTCTATTTGAATCTACAATACATCATGTATGCTCCAGAATTCTTTCCTTGATGTACTCCCATTGGCATTATGATACATGGTTATCTTTCTCCCACCTCAAGCTCTGCCATTAACAAGTATATGTTCTGAAGAACCTCATAAATATATATTGAATTTTATTTTGTGACACCCAGCACTTATTTTTTTCCCTGCTGTTGGGGGTCTATTCTAGGGGGTCACGTGTGAACATTTGTTAATTAGTTCATAAATCAATGTCTGCTCTCAGTGTAGATTACCCCGGGGATAGAATTCAGTAACTGGTGTTGAGATTTGCTGAGCTGTTCCAACATTTACCTGTGTGAAAAATTAATCATTGGTCTGGCTGTCCCTGAAAGGGGTTCTGGCCTTATCCTTGTTTAACCCAAGATTGCAACATGTGCTTGCAGATAACATGTGAAATGTTAGTGCTGTACAATTGTGCAGTTCCCTGACATACAAGCTGAAAATGAACTTTATCAAATGGGGCACATTGCGGACTCTCATTTCAAGTGTGGATAAATTGTATATTGCAACCACAGGTGAATTTGAAGGACAATGTATTGCCCTAATGCACCAGTTTTTGATAGCAGTTAAGTGATGTGATTGCACTGTTTTCTGTACACAAAATGTAGTTTAGTATATAAACACAAGAAACTAAATGTTTTATATTATGCAATTTTGCTTTACATTAGCTGGATCATGCAGTGCTGTGAAAAAGCACTTGCTAAATTTCACTTGTGTAGCATATTTTTTTTACTATAAATTAAAATAAGTAAAATACAATGTTATACAAAAAGAATGTGAGTTGTGGCATACCAAAGTTTTGGAATTATTACAGAATTTAATGTAAAATTGTTTTAATTGATATCTTTGTATATATAATTAGCGCTTTTTAAAAAGAAAAGAAGCTGTGTCTCTGGTGCCACCATTTCGATGGTAGCTACATAAGTCAATTTAGTAGATATTTTGTGGCACACTGTGGTCCCAAGGTGTTAGTAGTAGGGTTCCCACCCCATCCATATAGCATAAAACAACTCCAGAACTCTAGATGAGTTTTCAAAGATGCAAAATGTCCTTTATTTACATGTTGCTACACACATGATGTTTCTGTCCCATCAGGATCTTGGCCTTCCCCTCCGAGGAGATGCCAAACCTAGACTTTTGGTCAATACCTGGGGTGACATGCAGATGGAAGCCAGAGAAAGACAGGCACTTCTCCAGTTTCAGTAGTGGGATGGCCCTAGTCCTGGTCGCTTGCCAGGAGCCTCCTGACCCAAAGGGACCAGAATTGGTTTATGTGGGGCCCTTCTCTTAGACCGAGTGCACGTTTTTGTGTGGCATGAGGCACAATTTTGATGCACAGGTGTGTAGAAAGCATGTCTTTCGGGATTTTAAAAAAAGGGATAAAAAATAGTTGTTACAAAGCTATTTCTAAGTCTCTAGAACAACACTAAGCCTAATATAAAGAATGTTTTTTTACCCAAATGTATAGAAATCTCAACCATAACTTAAGAAAACTTTCCAGTAGACTCTACTTTCAGCAAAGATCCCTGTTCACAAACACAGAATGAGGGCTCATGCACACAGCTGTAAGTGTTTTGCGGTCCAAAAATCGCGGATCTGCAAAACACGGATCCTGGCTGAGTGCATGCCGCTATTTTCTTTATTTACTCTTGCAGAAATGTCCTATCCTTGTCCCTAAAACGGACAAGAATAGGACATGTTCTATTTTTTTGTGGGGCCGCTGACTTGGATGTGGACAGCACACGGATGTGCTTTCTGAATCTTTTGTGGCCCCATTGAGATGAAAAACTACATACATGTGCATGAGCCCTGAGACAGAGACTGGGCAAAAATGTAATTCTTGGAAGAGTAGCAATTGAGGACAACTGCTATCTAAGAGTAACATCAGTATTAGAGTAGTGTCACACACAGCCTTTTGTGGCAGTTTTGATGCAGTGTTTGAGCCAAAGCCATAAGTAAATCCAACATAAAGAACAAGTCCTTCCTTTATATTTTTCATTCCCTTCCAACCCACTTCTGGCTTTGGCTCAAGCTGCATAAAAATATTGCCATGGCATCACTCTTTTGAGGGCAATGTCTTTCTGCCTAAGCAATTTGAAAACATGCTGTTATTTAGCTGTGCAATACTCCAGAGCTGGGTACTTGCAAATTGTTTTGTTCTCAAATTTTTGTCATCTCATTTTAAGGGGTTATCCTAGAAAAGGTAATGATGACCTATCCCCTGGATAGGTTATCATTATCACATTAGCAGGGGGTCTGAGCCCTGGCACCCCCGCCAATCAGCTGTTTCAGGGAGCAGCTATGTTCACCAAAGCTCTCGCGAGTGTGCTTTCCAAGCACATCACCTTACATCATATAGCAGCTGTGCTTAGTATTGCAGCTCAGCCCCACTCTACCGATGTACAGTGATATCACTGGCCTAGGAAGAGGCTGTGGCATTCACAAAGTGCTTGGCCTCTTCCACCAGCTGATTAGCTGAGGGCCCAGTTGTTGGACCCCTAGAGATCCGATATTGGTGACCTATCCTGAGGATAGGTTATCAATATATTTTTACAGATAACCTCTTTAATGCCATTTATTGTGATGTAATGCTACATATACACAGTATGGTTCTTGTATGGAAGTGATGTCGTTAACCAACTCTGACATAGCCCCTACAGGAATCTTGGGTGTGGCTCCTGGTTCCACCTCTAGCTCAGTCTAGTTAGTTTAGAGTGTAGTGTGCAGAGAAGATTATCTGTTGAAAGAGAGACTTCACCATTTCCATAGTACTCCTGTAAGAGAGAGAACGAGAGAGAGGGGGGGGGGGGAGTTCCGGGATATGTAATGGCAGAGCGAACAGACCCAAAAAGGTACTCTGCTATTAAAAGCCATAGACATTACTGCTGTGAGTCAGAAATTGCTAAGACACCATCCACACTTAGACATGACCTGGCCAGTGTGGCATCTGCACAATTTTGATGCACAGGTGTAGAACGCTCGTACTTCAGGATTAGAAAAAAAATGGATAAATCTGTATGCCATCGTAGCAGACTACAGCTATAATTTGTGTTATTGCCAGCCTTAAATTCTGTAGAGAAGGGGTCCCACATTCTCAGACCTGGCCTATGCCCATACAGAACCTTTTGGGAATACCTGCACTGTGAATAGTTGGAATTGTCTTCTGAGATTTTTGGATGTACTACAGCCCTCATGTTGCACTTCAGTAAAAAAAGCTGTTTACTTTTCTACATTTGGCCTAGTTACTGACTCCTACACCATACACCATCCATTGCACCAACATCTCCTGCCTGGCACCCACACCAAAAACTTTATCACCAAGGGCACCCCAACTGCCATCAGACAGAAGTCCCAACATCAGGGTGTCTCCCAAGGGAAGAAAGTGTGTGTCCTCCTTTCACTGCCCTGGCCCTAGCAAGCGATAGTGTGATGATTGTCACTATGATAAACTTTTCCAGCCAGAGCCACTACCGCTCCCATGTTCTGTTCCAGCTCCTCAGGTGCTTGCAGCGGTTAAACTGTAGATTCTGCAAGATATCTAATATATCCGAATAGGGTCAATTATAGTTCATAATAAATATATCTTTATAGAGACCGGCCATTAATTGAAACAACATTATTGGGACATTAGTCAGAGACTTATACTGATGACCTATCCTCTGGAAACATCCTTAGTATCTGATTGGTGGGGGTCCAGCACCCTAGACACTCACTGATTAGCTGTTTGAGAAGGCTCAGTAGCGCTGCTATCGCCAGGGGTTCTGGTTTTTGGACCCCCACCAATCAGATACTGATGACTTATACCGAGGATAGGTCATCATTATAAAAGTCTCAGAAAAACCCTTTAAAATAATAAAATGACCAAATGACCAAATAATAAATAAATGACAATGGCATGTGCAGGCCATCTTAAGGCATGTGACCTCTGCAGTCATTCACCTTCTTTATTACCTGCCTTAAACTGTCAGGAAAGCTTCTATCAAGTACAATGCTTGTTACATGGACATAACTGACTTCCTTTTTTTGCTGTAGAACTCTTCCTCTCTCGGGCAACTAAAATTTCCATATCTAGCAGCACATATAAAGCCAGATGTTTTAAATGTGACAGTGATCCATTTTTTTGACAACTACTGCGACTCATCAAAGAGATAAAGGGGGTCTTTTATTAAGACCTGCATTTTTAATAATCCCTATATCTGGTAGTGGATCCGCCAAAGTTATGAAGAGGCGCAGGCTTCTTCATAACTTTGGCTCATCCAGCGCCATTCTAAATGTAAGACAGCTTCCTTGATGTCTTACATTTAGACCATTTTCTATGTCTAAAACAGGCAAAGAAAATGATGAATGAGATGGGCCTGCCGGCCCGTTTTCTTACCCACCACACACCCTTCTTTAGCCCTGGCGTGAGCATCGAAAAGTCACTGATAGCAGTGCAACTAACCGTTGCCCTGCAATCTGCACCTGACATACCATAATATAGGTGTATTTCAGGATAATAAATGACCCTCAAAGTCTTTGATGATAGTTAGGGATGAGCGAACTTCTGTTTTTTAAGTTCGGCGTACAAGGTTCGGGTTATCTAAGAATTCTGTTATGGATTCCGCTATCACGGACCATAAGTTATGTAGCAGACTCCATAACGAAATTCTTAAATATCCTGAACATGAACCTTGTACGCCAAACTTGAAAACAGAAGTTCACTCAACTCTAATGATAGTCTACAGGTAAAAAAAGAAAGGAAACCATTTGAATTCTTTTAAAATCAATGGGAACCCTTTAGAATGTGTTACATTTTTGGATCTATCATGATTTGAGCAGAAATAAGTCTTGACCTAAATATGAAAAAAATAAAATAAATATGTTCTAAAAAATTTCCTGCAGGTCCTGCCAAGGTCCATTTTATGTGCCGGAAGTACAGTTGTGTTCAATATAATAGCAGTCAGACATCACTAACCTGATCAATCACTGTTTTTGGTAGAAATTATATTTGTACATGGCAAATAATTTACTAGCAGGTGTAGTAGAGTAATAGAAATCCAACAGACCCAACAGTCATGACATGCATGCTGCTGATTCTGTGTAATTTAATCACTAATTGAAAGGGGCATGTTCAAAATAATAGCAGTATGGAGTTCAATGAGTGAGGTCATTCATTCTTTGAAAAACAGGTGGCAATTATTGCCCATTATTTAAGGAAGGAAGGCAGCAAATGTTGCACATGCTGGTTACAGTGCATTTCTCTCTGAAATTCTGAGGAAAATGGGTTGTTCCAGACATTGTTTAGAAGAACAGCATACCTTGATTAAAAAGTTGATTGGAGAGGGGAAAACATATAAAGAAGTGCAGAAAATGATAGGCTGCTCAGCTAAAATGATCGCTATATGCTTTAAAATGGCAACCAAAACCTGAAAGATCTGGAAGAACGCGGAAAAACTACTATTCGAATGGATAGAACAATAGCCAAAATGGCAAGGACTCAGCTCCAGGAAGATCAAAGAAGGTCTAAAGTTACCTGTGAGTACTGTTACAATTAGAGGACACCTATGTGAAGCCAAACTATCTGCAAGAAGCCCCCACAAAGTCCCACTGTTACAATTTGCCAAAGAGCCCATTGACTGGCCTAAAGAGACATTTTGTGGACTGATGAATGTAAGATTGTTCTTTTTGGGTCTAGTGGCCAGAGACAGTTTGTGAGATGACCCCCAAACACTGAATTCAAGCCACAGTACACTGTGAAGACAGTGAAGCATGGTGGCGCAAGCATCATGATATGGGGATGTTTCTCATACTACGGTGTTGGGCCTATTTATCGCATACATGGGATCATGGATCAGTTTGAATACGTCAGAATACTTGAAGAGGTCATGCTGCCTTATCCTGAAGAGGAAATTCCCTTGAAATGAGTGTTCCAACAAGACATCGACCCCAAACACACCAGTAAACGTGCAACATCTGTGGAGTGACATCCAAAATGCAGTTTCTGAGGCAAAACAAATAAATAGAGAAGAACTGTGGAATGTAGTCCAATCATCCTGGGCTGGAGTACCTGTTCACAGGTGCCAGATGTTGGTTGACTCCATGCAACACAGATGTACAGCAGTTCTCAGAAACTAAATATTAGTTAAGTGATTCAAAGGAAAGCAAAAATCTTCAAACATTTTTCAGTTTATGAGAAGTAGTAATGGATGTGGCGCACAGTATTCACTAGAACCAAAATTAGTGCTCTCAGAAAAGAGGTCAGATACGTATAGCAGAGAGGAATCTGGGCACTCTCAAGATAATCAGACCATAAAGAATTTATTACTACACAAATAGATTAAAATACAAATTAGTAAAATACAAATTCATGAAATCTCCGCTACCCATACACGTCCTAATAGATGCTCCTAAAAGACAGGAATATTAATACCAACAAGAAAAATCCTAAAATACCCTTAAAAATATAAAATCGAGATCAAGTATCCACAAGTAACAAAATATCGCTACAAATAAAACAATACTGTCAATGAGGTAAATGGGTTACACTCGATATATAGTCCCAAACGTAATTGATAGTTTAAAAAATATCCTTGAAAAAATCTATAAATGTTCCTGGTGTAGTGTCACAAACTGTATCCTGTAAGCCAAATGAAAACAGTGTGTACATACACACAGAGAGGTAGCGGCGTCCCGCTATATGATATCACCAGCGCCGTCCCACTGGGGAAAACTTTTTTGTTCTCCTTGTGACAGCCTGCCGAAAGAATAAGGTAAATGTCCCAAAGGTGCTCGGCTCGGTGGTCCTGTGTTAGTCAGGCCAGTACTCACAAGCGTCTCTCATCTCCATTCTCCCGCGATGGTGGTTTGTTTGCCACGTGCAGCTAGACTCCGGCTCATATGGTTAGTCTTACGCTGTCTGATTCAACTTCCCATTCGCGCGGCAGACGGTATTACAATCTACAGCAGGCTAGTCACGGTAACTGGGGTACTGGCTAAACGTGTTTATATAGTGAATGTTTGTGTTTGTAAAGAAGAATACAAACACTGCTATTTTTTTGAACAGTCTAATATTCACTTTTATTCAATTTTTTTAGAGGAACAACACAAATTTGATATATTTTTCTTCATGTTTTGATTTGGAATAGAATGTGTAGTGTTCCCAATGCATTTGTGTGTATGGAAATAAAAGCTATTAGAAGGATTTTGAGCTTTATTCCCTTTTTTAAACACACTGCTATTATTTTGAACCCAACTGCATGTCCAACTAGAGACCTTTATGTAGCTGCAGCCTGGTTTCTCAATCTCTTTTTGCAAACTACAGACCAGTTTGATGACATCATCACTGAGCTCTTCTGACTCCGCCTCATTACTTTGATGTCCTCACCAGACTGTGTGTGATTCCCCTCCAGTGTCATGCCCCTTCTGTCGTGCACCTTTGCAAAAGGTATTGACTAAAATGATTTTGTTTCCACAGCCCCAATACAGAACTATGTGTCTCCATGGTAACAGACAACAATGTAGTCAGATCCTGAAGTTATAATCCCATCTGTCCTCTAGCATCCCCCACATATTCAGTAGGTTACCAATAAAAAAGAAACAGATAAAAGGGAGTATGACTGCATGACCCATCGTATGTACAGTAAGACATTTTGCTTGGTATAGCTGCCCGATTGCATATGAGTTGATATTTTTTTCAATTCGTAGTTTAGGCAAAACCTCTACAAAAAACTGTACCTTGTAAAGAATGCTTTCTGTGCACATGTAAAGCTGGACAGTAAATGGTTAATTATTTTGTTATTAATTCAGCTGCTCCATTCTCATTGAGACTGATGAAAAGCAGACACAGACTTGCTGAACTCCCAGAAGACAGGATCAATATTGGGATTAAGCACCCGGTCAAATGCAACCATTGATTTCTGAGTTTTACTGATTGGGAAGGAATTTTGATGCATTTAGGAAAATAAATCTCATCAAGACATTATTAATTAATTATAAGTATTGGCACAGACTTCGCAGCGCTAGCAACAAGGGGAGAGACAAATGCCAGTTAAGGGACTTTTACATATTTTGTGAAATCACCGCTGTTGCTTAAAACTACCTTTTCAAAGACTTGTTCTCTTTGTCTGACTAGTGGGCTGCTCGTGCCTCACTCTTAGGGCTCATGCACAAGACCGTATGTATTTTGCGGTCCACAAAAATACGGAGGACATCCGTGTGCATTCCGTATTTTGCGGAAAGGGACAAATGGCCCCTAATAGAACAGTATTATCCTTGTCTGTAATGCGGACAATAATAGGACATGTTCCATTTTTTTTGTGGAACGGATATACAGAAACGGAATGCACACGGAGTATCTTCTGTTTTTTTTGCGGAGCTATTGAAATGAATGGCTTCATATACAGTCCGCAAAAAACGGAATGGAAACGGAATGAAAATACGTTTGTGTGCAAGAGGCCTAACTGGAGAAAAGTATTACCACCTCCACATTCACCCTGGGTCGGGGAAGCCTGATTGTGTATGCAGTAATTTGTGATATGCGCTTTTACAATTTTAAAGTTTGTAAGTACAATATACCTTGGTCTGCAGTACTTCACTATTGGGATTTTAACTTTGTTTTCCTGTGAGAATAAGGCGATAAAAATGCTGTGCGGAGTGCGGCATTTATACCAGCCAAGACCAGGGATAGGGAGGAAAGGATAGGGAGGAATCAATTCACAGTATCTTAGTGCAGGGAGAGACGTTAGAAGACGCTAGGGACATTGATAGGAAAGTGATTTACAAATGCAGGGAACGATTATTTGGGGATCCAAATAGTCATTAGACAGCTCTGTCATTCAAACTTTTTTTGTTATTGGGCTGAAAGTCTTATGTTTAAAAGCTTTTAGAGGCTTATGTCTTAGTATCTTATTCAGTACTACAAGAAAAATATATAAGCATTTCACTTATACGCTTATTTCTGGTGAAAGCATATAGGGGCGTATCTCAGTAACAAACAAATATATATATGCACTGCCACCTCCAGACTCACTCATTGTGGCACTCTGTGGCCGACTCATGCTGCTGCCACCGCCACACTCTGTCATTGTGCCACTCTGTGGTCTCCTTGTGCTGCTGCCATCTCCACACTATGTCAGCTTGCCACTGTGTGGTCTCCTCATGCTGCTGCCATCTCCACACTATGTCACCTTGCCACTCTGTGGTCTCCGGATGCTGCTGCCACTTCCAAACTATGTCATCTTGCCACTCTGTGGTCTCCTCATGCTGCTGCCATCTCCACACTATGTCACCTTGCCACTCTGTGGTATCCTGCTGCTGTCATATCCACACTATGTCACCTTGCCACTCTGTGGCTTCCTGATGCTGCCGCCACCTCCAAACTACAGGGTGGGCCATTTATATGGATACACCTTAATAAAATGGAATGGTTGGTGATATTAACTTCCTGTTTGTGGCACATTAGTATATGTGAGGGGGGAAACTTTTCAAGATGGGTGGTGACTAGAGTTGAGCGAACACCTGGATGTTCGGGTTCGAGAAGTTCGGCCGAACTTCCCGGAAATGTTCGGGTTCGGGATCCGAACCCGATCCGAACTTCTCCCGAACCCGAACCCCATTGAAGTCAATGGGGACCCGAACTTTTCGGCACTAAAACGGCTGTAAAACAGCCCAGGAAAGGGCTAGAGGGCTGCAAAAGGCAGCAACATGTAGGTAAATCCCCTGCAAACAAATGTGGATAGGGAAATGAATTAAAATAAAAATTAAATAAATAAAAATTTACCAAAATCAATTGGAGAGAGGTCCCGTAACAGAGAATCTGGCTTCATGTCAGCAGAGAATCAGTCTTCATATCATAGCAGAGAATCAGGCTTCACGTCAGCCACCAGTGCAACAGTCCATTGGCATATATTTAGGCCCAGCACACAGGCAGAGGAGAGAGGTCCCGTAACAGAGGATCTGGCTTCATGTCAGCAGAGAATTAGTCTGCATGTCATAGCAGAGAATGAGGCTTCACGTCAGCCACCACTGCAACAGTCCATTGGCATATATTTAGGCCCAGCACCCAGGCAGAGGAGAGAGGTCCCGTAACAGACAATCTGGCTTCATGTCAGCAGAGAATCAGTCTTCATGTCATAGCAGAGAAACAGGCTTCACGTCACCCACCACTGTAAGAGTCCATTTTCATAAATTTAGGCCCAGCACCCAGGCAGAGGAGAGAGGTCCCGTAACAGAGGATCTGGCTTCATGTCAGCAGAGAATCAGTCTGCATGTCATAGCAGAGAATCAGGCTTCACGTCACCCACCACTGCAACAGTCCATTGTCATAAATTTAGGCCCAGCACCCAGGCAGAGGAGAGAGGTCCCGTAACAGAGGATCTGGCTTCATGTCAGCAGAGAATTAGTCTGCATGTCATAGCAGAGAATGAGGCTTCACGTCAGCCACCACTGCAACAGTCCATTGGCATATATTTAGGCCCAGCACCCAGGCAGAGGAGAGAGGTCCCGTAACAGACAATCTGGCTTCATGTCAGCAGAGAATCAGTCTTCATGTCATAGCAGAGAATCAGGCTTCACGTCACCCACCACTGTAAGAGTCCATTTTCATAAATTTAGGCCCAGCACCCAGGCAGAGGAGAGAGGTCCCGTAACAGAGGATCTGGCTTCATGTCAGCAGAGAATCAGTCTGCATGTCATAGCAGAGAATCAGGCTTCACGTCACCCACCACTGCAACAGTCCATTGTCATAAATTTAGGCCCAGCACCCAGGCAGAGGAGAGAGGTCCCGTAACAGACAATCTGGCTTCATGTCAGCAGAGAATTAGTCTGCATGTCATAGCAGAGAATGAGGCTTCACGTCAGCCACCACTGCAACAGTCCATTGGCATATATTTAGGCCCAGCACCCAGGCAGAGGAGAGAGGTCCCGTAACAGACAATCTGGCTTCATGTCAGCAGAGAATCAGTCTTCATATCATAGCAGAGAATCAGGCTTCACGTCAGCCACCAGTGCAACAGTCCATTGGCATATATTTAGGCCCAGCACACAGGCAGAGGAGAGAGGTCCCGTAACAGAGGATCTGGCTTCATGTCAGCAGAGAATTAGTCTGCATGTCATAGCAGAGAATAAAGCTTCACGTCAGCCACCACTGCAACAGTCCATTGGCATATATTTAGGCCCAGCACCCAGGCAGAGGAGAGAGGTCCCGTAACAGACAATCTGGCTTCATGTCAGCAGAGAATTAGTCTGCATGTCATAGCAGAGAATGAGGCTTCACGTCAGCCACCACTGCAACAGTCCATTGGCATATATTTAGGCCCAGCACCCAGGCAGAGAAGAGAGGTCCCGTAACAGACAATCTGGCTTCATGTCAGCAGAGAATCAGTCTTCATGTCATAGCAGAGAATCAGGCTTCACGTCACCCACCACTGTAAGAGTCCATTTTCATAAATTTAGGCGCAGCACCCAGGCAGAGGAGAGAGGTCCCGTAACAGAGGATCTGGCTTCATGTCAGCAGAGAATCAGTCTGCATGTCATAGCAGAGAATCAGGTCTCACGTCACCCACCACTGCAACAGTCCATTGTCATAAATTTAGGCCCAGCACCCAGGCAGAGGAGATAGGTCCCGTAACAGAGGATCTGGCTTCATGTCAGCAGAGAATTAGTCTGCATGTCATAGCAGAGAATGAGGCTTCACGTCAGCCACCACTGCAACAGTCCATTGGCATATATTTAGGCCCAGCACCCAGGCAGAGGAGAGAGGTCCCATAACAGACAATCTGGCTTCATGTCAGCAGAGAATCAGTCTTCATGTCATAGCAGAGAATCAGGCTTCACGTCACCCACCACTGTAAGAGTCCATTTTCATAAATTTAGGCCCAGGCAGAGAAGAGAGGTCCCGTAACAGAGGATCTGGCTTCATGTCAGCAGAGAATCAGTCTGCATGTCATAGCAGAGAATCAGGCTTCACGTCACCCACCACTGCAACAGTCCATTGTCATAAATTTAGGCCCAGCACCCAGGCAGAGGAGAGAGGTCCCGTAACAGAGGATCTGGCTTCATGTCAGCAGAGAATTAGTCTGCATGTCATAGCAGAGAATGAGGCTTCACGTCAGCCACCACTGCAACAGTCCATTGGCATATATTTAGGCCCAGCACCCAGGCAGAGGAGAAAGGTCCCGTAACAGACAATCTGGCTTCATGTCAGCAGAGAATCAGTCTTCATGTCATAGCAGAGAATCAGGCTTCACGTCACCCACCACTGTAAGAGTCCATTTTCATAAATTTAGGCCCAGCACCCAGGCAGAGGAGAGAGGTCCCGTAACAGAGGATCTGGCTTCATGTCAGCAGAGAATCAGTCTGCATGTCATAGCAGAGAATCAGGCTTCACGTCAGCCACCACTGCAACAGTCCATTGGCATATATTTAGGCCCAGCACCCAGGCAGAGGAGAGAGGTCCCGTAACAGACAATCTGGCTTCATGTCAGCAGAGAATCAGTCTTCATGTCATAGCAGAGAATCAGGCTTCACGTCACCCACCACTGCAACAATCCATTGTCATAAATTTGGGCCCAGCACCCAGGCAGAGGAGAGAGGTCCCGTAACAGAGGATCTGGCTTCATGTCAGCAGAGAATCAGTCTGCATGTCATAGCAGAGAATCAGGCTTCACGTCACCCAACATTGGAACAGTCCATTGGCATATATTTAGGCCCCGGCACCCAGACAGAGGAGAGGTTCATTCAACTTTGGGTAGCCTCGCAATATAATGGTAAAATGAAAATAAAAATAGGATTGAATGAGGAAGTGCCCTGGAGTCCAATAATATATGGTTAAGGGGAGGTAGTTAATGTCTAATCTGGACAAGGGACGGACAGATCCTGTGGGATCCATGCCTGGTTCATTTTTATGAACGTCAGCTTGTCCACATTGGCTGTAGACAGGCGGCTGCGTTTGTCTGTAATGACGCCCCCTGCCGTGCTGAATACACGTTCAGACAAAACGCTGGCCGCCGGGCAGGCCAGCACCTCCAAGGCATAAAAGGCTAGCTCTGGCCACGTGGGCAATTTAGAGACTCAGAAGTTGAATGGGGCCGGACCATCAGTCAGTACGTGGAGGGGTGTGCACATGTACTGTTCCACCATGTTAGTGAAATGTTGCCTCCTGCTAACACGTTGCGTATCAGGTGGTGGTGCAGTTAGCTGTGGCGTGTTAACAAAAGTTTTCCACATCTCTGCCATGCTAACCCTGCCCTCAGAGGAGCTGGCCGTGACACAGCTGCCTTGGCGACCTCTTGCTCCTCCTCTGCCTTGGTATTGGGCTTCCACTTGTTCCCCTGTGACATTTGGGAATGCTCTCAGTAGCGCGTCTACCAACGTGCGCTTGTACTCGCGCATCTTCCTATCACGCTTAAGTGCAGGAAGTAAGGTGGGCACATTGTCTTTGTAGCGTGGATCCAGCAGGGTGGCAACCCAGTAGTCCGCACAGGTTAAAATGTGGGCAACTCTGCTGTCGTTGCGCAGGCACTGCAGCATGTAGTCGCTCATGTGTGCCAGGCTGCCCAGGGGTAAGGACAAGCTGTCCTCTGTGGGAGGCGTATCGTCATTGTCCTGCCTTTCCCCCCAGCCACGCACCAGTGATGGACCCGAGCTGCGTTGGGTGCCACCCCGCTGTGACCATGCTTCATCCTCATCCTCCTCCACCTCCTCCTCATCCTCGTCCTCCTTGTCCTCCAGTAGTGGGCCCTGGCTGGCCACATTTGTACCTGGCCTCTGCTGTTGCAAAAAACCTCCCTCTGAGTCACTTCGAAGAGACTGGCCTGAAAGTGCTAAAAATGACCCCTCTTCCTCCTCCTGGGCCACCTCCTCTTCCATCATCGCCCTAAGTGTTTTCTCAAGGAGACATAGAAGTGGTATTGTAACGCTGATAACGGCGTCATCGCCACTAGCCATGTTGGTGGAGTACTCGAAACAGCGCAACAGGGCACACAGGTCTCGCATGGAGGCCCAGTCATTGGTGGTGAAGTGGTGCTGTTCTGTAGTGCGACTGACCCGTGCGTGCTGCAGCTGAAACTCCACTATGGCCTGCTGCTGCTCGCACAGTCTGTCCAGCATGTGCAAGGCACGTCGCATATGAGGCGGTGAGCGGGAAGGCCGAAGTTACGCTGTAGCGCAGACAGGCGAGCAGCAGCAGGATGTGAACGCCGGAAGCGCGAACAGACGGCCCGCACTTTATGCAGCAGCTCTGACATGTCGGGGTAGTTGTGAATGAACTTCTGCACCACCAAATTCAGCACATGCGCCAAGCAAGGGATGTGCGTCAAATTGGCTAGTCCCAGAGCTGCAACGAGATTTTGCCCATTATCACACACCACCAGGCCGGGCTTGAGGCTCAACGGCAGCAACCACTCGTCGGTCTGTTGTGCTATACCCCGCCAAAACTCCTGTGCGGTGTGGGGCCTGTCCCCCAAACATATGAGTTTCAGAATGGCCTGCTGACGTTTACCCCGGGCTGTGCTGAAGTTGGTGGTGAAGGTGTGTGGCTGACTGGATGAGCAGGTGGAAGAGGAGGAGGTGGCAACAGGAGGCAAAGAATGTTGCCCTGCGATCCTTGGCGGCGGAAGGACGTGCGCCAAACAGCTCTCCGCCTGGGGCCCAGCTGCCACTACATTTACCCAGTGTGCAGTTAGGGAGATATAGCGTCCCTGGCCGTGCTTACTGGTCCACGTATCTGTGGTTAGGTGGACCTTGCTACAGATGGCCTGCGCAGTGCACACTTGATTTTATCGGATACTTGGTTGTGCAGGGAAGGCACGGCTCTCTTGGAGAAGTAGTGGCGGCTGGGAACAACATACTGTGGGACAGCAAGCGACATGAGCTGTTTGAAGCTGTCTGTGTCCACCAGCCTAAATGACAGCATTTCATAGGCCAGTAGTTTAGAAATGCTGGCATTCAGGGCCAGGGATCAAGGGTGGCTAGGTGGGAATTTACGCTTTCTCTCAAATGTTTGTGAGATGGAGAGCTGAACGCTGCCGTGTGACATGGTTGAGACGCTTGGTGACGGAGGTGGTGGTGGTGTTGGTGGTACATCCCCTGTTTGCTGGGCGGCAGGTGCCAACGTTCCTCCAGAGGCAGAGGAAGAGGCCGAGGCGGCAGCAGCAGAAGAGGTAGCAGGGGGAGCCTGAGTGACTTCCTTGGTTTTAAGGTGTTTACTCCACTGCAGTTCATGCTTTGCATGCAGGTGCCTGGTCATGCAGGTTGTGCTCAGGTTCAGAACGTTAATGCCTCGCTTCAGGCTCTGATGGCACAGCGTGCAAACCACTCGGGTCTTGTCGTCAGCACATTGTTTGAAGAAGTGCCATGCCAGGGAACTCCTTGAAGCTGCCTTTGGGGTGCTCGGTCCCAGATGGCGGCGGTCAGTAGCAGGCAGAGTCTCTTGGCGGCGGGTGTTCTGCTTTTGCCCACTGCTCCCTCTTTTGCTACGCTGTTGGCTCGGTCTCACCACTGCCTCTTCCTCCGAACTGTGAAAGTCAGTGGCACGACCTTCATTCCATGTGGGGTCTAGGACCTCATCGTCCCCTGCATCGTCTTCCACCCAGTCTTGATCCCTGACCTCCTGTTCAGTCTGCACACTGCAGAAAGACGCAGCAGTTGGCACCTGTGTTTCGTCATCATCAGAGACATGCTGAGGTGGTATTCCCATGTCCTCATCATCAGGAAACATAAGTGGTTGTGCGTCAGTGCATTCTATGTCTTTCACCGCTGGGGAAGGGCTAGGTGGATGCCCTTGGGAAACCCTGCCAGCGGAGTCTTCAAACAGCATAAGAGACTGCTGCATAACTTGAGGCTGAGACAGTTTCCCTGGTATGCATGGGGGTGATGTGACAGACTGATGGGGTTGGTTTTCAGGCGCCATCTGTGCGCTTTCTGCAGAAGACTGGGTGGGAGATAATGTGAACGTGCTGGATCCACTGTCGGCCACCCAATTGACTAATGCCGGTACCTGCTCAGGCCTTACCATCCTTAGAACAGCATTGGCCCCACCATATATCGCTGTAAATTCTGGCGGCTACTGGGACCTGAGGTAGTTGGTACACTAGGACGTGTGGATGTGGCAGAACGGCCACGTCCTCTCCCTGCACCAGAGGGTCCACTAACACCACCATGACCATGTCCACGTCCGCGTCCCTTACTAGATGTTTTCCTCATTGTTATGGTTCACCACAACAACAAAAATATTATTTGGCCCAATGTATTGTATTCAAATTCAGCGGGATATAAATTTGAGGCCTAGTATTTAGGCGCTGGGTGACCGGTATGGATTTAGTGACAGAATTAGACTTGGAAATGCACAGTAGCGTGTGTGTGAAGTTATTCTGAATGACCCTATGTGCACCTTGAATATTATATACCCTTTTAGGGATAGATTTCAAATAGCTCTGATATAGCAGAAACCACTAAATTATGAAATTGCTAAATTGGGAATTGTATTTCAACCCAGAACAAAAAATGTGCTTTGGCGGACACTAACTAACTTGCCCATCCACAACAGGACAGCGGTAACGACAGATTTAGCGGGATATAAATTTGAGGCCTAGTATTTAGGCGCTGGGTGACCGGTATGGATTTAGTGACAGAATTAGACTTGGAAATGCACAGTAGCGTGTGTGTGAAGTTATTCTGAATGACCCTATGTGCACCTTGAATATTATATACCCTTTTAGGGATAGATTTCAAATAGCTCTGATATAGCAGAAACCACTAAATTATGAAATTGCTAAATTGGGAATTGTATTTCAACTCAGAACAAAAAATGTGCTTTGACGGACACTAAATAACTTTCCCTTCCACAACAGGACAGCGGTAACGACAGATTTGGCGGGATATAAATTTGAGGCCTAGTATTTAGGCGCTGGGTGACCGGTATGGATTTAGTGACAGAATTAGACTTGGAAATGCACAGTAGCGTGTGTGTGAAGTTATTCTGAATGACCCTATGTGCACCTTGAATAATATATACCCTTTTAGGGATAGATTTCAAATAGCTCTGATATAGCAGAAACCACTAAATTATGAAATTGCTAAATTGGGAATTGTATTTCAACCCAGAACAAAAAATGTGCTTTGACGGACACTAAATAACTTGCCCATCCACAACAGGACAGCGGTAACGACAGATTTGGCGGGATATAAATTTGAGGCCTAGTATTTAGGCGCTGGGTGACCGGTATGGATTTAGTGACAGAATTGGACTTGGAAATGCACAGTAGCGTGTGTGTGAAGTTATTCTGAATGACCCTATGTGCACCTTGAATATTATATACCCTTTTAGGGATAGATTTCAAATAGCTCTGATATAGCAGAAACCACTAAATTATGAAATTGCTAAATTGGGAATTGTATTTAAACCCAGAACAAAAAATGTGCTTTGACGGACACTAAATAACTTTCCCATCCACAACAGGACAGCGGTAACGAGAGATTTAGCGGGATATAAATTTGAGGCCTAGTATTTAGGCGCTGGGTGACCGGTATGGATTTACTAACAGAATTAGACTTGGAAATGCACAGTAGCGTGTGTGTGAAGTTGTTCTGAATGACCCTATGTGCACCTTGAATATTATATACCCTTTTAGGGATAGATTTCAAATAGCTCTGATATAGCAGAAACCACTAAATTATGAAATTGCTAAATTGGGAATTGTATTTCAACCCAGAACAAAAAATGTGCTTTGACGGACACTAAATAACTTGCCCATCCACAACAGGACAGCGGTAACGACAGATTTGGCGGGATATAAATTTGAGGCCTAGTATTTAGGCGCTGGGTGACCGGTATGGATTTAGTGACAGAATTAGACTTGGAAATGCACAGTAGCGTGTGTGTGTGAAGTTATTCTGAATGACCCTATGTGCACCTTGAATATTATATACCCTTTTAGGGATAGATTTCAAATAGCTCTGATATAGCAGAAACCACTAAATTATGAAATTGCTAAATTGGGAATTGTATTTCAACCCAGAACAAAAAATGTGCTTTGACGGACACTAAATAACTTTCCCATCCACAACAGGACAGCGGTAACGACAGATTTGGCGGGATATAAATTTGAGGCCTAGTATTTAGGCGCTGGGTGACCGGTATGGATTTAGTGACAGAATTAGACTTGGAAATGCACAGTAGCATGTGTGTGAAGTTATTCTGAATGACCCTATGTGCACCTTGAATATTATATACCCTTTTAGGGATAGATTTCAAATAGCTCTGATATAGCAGAAACCACTAAATTATGAAATTGCTAAATTGGGAATTGTATTTCAACCCAGAACAAAAAATGTGCTTTGACGGACACTAAATAACTTGCCCATCCACAACAGGACAGCGGTAACGACAGATTTGGCGGGATATAAATTTGAGGCCTAGTATTTAGGCGCTGGGTGACCGGTATGGATTTAGTGACAGAATTAGACTTGGAAATGCACAGTAGCATGTGTGTGAAGTTATTCTGAATGACCCTATGTGCACCTTGAATATTATATACCCTTTTAGGGATAGATTTCAAATAGCTCTGATATAGCAGAAACCACTAAATTATGAAATTGCTAAATTGGGAATTGTATTTCAACCCAGAACAAAAAATGTGCTTTGACGGACACTAAATAACTTGCCCATCCACAACAGGACAGCGGTAACGACAGATTTGGCGGGATATAAATTTGAGGCCTAGTATTTAGGCGCTGGGTGACCGGTATGGATTTAGTGACAGAATTGGACTTGGAAATGCACAGTAGCGTGTGTGTGAAGTTATTCTGAATGACCCTATGTGCACCTTGAATATTATATACCCTTTTAGGGATAGATTTCAAATAGCTCTGATATAGCAGAAACCACTAAATTATGAAATTGCTAAATTGGGAATTGTATTTAAACCCAGAACAAAAAATGTGCTTTGACGGACACTAAATAACTTTCCCATCCACAACAGGACAGCGGTAACGAGAGATTTAGCGGGATATAAATTTGAGGCCTAGTATTTAGGCGCTGGGTGACCGGTATGGATTTACTAACAGAATTAGACTTGGAAATGCACAGTAGCGTGTGTGTGAAGTTATTCTGAATGACCCTATGTGCACCTTGAATATTATATACCCTTTTAGGGATAGATTTCAAATAGCTCTGATATAGCAGAAACCACTAAATTATGAAATTGCTAAATTGGGAATTGTATTTCAACCCAGAACAAAAAATGTGCTTTGACGGACACTAAATAACTTTCCCATCCACAACAGGACAGCGGTAACGACAGATTTGGCGGGATATAAATTTGAGGCCTAGTATTTAGGCGCTGGGTGACCGGTATGGATTTAGTGACAGAATTAGACTTGGAAATGCACAGTAGCGTGTGTGTGAAGTTATTCTGAATGACCCTATGTGCACCTTGAATATTATATACCCTTTTAGGGATAGATTTCAAATAGCTCTGATATAGCAGAAACCACTAAATTATGAAATTGCTAAATTGGGAATTGTATTTCAACCCAGAACAAAAAATGTGCTTTGACGGACACTAAATAACTTGCCCATCCACAACAGGACAGCGGTAACGACAGATTTGGCGGGATATAAATTTGAGGCCTAGTATTTAGGCGCTGGGTGACCGGTATGGATTTAGTGACAGAATTGGACTTGGAAATGCACAGTAGCGTGTGTGTGAAGTTATTCTGAATGACCCTATGTGCACCTTGAATATTATATACCCTTTTAGGGATAGATTTCAAATAGCTCTGATATAGCAGAAACCACTAAATTATGAAATTGCTAAATTGGGAATTGTATTTAAACCCAGAACAAAAAATGTGCTTTGACGGACACTAAATAACTTTCCCATCCACAACAGGACAGCGGTAACGAGAGATTTAGCGGGATATAAATTTGAGGCCTAGTATTTAGGCGCTGGGTGACCGGTATGGATTTACTAACAGAATTAGACTTGGAAATGCACAGTAGCATGTGTGTGAAGTTATTCTGAATGACCCTATGTGCACCTTGAATATTATATACCCTTTTAGGGATAGATTTCAAATAGCTCTGATATAGCAGAAACCACTAAATTATGAAATTGCTAAATTGGGAATTGTATTTCAACCCTGAACAAAAAATTTGCTTTGACGGACACTAAATAACTTGCCCAGCCACAACAGTACAGCGGTAACGTCAGATTTAGCGGGATATAAATTTGAGGCCTAGTATTTAGGCGCTGGGTGACCGGTATGGATTTAGTGACAGAATTAGACTGGGATATGGCCAAAAAATAACCACACTATTGCTGGTTAAATGCACTTGGTGTGACAGCTTGACCAACCACACTACTGAGTGTTAAATGCACTTGGTGACGGGCGCAGCTTGCCCCTGATGTAGTATATATATGGCCAAAAAATGAACAGACAATTGCTGGTTAAATGCACTTGGTGTGACAGCTTCACCCTGATGTAGGCTTTAGCCAAAAAACAACCACACCATTGAGGGTTAAATGCACTTGGTGACAGGCGCAGCTTGCCCCTGATGTAGTATATGGCCAAAAAATGAACAGACTATTGCTGGTTAAATGCACTTGGTGACGGGCGCAGCTTGCCCCTGATTTAGTATATGGCCAAAAAATGAACAGACTATTGCTGGTTAAATGCACTTGGTGTGACAGCTTCACCCTGATGTAGGCTTTAGCCAAAAAACAACCACACCATTGAGGGTTAAATGCACTTGGTGACAGGCGCAGCTTGCCCCTGATGTAGTATATGGCCAAAAAATAAACAGACTATTGCTGGTTAAATGCACTTGGTGTCACAGCTTGACCAACCACACTACTGAGGGTTAAATGCACTTGGTGACGGGCGCAGCTTGCCCCTGATGTAGTATATGGCCAAAAAATGAACAGACTATTGCTGGTTAAATGCACTTGGTGACGGGCGCAGCTTGCCCCTGATTTAGTATATGGCCAAAAAATGAACAGACTATTGCTGGTTAAATGCACTTGGTGTGATAGCTTGACCAACCACACTACTGAGGGTTAAATGCACTTGGTGACGGGCGCAGCTTGCCCCTGATGTAGTATATGGCCAAAAAATAAACAGACTATTGCTGGTTAAATGCACTTGGTGTGACAGCTTCACCCTGATGTAGGCTTTAGCCAAAAAACAACCACACCATTGAGGGTTAAATGCACTTGGTGACAGGCGCAGCTTGCCCCTGATGTAGTATATGGCCAAAAAATAAACAGACTATTGCTGGTTAAATGCACTTGGTGTGACAGCTTCACCCTGATGTAGGCTTTAGCCAAAAAACAACCACACCATTGAGGGTTAAATGCACTTGGTCGCAGCTTGGATGCACTTGGTCGCAGCACAGCACAAGACACAAAATGGCCGCCGATCACCCCAGAAAAAAGTGACTGACAAACGGTCTGGGCAGCCTAAAAACAGTGAGCAATTGAGTATCAGCAGCTCAATGATCCACAGCTGCAGATCGATCAATTAATCAAGTGCTTTGGAGGAGTTAATCAGCCTAATCTCGCCCTACTGTCGCAGCCGCAACCTCTCCCTACGCTAATCAGAGCAGAGTGACGGGCGGCGCTATGTGACTCCAGCTTAAATAGAGGCTGGGTCACATGGTGCTCTGGCCAATCACAGCCATGCCAATAGTAGGCATGGCTGTGACGGCCTCTTGGGGCAAGTAGTATGACGCTTGTTGATTGGCTGCTTTGCAGCCTTTCAAAAAGCGCCAAGAAAGCGTCACAAAAGCGCCAAGAAAGCGACGAACACCGAACCCGAACCCGGACTTTTACGAAAATGTCCGGGTTCGGGTCCGTGTCACGGACACCCCAAAATTCGGTACGAACCCGAACTATACAGTTCGAGTTCGCTCATCCCTAGTGGTGACCATGGCAGCCATTTTGAAGTCAGCCATTTGTAATCCAACTTTAGTTTTTTTTCAATAGGAAGAGGGTCATGTGACACATCAAACTTATTGGGAATTTCACAAGAAAAACAATGGTGTGCTTGGTTTTAATGTAACTTTATTCTTTTATGAGTTATTTACAAGTTTCTGACCCTTTATAAAATGTGTTCAATGTGCTGCCCATTGTGTTGGATTGTCAATGCAACCCTCCTCTCCCACTCTTCACATACTGATAGCAACACCGCAGGAGAAATGCTAGCACAGGCTTCCATTATCCGTAGTTTCAGGTGCTGCACATCTCGTATCTTCACAGCATAGACTCTGTCATTGTGCTACTTGGTGGCCTCCACATACTGCTTCCACCTCCAGACCCTGTCATTGGGCCACTCTGTGGTCTCCTCATGCTGCTTCCACCTCACCACTATGTCAGAGGTCCACTCTGTGGACTTCTCATGCTGTTCCCACCCTCCCCACTTCATGACCGGTCCACTATTTTGGCTTTTGGCCTGGTTGACACCATCATTTATTTGACCTTTCTTCTGATCTGTCAGAAGGAAGGAAAGAAAAATTAGACGCACAACAGATCCTGTCTGTGTAGCAGCTATAAGGCCTGTATTCTCCCATCAGAATTGGCTTATGATTTGGAGTGGGTACAAAACACAGAAGACATGCAAATATTCCATTCATGTGTCATCTCTGTTTTAGATCCACTCCTGATTTTTTGGGGCATTAGCAATACTAATGGATTATTGAGCAAATGCTGACCGAGTGAAGGCGTATGCTCCACAGACAGGATCCGTCTTTTGTGGGTTATTGTTCTGACGGATCAGAGGAAGGGCTAATTAATCAGTGACGTCAACAAAAAATTACTACTGACACCATCTCCACTCTGTCAGCGGGGCTCTACTTGTATACGCGTTTAATAGAACAGGTTCTGTTGACATCGATGTGGAATCAGCTGGTGATGGTGTAAAAGAAGCGTGCTTCTTCTTGGCGCTAAAATCGACCTGTAAAGCTGAGTTCATACTTGAGTTATTTGGTCAGTTTTGGCCCCGTGACTGCCCTAAGTGAAGTGTGCAGTAAATCTAAGAGCGATGCCTGTCATCTGCATGTCATACTGACTCACAGTATTATTTCACTACCAAAGCAGACTCCCTATGCGTGTTACTGCAAGGCACAGTGTTCTACACCACTATAAAAGGCTCTCAACAGCCAGGAAAGAGCCATTTCTCAAATTCACTCAACTCTAATTATGGGCAAAAAAATGCATTAACTTCTTGAAAAACCTGCCAGAAGTTTTATTTTGTCTTGACTGTTTTCTCTTGATATATCGTGCTTCATGTTAGTGGTAAATTTGAGTGGATATGTTTCACTTTTATTTATTTAAAAAAATCTAAAATTTACAGAAAATGTGATAAAAATAAGCAATTTTTGAAAACTGCTTTCAAGACAGAGAGTGATACAGCATAAAATAGTGTAAGGAATTGCTCTCTTAAGCAGTGCGGCGGTCAGATTCTCTTGCAGACCACAGGGTTAAAGTCCAAATGATGCTTTATTATTTCATTACACTCCGGCAATACAGGCAAACCCCAGTTATAGCTCACTGGTTAAGGTGAAGGTCCAGCACCAAACAAAAAACTTAAACCAAACCAAAATAAACACCTGCCCATCTGGGCTCTGGCTAATACAGTGAAGATCCTAGCTCACCTATTGAACACAGGCTACATAGAGAAATCGGCTTCTCTAGCCCGCAGGGCAGCCATCTTCCCAGACTTTCTCCAGGCATCACTCTTCTGAGCCTGGACTGTGCTTCATTTCCTCTTAACGATCCCAGCTGGCTTCAGCTAGGGATCCCTCAAGCTAGGGGAAAACCTGCCCCGGAATGAGGTGGACTTGGGAGGTCCCTCTTCCAAGCCTACCTTCCCTAGTCCAATAAGATCCAGCACATAAACTTAACAAAACTGTCTCAGCAACTTACACATTGCTGAGACCATTTTAACTTTCTGGATTGTATTTACCTCACCCAGTTGAGGAACCTGGGTGGGATATACACTCCTTCCAGGACTTTACCATACACATTTCCATTCACCTTACTACAATAGTCATTACTTTACATTCTCCATATGTCTACTATATGTTGGCATCATTTTGTAAATGTCATTTTATTTTTTTAGGACGTTAGAAGGCTTAGAATTTTAGAAGCATATTTTTTTTTATATTTTGAAGAACATTTTCAGAATCAACTTTTTAAGGACCAATTCCGTTATGAAGTCACTTCAAGGGGCTGACATAATAGAAACCATCTAAATGACCCTGTTTAAAAACTATAACCCTCAAATTATTCAAAACTGATGTAAGACGTTAAATGGCAGGGATCAGTACCAGCACTGATCTCGGCTGTTGCAGCAGAGTGTCAGCTGTATGTTACAGCTAACACTCGCTGCTGATGGCGACAGCTCCGTTCCTGAGCCGCTGCCATCTCAGTGCAGTAAGGCTGGCGGTAAGGCAGCATGGCACAGTGAGGGGGCAAGACGAGGGCATTGGGGGCACCAGGTGTCATACCTGATTTAAGGCTCTGATCTCCAGAAACCGGCATATTAACACTGCCTACACTCAGATTGGTTAGTCTGTACAGACTAACAATCAGAACGATCACCGGGAAGGGATCATTCTGATTGGTCCCTTGCCAATTTCTCCCATGTTTCTATTCTCCATGAGAGTGGATGTAGTTATATGTCTGATTGCAGCATGTTACATGCAATCTGCACATACAGCAATAGAGTCAATGGGAATGTAATAGAATATACAAGCATAAGCCGTGAAACAACTTATCTTTCCTCAAATCACATTTTGGGCTATATCTCAAATAACGACATGAGGCCTCCCTACAGAGTAGATTAAAAGGATAAGTGGCATTATGCATAGTATGAGAGCATATCTGTCACCACTTTCATTAATGATTGAGGCCCTCTCTCCAACCTTTCCTGATTTTGGATGTCATTGCAGTGTCTCCGAATTCCAATTTTTAAAAGCCAAAGCCCTGATTTCCTTACATAGTGTGTCATATATGTCTGTGTATGGCCAATGAAGAGCCAATTCTCTCTCTAGTACCTACAAAGCCATCACATTTATTTAACCTCTCTGCTACTAAGAGATCCTTAGTTAGAGAAGAACAGAAGTTCACAAAATCTGTGTGTACTGAAAGACATGAACAGGACCAAGCCCATTATTTTTCTTTAGGCTGCCTGCCATTCTAATAGCCTACCCTTCAGCAGCGCCCCAATTTCCACCAACCAAATAAGCTGCTCTCCCTTCCCTGTAGGATAGTCGCTACAGTATTTAACATAATGGTAGGTACTTAGATATACACTCACCTAAAGAATTATTAGGAACACCATACTAATATGGTGTTGGACCCCCTTTTGCCTTCAGAACTGCCTTAATTCTATGTGGCATTGATTCAACAAGGTGCTGATAGCATACTTTAGAAATGTTGGCTCATATTGATAGGATAGCATCTTGCAGTTGATGGAGATTTGAGGGATGCACATCCAGGGCACAAAGCTCCCGTTCTACCACATCCCAAAGATGCTCTATTGGGTTGAGATCTGGTGGGGGCCATTTTAGTACAGTGAACTCATTGTCATGTTCAAGAAACCAATTTGAAATGATTCGAGCTTTGTGACATGGTGCATTATCCTGCTGGAAGTAGCCATCAGAGGATGGGTACGTGGTGGTCATGAAGGGATGGACATGGTCAGAAACAATGCTCAGGTAGCCCGTGGCATTTAAACGATGGCCAATTGGGGCCTAAGGGGCCAAAAGTGTGCCCAGAAAACATCCCCCACACCATTACACCACCACCACCAGCCTGCACAGTGGTAACAAAGCATGATGGATACATGCTCTCATTCTGTTTACGCCAAATTCGGACTCTACCATCTGAATGTCTCAACAGAAATCGAGACTCATCAGACCGGGCAACATTTTTCCAGTCTTCAATAGTTCAATTTTGGTGAGCTTGTGCAAATTGTAGCCTCTTTTTCCTATTTGTAGTGGAGATGAGTGGTACCCGGTGGGGTCTTCTGCTGTTGTAGCCCATCCGCCTCAGGGTTGTGCGTGTTGTGGCTTCAGAAATGCTTTGCTGCATACCTCGGTTGCAACGAGTGGTTATTTCAGTCAACGTTGCTCTTCTATCAGCTTGAATTAGTCGTCCCATTCTCCTCTGACCTCTAGCATCAACAAGGCATTTTCGCCCACAGGACTGCTGCATACTGGATGTTTTTCTCTTTTCACACCATTCTTTGTAAACCCTAGTTGTGCGTGAAAATCCCAGTAACTGAGCAGATTGTGAAATACTTAGACCGGCCCGTCTGGCACCAACGACCATGCCACGCTCAAAATTGCTTAAATCACCTTTCTTTCCCATTCTGACATTCAGTTTGGAGTTCAGGAGATTGTCTTGACCAGGACCACAACCCTACATGCATTGAAGCAACTGCCATGTGATTGGTTGACTAGATAATCGCATTAATGAGAAATAGAACAGGTGTTCCTAATAATTCTTTAGGTGAGTGTATATGCTGGAAAACCATGTAATTTGTAGAGCCTTCCAAGCCCTCAATGTGTCCACTATCAGCCTGCCTATGGATTTTTTGTAAATTTGCTACCTTGGTAAGTAAAACCCCCCCTAGATTCCAAGGGGGAGCACTTTTCAATTCTAAACATGAGAAAAATTGTTCCCCACTAACCAGTCCCTATAGTTCTGAAACAGCTGTCAAATTATAACCAGGAATATTTGCCATCTGAACAACGCACTGGACACTATTGGCATTGGAGCAATTTAAATGGTTGAGTATTTGTTAGCATGCACTAGACCAGGCATCCTCAAACTGCGGCCCTCCAGCTGTTGCAAAACTACAACTCCCAGCATGCCCGAACAGTCTACAGGTATCAGCCTACAGCAGGGCATTGTGGGAGTTGTAGTTTTACAACAGCTGGAGGGCCGCTGTTTGAGGATGCCTGCACTAGACAGTCAATCTACCAAATATTCTATTTTTCTACAGGTGATATCTGCACCGTGACCAATATCTGTATATCTATCCTTTTCTTCATTCAAATCACTCTGAAATGGATACAAATATCTTGATTTGTGTTTATTTTCATGAACTGTGATTGAACTTTAGTGTGCAAAATTATTTCCCCTGTTAATCCATCCCTAAAACTTGTGCATTGCTAGCACCATTTTAAGATAATACATTTTTGCTTTAGTGCAAACATCATTACAAGGTTATTATATATTTGGCCCAGTTCCTCTAATAGGAATAGTTCAGAAAATGTTATTTTTTAGGTGCCATTTATCATTCTGCCTGGAAATGAGTTTTGTTTTAAGGCTGCTTTTTATGTTCTGGAACTTAGTGTCAGGGGTGGTGTATTCAGCTCTTCCAGAATAGACATCCCTTCTCCAAATGCACCGATCAAGGAAACAGCAAATTTCTTTAAATATAGGGTTTGAAGGGAACAGGTTGTGGACCTCTTGGAAAATTATTTCTTTGATGTAAAGAGCTGAGCAGACAATAATGCCCCTCTCTACCTCTCTGTGTATTGTGAGGGAGATGACGCATTCTCTTCTTAACTCTCTAGCTGCCATACTTATGTTCATTTATTGAATTATTCTAAAAACAGTCTATAGTTCCTATAGGTTTTTTGTGACCATGTGACTGATTACTTCACTTGAGAACATAATATAGGCTTCTTCTGATTTCTGAATATTGGAATTATTTCCTATTATTGGATTGTCAGTTTCATTCTCCCATTTAATCACCCTCCGATTCAGCATTGGCAGTCTTGTCCTCCCCACTCGGCACAAGATAGCTGAAGCCAGTAAGTGACTATATGGCCAAGCTGCAATACAAAGAGGAGGTAGAGACTAGTTCACAGTCATGTAAGGGGGCCTGGAGCAGGCCTTGTTTTGATGTCTTCTACACTATTTATATATTACGACCACTTCAGATTTATTTATTTTATCAGCAGAGTAACAGTAAGGCTTTTCTGTACTAGGTGGTTGATTAGCCTGACCAGAATGTATGGAATTGTGTGTTATGGGTTATGTATCAGATTTCACTGTGAGTTCCTATGATCACTTTTTACAGCTTCCGATTTGTAAAATTTTAATATCTTAATATAATCCTAGCTGGCTTCATTTACAAGAGATGGCAAGTTCTATGAAGTGTCGCAGTAGATATTGGTGAACCAATGACTTGGTGCAGCCTACGTCAACCATTTGCATAATATGTAAACAAAAAATACATTGAAGGCAAACAAAAATGTTTTTGCGGGGAAAAAAAACATGAAAAACTATTATAAGCAAGGTTGTGTTCACATCTGTTTTGGAGGTTCTATTAAACAAAGAACAATGCCGAAGTTAAATAAATGTACAGTGATCCTTCAAGATACAAGGGCCTCAGGATATAATATTTTCAACATACAATGGTCTTTTCTGACCCATCAAAAGTTGAAACTAGACTCAACATACAATTAGAGATGTCGCGAACATAAAAACGTGGATTTCTGCAAATGTTCGCGAATGGGCGAACAGCCATTGACTTCGCGAATTTTAAAACCCACAGGGACTCTTTCTAGCCACAGTAGTGATGGAAAAGTTGTTTCAAGGGGACTAACACCTGGACTGTGGCATGCCGGAGGGGGATCCATGGCAAAACTCCCATGGAAAATTACATAGTTGACGCAGAGTTGGATTTTAATCCATAAAGGGCATAAATCACCTAAGAATCCTACATTTTTTTGAACAACGTCGTGGTTTAAAACATCCAGTGTGTGTATACGATCAGGTATGATGTTGTATCGATCAGGTAGTGTAAGGGTTACGCCCGCTTCACAGACATTGACAGACCAAACTCCCCTTTTAATGCACCGCAAACAGTCCATTTGCCCAACCGCAAACTTCCCATTTGCACAAGGTTGGATACCAAGCTAGCCATGTCCCGTTGATGTCATTGAAGGTTTCTTCCTCCACCCAGCCACTTACAACACCAAGGGTCCCCGAAAGGTGAATTTAATTTTTCGAACGGGGAGATGGTTAAAAAAACGCTTGCTCCCTCCCCTTTGTTTGAATCCACGCCACGGTCACTGCGTCTGCGCCGTGCAATTTACTGTCACACCCGATATGAGTGGTATTTTCTGTAGTACTATTCTCATCAGTTTAATCCCTGTTACGTGAC